>NC_091370.1:17901614-18234114 GCF_038502225.1 Cherax quadricarinatus
CAGATGCTAGTATTACTGCTACTGCTGCAGATGCTAGTATTACTGCTGCTGCTACTGCTGCAGATGCTAGTATTACTGCTACTGCTGCAGATGCTAGTATTACTGCTACTGCTGCAGATGCTAGTATTACTGCTACTGCTGCAGATTCTAGTATTACTGCTACTGCTGCAGATGCTAGTATTACTGCTGCTGCTACTGCTGCAGATGCTAGTATTACTGCTACTGCTGCAGATGCTAGTATTACTGCTACTGCTGCAGATGCTAGTATTACTGCTACTGCTGCAGATGCTAGTATTACTGCTACTGCTGCAGATGCTAGTATTACTGCTGCGGCTACTGCTGCAGATGCTAGTATTACTGCTGCAGATGCTAGTATTACTGCTGCAGATGCTAGTATTACTGCTACTGCTGCAGATGCTAGTATTACTGCTGCGGCTACTGCTGCAGATGCTAGTATTACTGCTGCTGCTACTGCTGCAGATGCTAGTATTACTGCTGCTGCTACTGCTGCAGATGCTAGTATTACTGCTGCTGCTACTGCTGCAGATGCTAGTATTACTGCTGCTGCTACTGCTGCAGATGCTAGTATTGCTGCTGCTGCTACTGCTGCAGATGCTAGTATTACTGCTGCTGCTACTGCTGCAGATGCTAGTATTACTGCTGCTGCTACTGCTGCAGATGCTAGTATTACTGCTGCTGCTACTGCTGCAGATGCTAGTATTGCTGCTGCTGCTACTGCTGCAGATGCTAGTATTACTGCTGCTGCTACTGCTGCAGATGCTAGTATTACTGCTGCGGCTACTGCTGCAGATGCTAGTATTACTGCTGCTGCTACTGCTGCAGATGCTAGTATTACTGCTGCTGCTACTGCTGCAGATGCTAGTATTACTGCTGCTGCTACTGCTGCAGATGCTAGTATTGCTGCTGCTGCTGCTGCTACTGCTGCAGATGCTAGTATTGCTGCTGCTGCTGCTGCTACTGCTGCAGATGCTAGTATTGCTGCTGCTGCTACTGCTGCAGATGCTAGTATTACTGCTGCTGCTACTGCTGCAGATGCTAGTATTACTGCTGCTGCTACTGCTGCAGATGCTAGTATTACTGCTGCTGCTACTGCTGCAGATGCTAGTATTACTGCTGCTGCTACTGCTGCAGATGCTAGTATTACTGCTGCGGCTACTGCTGCAGATGCTAGTATTACTGCTGCGGCTACTGCTGCAGATGCTAGTATTACTACTGCTGCTACTGCTGCAGATGCTAGTATTGCTGCTGCTGCTACTGCTGCAGATGCTAGTATTACTGCTGCTGCTACTGCTGCAGATGCTAGTATTACTGCTGCTGCTACTGCTGCAGATGCTAGTATTACTGCTACTGCTGCAGATGCTAGTATTGCTGCTGCTGCTACTGCTGCAGATGCTAGTATTACTGCTGCTGCTACTGCTGCAGATGCTAGTATTACTGCTGCTGCTACTGCTGCAGATGCTAGTATTGCTGCTGCTGCTACTGCTGCAGATGCTAGTATTGCTGCTGCTGCTACTGCTGCAGATGCTAGTATTACTGCTGCTGCTACTGCTGCAGACGCTAGTATTACTGCTGCTGCTACTGCTGCAGATGCTAGTATTGCTGCTGCTGCTACTGCTGCAGATGCTAGTATTGCTGCTGCTGATGCTAGTATTACTGCTGCTGCTACTGCTGCAGATGCTAGTATTGTTGCTGCTGCTACTGCTGCAGATGCTAGTATTGCTGCTGCTGCTACTGCTGCAGATGCTAGTATTACTGCTGCTGCTACTGCTGCAGATGCTAGTATTACTGCTGCTGCTACTGCTGCAGATGCTAGTATTACTGCTGCTGCTACTGCTGCAGATGCTAGTATTACTGCTGCTGCTACTGCTGCAGATGCTAGTATTACTGCTGCTGCTACTGCTGCAGATGCTAGTATTACTGCTGCTGCTACTGCTGCAGATGCTAGTATTACTGCTGCTGCTACTGCTGCAGATGCTAGTATTACTGCTGCTGCTGCTACTGCTGCAGATGCTAGTATTACTGCTGCTGCTACTGCTGCAGATGCTAGTATTGCTGCTGCTGCTACTGCTGCAGATGCTAGTATTACTGCTGCTGCTACTGCTGCAGATGCTAGTATTACTGCTGCTTCTAGTGTTACTTCTGCTTTAGTTATTTCTGACAAAACATGGTCACTCCTAAGTGTATTTACATTATTTATGTTCACTTTCTTCAAGTGAACACCAGGTCAAGTGTGTTCACAATTGGTCTCTGGTCCACCAAGTCAAGCGTGTCCACACTTGACCTGGTCTCTGGTCCACCAAGTCAAGCGTGTCCACAGTTGACCTGGTCTCTGGTCCACCAAGTCGAGTGTGTCCACACTTGACCTGGTCTCTGGTCCACCAAGTCAAGCGTGTCCACAGTTGACCTGGTCTCTGGTCCACCAAGTCAAGCGTGTCCACAGTTGACCTGGTCTCTGGTCCACCAAGTCGAGTGTGTCGACACTTGACCTGGTCTCTGGTCCACCAAGTCAAGCGTGTCCACAGTTGACCTGGTCTCTGGTCCACCAAGTCGAGTGTGTCCACACTTGACCTGGTCTCTGGTCTACCAAGTCGAGTGTGTCCACACAACCTGGTCTCCTACTCCACCAGGAGAATGGGGGCGCTGACCCCCTGAAAAAATCAGGTATAGGGGTCAATCCTCACCACCTACCATTGCCCAGGTACGTAAGTCTTGCGGGTTTACCGCTCACGAATGAATGCCAGATGGTGTATAACGACGATAATTATGTGGATAATGAACTAGTTTATCACGTTTAACTCCGAATGTTTGAGGCAAAGTTTAACATGATGTGTTATCTTGCTTTTTCTTCAAGACAAAACAAACACCTTGTGTTATGTTGTTTATACAAACATAACACACCAATGGATGTTATCTTGTTAGAGAGAGAGAGAGAGTGGAGAATACGGACATATCGGTTATTATTACTGTATCACTGTGATGCCGCCGCTGTGGCTACTTTCTTACTACTTATTTCTCCCACAATACTCCCAGGTGTTATCTCCCACAATACTACCAGGTGTTATCTCCCACAATACTCCCAGGTGTTATCTCCCACAATACTACCAGGTGTTATCTCCCACAATACTCCCAGGTGTTATCTCCCACAATACTCCCAGGTGTTATCTCCCACAATACTCCCAGGTGTTATCTCCCACAATACTCCCAGGTGTTATCTCCCTTAATACTCCCAGGTGTTATCTCCCACAATACTACCAGGTGTTATCTCCCACAATACTCCCAGGTGTTATCTCCCACAATACTCCCAGGTGTTATCTCCCACAATACTCCCAGGTGTTATCTCCCACAATACTACCATGTGTTATCTCCCACAATACTACCAGGTGTTATCTCCCACAATACTACCATGTGTTATCTCCCACAATACTACCAGGTGTTATCTCCCACAATACTACCATGTGTTATCTCCCACAATACTACCATGTGTTATCTCCCACAATACTCCCAGGTGTTATCTCCCACAATACTACCATGTGTTATCTCCCACAATACTCCCAGGTGTTATCTCCCACAATACTACCGTGTGTTATCTCTCACAATACTCCCAGGTGTTATGTCCCACAATACTACCGTGTGTTATCTCCCACAGTACTCCCAGGTGTTATCTCCCACAATACTACCATATGTTATCTCCCACAATACTCCCAGGTGTTATCTCCCACAATACTACCGTGTGTTATCTCCCACAATACTACCGTGTGTTATCTCCCACAATAATCCCAGGTGTTATCTCCCACAATACTACCGTGTGTTATCTCCCACAATACTCCCAGGTGTTATCTCCCACAATACTACCGTGTGTTATCTCCCACAATACTCCCAGGTGTTATCTCCCACAATACTACCGTGTGTTATCTCCCACAATACTCCCAGGTATTATCTCCCACAATACTACCGTGTGTTATCTCCCACAATACTCCCAGATGTTATCTCCCACAGTACTCCCAGGCGTTATCTCCCATAATACTCCCAGGTGTTATCTCCCACAGTACTCCCAGGTGTTATCTCCCACAATACTCCCAGGTGTTATCTCCCACAATACTCCCAGGTGTTATCTCCCACAATACTACCGTGTGTTATCTCCCACAATACTCCCAGGTGTTATGTCCCACAGTACTCCCAGGTGTTATCTCCCACAGTACTCCCAGGTGTTATCTCCCACAGTACTCCTAGGTGTTATCTCCCACAATACTACCGTGTGTTATCTCCCACAATACTCCCAGGTGTTATCTCCCACAATACTCCCAGGTATTATCTCCCACAGTACTCCCAGGTGTTATCTCCCACAGTACTCCCAGGTGTTATCTCCCACAGTACTCCCAGGTGTTATCTCCCACAGTACTCCCAGGTGTTATCTCCCACAGTACTCCCAGGTGTTATCTCCCACAGTACTCCCAGGTGTTATCTCCCACAGTACTCCCAGGTGTTATCTCCCACAGTACTCCCAGGTGTTATCTCCCACAGTACTCCCAGGTGTTATCTCCCACAGTACTCCCAGGTGTTATCTCCCACAGTACTCCCAGGTGTTATCTCCCACAGTACTCCCAGGTGTTATCTCCCACAAACTATAGTTTCAGCAGTGGTTGATGGATAGCAAAGAGAGTACAGTATAGATTTAGATTTAGAAAATATTTAAAGAAATATAGATTAGAAAGGATATAGGGAGGTGATGGTATGTCAGTAGAGTTGTAGATGAGTGCAACAAGTTTGTGTGAGTTAGATCTGCCTAGCATGGGCCAGTAGGTCTACTGTAGTTTTCCTGTTTATGTTCAAAAAGTGCTCTCTGGGGTCGAGATACAGCTCCTGGTCCCCGTCAGGAGCTGTGGCATCCTGGACCTTATCATACTGACATGTGAAGATGTGTATTGATGTTGCCTGTACGTCAGTACGTGTATGTACAATCGTGTACGTGACTGCTTGGGGTAATATAAGTTAGCCAATATACGTATGTGTAAGAGATTGCGTGAAGGAGACGTTGGGAGACGGAGTATCGAGCCGGGAAGCATCACATATTGGGATGACACGCGTTCGACACCCCCAGCAGCCTCGCTATCGGCCACTTAGAATCGATGACAGCCGCGAATGGTCAGAAATTCTGTCAGTCTGAGGTGGTTCGTTGATAGACGGAGGGTGTGGGTGGTTACAATTACCACCATAACACAACCACCACCATGTTTGTTGATTGGTTGTTCAGTGGGGTTTAAAACCTATCTACACACAGACACACACGCACACCAGGAGCTGAGTCACGACCCCTGCAACCACAATTAGGTTAGGTGAGTACACACACACACACTTGGTCCAGCACCTGGTCCAGCAACTGGCTTCTCGAATTAACCCTGCCAAATGCAAAGTCATCAAGATCGGGGAAGGGCAAAGAAGACCGCAGACGGAGTATAGGCTAGGTGGCCAAAGACTGCAAACCTCGCTCAAGGAGAAAGATCTTGGGGTGAGTATAACACCGATCATGTCTCCGGAAGCACACATCAACCAGATAACTGCTGCAGCGTATGGGCGCCTGGCAAACCTGAGAACAGCGTTCCGGTACCTCAGTAAGGAATCGTTCAAGACTTTATACATTGTGTACGTCAGGCCCATACTGGAGTACGCAGCACCAGTTTGGAACCCACACCTAGTCAAACACGTCAAGAAATTATTGAAAGTGCAAAGGTTTGCAACAAGGCTAGTCCCAGAGCTAAGGGGAATGTCCTATGAAGAAAGATTAAGGGAAATCGGTCTGACGACACTGGAGGACAGGAGGGTCAGGGGAGACATGATAACGACATACAAAATACTGCGTGCAATAGACAAGGTGGACAAAGACAGGATGTTCCAGAGATGGACACAGAAACAAGGGGTCACAATTAGAAGCTGAAGACACATATGAATCAAATGGATGTTAGGAAGAATTTCTTCAGTCAGAGTTGTCAGGAAGTGGAATAGCTTAGCAAGTGAGGTAGTGGAGGCAGGAACCATACATAGCTTTATGATGAGGTATGACAAAGCTCAGAAAGCAGAGAGAGAGAGAGAGAGAGAGAGAGAGGCCCTAGTAGCGATCAGTGAAGAGGCGGGGCCAGGAGCCGAGTCTCGACCCCTGCAACCACAATTAGGTGAGTACACACACACACACACACACACACACACACACACACACACACACACACACACACACACACACACACACACACACACACACACGCACCTACACACACACACGCACCTACACACACGCACCTACACACACACGCACCTACACACACACGCACCTACACACACACACACCTACACACACACACACGCACCTACACACACACACACCTACACACACACACACACACCTACACACACACACAACCTACACACCTACACACACACACAACCTACACACCTACACACACACACAACCTACACACCTACACACACACACAACCTACACACACCCCCTTTACAGGCGACGGAAAAGAATAACAGAGCGGCTAAAAGAGGTCAATATATCTGAAATGCGCAGGGAGACACTGGTCAGAGAAATAGCAAGCATCGAACTTAAGCTAAAAGAATCCTTTAGGAGTCAGGAATCGCGGGAAGAACTAAAAGCCATAAATGAAATCGAAAGAAACCCAAAGTATTTCTTCTCCTATGCCAAATCAAAATCGAGAACAACGTCCAGTATTGGGCCCCTACTTAAACAAGATGGGTCCTACACAGATGACAACAAGGAAATGAGTGAGCTACTCAAGTCCCAATATGACTCAGTTTTTAGCAAGCCGCTAACCAGACTGAGAGTCGAAGATCAAAATGAATTTTTTATGAGAGAGCCACAAAATTTGATTAACACAAGCCTATCCGATGTTATCCTGACGCCAAATGACTTCGAACAGGCGATAAATGACATGCCCATGCACTCTGCCCCAGGGCCAGACTCATGGAACTCTGTGTTCATCAAGAACTGCAAGAAGCCCCTATCACGAGCCTTTTCCATCCTATGGAGAGGGAGCATGGACACGGGGGTCGTCCCACAGTTACTAAAAACAACAGACATAGCCCCACTCCACAAAGGGGGCAGTAAAGCAACAGCAAAGAACTACAGACCAATAGCACTAACATCCCATATCATAAAAATCTTTGAAAGGGTCCTAAGAAGCAAGATCACCACGCATCTAGAAACCCATCAGTTACACAACCCAGGGCAACATGGGTTTAGAACAGGTCGCTCCTGTCTGTCTCAACTATTGGACCACTACGACAAGGTCCTAAATGCACTAGAAGACAAAAAGAATGCAGATGTAATATATACAGACTTTGCAAAAGCCTTCGACAAGTGTGACCATGGCGTAATAGCGCACAAAATGCGTGCTAAAGGAATAACAGGAAAAGTCGGTCGATGGATCTATAATTTCCTCACTAACAGAACACAGAGAGTAGTCGTCAACAGAGTAAAGTCCGAGGCAGCTACGGTGAAAAGCTCTGTTCCACAAGGCACAGTACTCGCTCCCATCTTGTTCCTCATCCTTATATCCGACATAGACAAGGATGTCAGCCACAGCACCGTGTCTTCCTTTGCAGATGACACCCGAATCTGCATGACAGTGTCTTCCATTGCAGACACTGCAAAGCTCCAGGCAGACATCAACCAAATCTTTCAGTGGGCTGCAGAAAACAATATGAAGTTCAACGATGAGAAATTTCAATTACTCAGATATGGTAAACATGAGGAAATTAAATCTTCATCAGAGTACAAAACAAATTCTGGCCACAAAATAGAGCGAAACACCAACGTCAAAGACCTGGGAGTGATCATGTCGGAGGATCTCACCTTCAAGGACCATAACATTGTATCAATCGCATCTGCTAGAAAAATGACAGGATGGATAATGAGAACCTTCAAAACTAGGGAGGCCAAGCCCATGATGACACTCTTCAGGTCACTTGTTCTATCTAGGCTGGAATATTGCTGCACACTAACAGCACCTTTCAAGGCAGGTGAAATTGCCGACCTAGAAAATGTACAGAGAACTTTCACGGCGCGCATAACGGAGATAAAACACCTCAATTATTGGGAGCGCTTGAGGTTCCTAAACCTGTATTCCCTGGAACGCAGGAGGGAGAGATACATGATTATATACACCTGGAAAATCCTAGAGGGACTAGTACCGAACTTGCACACGAAAATCACCCACTACGAAAGCAAAAGACTTGGCAGACGATGCACCATCCCCCCAATGAAAAGCAGGGGTGTCACTAGCACGTTAAGAGACCATACAATAAGTGTCAGGGGCCCGAGACTGTTCAACTGCCTCCCAGCACACATAAGGGGGATTACCAACAGACCCCTGGCAGTCTTCAAGCTGGCACTGGACAAGCACCTAAAGTCAGTTCCGGATCAGCCGGGCTGTGGCTCGTATGTTGGTTTGCGTGCAGCCAGCAGCAACAGCCTGGTTGATCAGGCTCTGATCCACCAGGAGGCCTGGTCTCAGACCGGGCCGCGGGGGCGTTGACCCCCGGAACTCTCTCCAGGTAAACTCCAGGTAAACACCTACACGCACCTACACACACGCACCTACACACGCACCTCTACACACACACATCTACACACAATCTACACACACACATCTACACACACACACGCATGTACAGCTGGCCTAGTGTCTAATCGACATGTGCCTAGGACAAAATGGTAACTAACACACACACACACACACATACATACACACACACACACACACACACACACACACACACACATACATACACACGCACGCATATACAACAGGCCTAGTGTCTAATCGACATGTGCCTAGGACAAAATGGTAACTAACTAACACACACACACACAACACACACACACACACACACACACACACACACACACACACACACACACACACACACACACACACACACACACACAGTTGAGACAGCAGTCATCACTGGTCATCATCATTATAATGAAGGTGTTATGACCACTCATGTTCACTTGACGCTTTCATTTTTTCCCTTAACCCTCTCATTTTATACCCCTCTCACTCTTTGTTCCCTCTCACTTTCTATATATCCCTCTCACTCTTTGTTCCCTCTCACTTTCTATATATACCTCTCACTCTCTTTGTTCCCTCTCACTCTCTTGTTCCCTCTCACTTTCTCTGTCACTTTCACTGAGGGGGAAGAGGTATGTTGGGTATTGGGGGTGATAAGGTAGGGGTAGTGAGGGGGAGGTTAGTGAGGAGGGGCTGGGATGTGTTAGATGATGTGATGGGAAGGAAGGGGAGATTGATGCTATTATAGTGGGGAGATGAGGCAGATTATTTTAATGTGGGTGAGGGAAGATGTAAGAGGGGAATTATTATTATTATTATTATTATTATTATTATTATTATTATTATTATTATTATTGTATACTCCAGGTAGACTCCAGGTAAACTGCAGATAAACTCCAGGTATACTCCAGGTAGACTTCAGGTAAACCTGGGGAATAACAGGCCATCAGATATGATCCCAGGGGGATGACAATGGCTCCATTTCCTCTGATCAAGAGAACTTCCAAGAAAAAAAAGCAACACAACTGAAGGAATTGTGTTGCAGGTTTGTCTGTCTCCTTGTGTTGTTCCTGATAATGGGGAGTTTTGCAGCAACACAACTTGAAAACACCAGTAAATTTTGCGTTTCACGTGTTCACAGGTGTTCACAGGTGTTCACAGGTGTTCACAGGTGTTCACACGTTCCTTAAGTTCACTCGGTACTATTGTAATTTATTTTTTTTATGCTTTTGGCAGCTTGACGAACTCAGGCAGTCCAGTGGTACTCACGTGTACTCATCTGTAACACTTCTCTTTGTGTGTACTCATTATTACACTGTACTCGTGTGTACTTACCTGCAACACTTCTCGTGTGTACTTATCTGCAACACTTCTTGTGTGTACTTACCTGCAACACTTCTTGTGTGTACTTACCTGCAACACTTCTTGTGTGTACTTACCTGCAACACTTCTTGTGTGTACTTACCTGCAACACTTCTTGTGTGTACTTACCTGCAACACTTCTTGTGTGTACTTACCTGCAACACTTCTTGTGTGTACTTACCTGCAACACTTCTTGTGTGTACTTACCTGCAACACTTCTTTGATGTCTGCCTGGAGCTTTGCAGTGTCTGCAATGGAAGACACTGTCATGCAGATTCGGGTGTCATCTGCAAAGGAAGACACGGTGCTGTGGCTGACATCCTTGTCTATGTCGGATATAAGGATGAGGAACAAGATGGGAGCGAGTACTGTGCCTTGTGGAACAGAGCTTTTCACCGTAGCTGCCTCGGACTTTACTCTGTTGACGACTACTCTCTGTGTTCTGTTAGTGAGGAAATTATAGATCCATCGACCGACTTTTCCTGTTATTCCTTTAGCACGCATTTTGTGCGCTATTACGCCATGGTCACACTTGTCGAAGGCTTTTGCAAAGTCTGTATATATTACATCTGCATTCTTTTTGTCTTCTAGTGCATTTAGGACCTTGTCGTAGTGGTCCAATAGTTGAGACAGACAGGAGCGACCTGTTCTAAACCCATGTTGCCCTGGGTTGTGTAACTGATGGGTTTCTAGATGCGTGGTGATCTTGCTTCTTAGGACCCTTTCAAAGATTTTTATGATATGGGATGTTAGTGCTATTGGTCTGTAGTTCTTTGCTGTTGCTTTACTGCCCCCTTTGTGGAGTGGGGCTATGTCTGTTGTTTTTAGTAACTGTGGGACGACCCCCGTGTCCATGCTCCCTCTCCATAGGATGGAAAAGGCTCGTGATAGGGGCTTCTTGCAGTTCTTGATGAACACAGAGTTCCATGAGTCTGGCCCTGGGGCAGAGTGCATGGGCATGTCATTTATCGCCTGTTCGAAGTCATTTGGCGTCAGGATAACATCGGATAGGCTTGTGTTAATCAAATTTTGTGGCTCTCTCATAAAAAATTCATTTTGATCTTCGACTCTCAGTCTGGTTAGCGGCTTGCTAAAAACTGAGTCATATTGGGACTTGAGTAGCTCACTCATTTCCTTGTTGTCATCTGTGTAGGACCCATCTTGTTTAAGTAGGGGCCCAATACTGGACGTTGTTCTCGATTTTGATTTGGCATAGGAGAAGAAATACTTTGGGTTTCTTTCGATTTCATTTATGGCTTTTAGTTCTTCCCGCGATTCCTGACTCCTAAAGGATTCTTTTAGCTTAAGTTCGATGCTTGCTATTTCTCTGACCAGTGTCTCCCTACGCATTTCAGATATATTGACCTCTTTTAGCCGCTCTGTTATTCTTTTCCGTCGCCTGTAAAGGGAGCGCCTGTCTCTTTCTGTTTTACATCTACTCCTCCTTTTTCTTAGAGGAATAAGCCTTGTGCATACATCGAGTGCTACCGAGTTAATCTGTTCTAGGCATAAGTTGGGGTCTGTGTTCCTTAGTATATCTTCCCAGCTTATATCGGTTAGGACTTGGTTTACTTGGTCCCACTTTATGTTTTTGTTATTGAAGTTGAATTTGGTGAATGCTCCCTCGTGACTAATCTCATTATGTCGGTCTGGGGCTCCGCGCATACATGACTGAACCTCAATTATGTTGTGATCTGAGTATATTGTTTTTGATATGGTGATATTTCTTATCAGATCATCATTGTTAGTGAAGATGAGGTCTAGTGTATTCTCCAGTCTAGTAGGCTCTATTATTTGCTGGTTTAAATTGAATTTTGTGCAGAGATTTAAAAGCTCGCGTGAGTGTGAGTTTTCATCAGAGCTGCCTCCTGGTGTTATTACTGCAACAATATTATTTGCTATATTCCTCCATTTTAGGTGCCTTAAGTTGAAATCCCCCAGGAGCAAGATGTTGGGTGCAGGAGCTGGAAGGTTTTCCAGACAGTGGTCAATTTTTAACAGCTGTTCCTGGAATTGCTGGGTTGTTGCATCCGGAGGCTTGTAGACTACCACAATGACTAGGTTTTGGTTCTCGACCTTTACTGCTAAAACTTCCACTACATCATTTGAGGCATTTAGCAGTTCTGTGCAAACAAGTGACTCTGCAATGTACAGGCCAACCCCCCCCTTTTGCCTGTTCACTCTGTCACATCTGTATAGGTTGTAACCTGGGATCCATATTTCGTTGTCCAAGTGATCCTTTATGTGGGTCTCAGTGAAAGCCGCGAACATTGCCTTTGCCTCTGCAAGCAGTCCACGGATGAAAGGTATTTTGTTGTTTGTTGCTGGCTTTAGACCCTGTATATTTGCAAAGAAGAATGTTATAAGAACATAAGAATGAAGGAACACTGCAGAAGGCCTACTGGCCCATGCAAGGCAGGTCCAAGTCTCCTACCGGCTTAAGCCAATGCACCCAACCTAGTCAGGTCAGGTCACATTGACTTAAGGGAGGAACACGGCAACCGACCTGGTAGCACAAGCTATCAGGTCTAACTCACACCCACCCACATCTACTCATGTATTTATCCAACCTATTTTTAAAGCTACACAACGTTCTGGCCTCTATAACGGTATTTGGGAGTTTGTTCCACTCATCCACAACTCTATTACCAAACCAGTACTTTCCTATATCCTTCCTGAATCTGAATTTTTCCAACTTAAAACCATTGCTGCGAGTCCTGTCTAGGCTAGATATTTTCAGCACACTATTTACATCCCCTTTATTTATTCCTGTCTTCCATTTATACACCTCAATCATATCCCCCCTAATTCTACGTCTTTCTAGAGAGTGCAGTTTCAGGGCCCTTAGTCTATCCTCATAGGGAAGGTTTCTGATACATGGGATCAACTTTGTCATCCTCCTTTGTACATTTTCCAGAGAATTTATATCCATTCTGTAATACGGTGACCAAAACTGTGCAGCATAATCTAAATGAGGCCTAACCAAGGATGTATAGAGTTGAAGAACAACCTGAGGACTCCTATTATTTATGCTTCTTGATATGAAGCCAAGGATTCTATTAGCTTTATTGCGAACACTTATGCACTGTTGTCTTGGTTTCAGATTACTGCTAACCAGAACTCCTAAATCTTTTTCGCAATCCGTAATATTAAGATCTACATTATTTAGTTTATATGTGGCATGGTTATTGTCCTGTCCAACATTTAGAACTTTGCATTTGTCTATATTAAACTGCATCTGCCACTTCTCCGACCACTGCATCAGTCTATTCAAATCTTCCTGGAGTGCTCGAATGTCCTCGTCAGAATGAATTCGACGGCCTATTTTGGTGTCATCGGCAAACTTGCCGATGTCGCTCTTTATGCCCTCATCTATGTCGTTTATATAGATTGTGAACAGCAGGGGGCCCAACACTGACCCCTGTGGAACACCGCTGGTGACGCTTCCCCACTCTGATTTCTCCCCATTTATGCAAACTCTCTGCTGCCTATTTGTCAACCATGCCTCTATCCAGGAAAAAATTTCTCCTCCTATTCCATGTGCTTTAATTTTCCTCAATAGTCTCTGATGTGGGACCCTGTCAAAAGCCTTACTGAAGTCCATATACACAATATCATATTCATTACCATGATCTACCTCCTCAAATACCTTAGTGAAAAAAGTTAATAAATTCGTAAGGCAGGAACGCCCCTTTGTAAAACCATGCTGAGATTCGTTGATTAATTTATGCTTTTCAAGGTGGCTACGAACTGCCTCGGCAATTATTGATTCCATAAATTTTCCCACTATGGAGGTTAGGCTTATTGGTCTATAGTTCGAAGCTAAGGACCTGTCACCTGTTTTGAAAATAGGTATCACATTTGCCATTTTCCACTTATCTGGCACCATGCCAGTTTGTAGTGATATGTTGAAAAGATTAGCCAAAGGTGTGCTAAGCTCCTCTTTACATTCCTTTAGAACCCTTGCATACAGTTCATCAGGGCCTGGGGATTTGTTAGGTTTTAATTTATCTATTTGCCTAAGGACCATGTCACTTGTGACCCTAATAGTGCACAGTTTATTATCGTCCTGTTCTACATAATTTATCATTACTGGAATATCGCTGGTATCCTCCTGTGTAAAAACTGAGAGGAAGTATGTGTTAAAAATTCTACACATTTCCTTATCACTGTCAGTGAGCTGACCCGAGGAACTTTTGAGTGGGCCTATCTTGTCCCTGATCTTACTTCTGTATACCTGAAAGAATCCTTTTGGGTTAGTCTTCGATTCTCTTGCAACTTTAACCTCATAATCTCTTTTTGCTTTTCTAATTCCCTTTTTTATTTCTCTCTTTAACTGAATATATCGATTTCTCAATTGCCCCTCTCCTCTTTTGATTTGCCTATATATGCCTCTCTTTTGACCAATCAGATATTTTAATTTATTGTTCATCCATTTAGGATCATTTTTGTTTGATCTGATTTCCCTATTTGGAACATAATTTGACTGAGCAGCTAGAACTATGCCCTGGAAAGCATCATATCGGCAACCATCACCACCTACCTGACCCTTAGTCAGGTCATTCCAGTTCAGCCCACCTAAGTAATTTTTCAGTCCTATGAAATCAGCCAAGCGAAAGTCAGGGACGGAGACTTGATTGCCATTATTAGGGGAATTCCATGATATATTAAAACTGAGTGATTTGTGATCACTTTCCCCAAGCTCATCATTAACCTCAAGATTATTAATTAGTGTTTCCGTACTGGCAAGAACCAAGTCAAGGAGGTTATTACCCCTAGTTGGCTCTGTCACAAACTGTTTTAAAAAACAATCCTGGATCGTATCAAGAAAGTCACCTGACTCTAAATTTCCTGTCAAATTGCTCCAGTCAATCTGTCTATAGTTGAAATCTCCCATTAGCACAACATTTTCGTATGTAGATGCCTTACGAATTTCGTCCCATAGAAGTTTACTGCACTCCCTATCAAGATTTGGGGCCCTGTAAATCACACCCAAAATTAGTTTTTCTCGGCCCTCGAGAAGCTGTAACCAAACAGATTCAGTGGCTGACGCTTCTAATTTAATATCTTGTCTAACACAACAATTTAAATTGTCTCTGACATACATCGCTACTCCACCACCTTTCCTGTTGACCCTGTCAGTGTGGAATAATTTATAGCCTTGTATGTGACATTCAGAGGGCATCTCTCTATCTTTCAGATTAAGCCAGGTCTCTGTTATAGCAATAATATCTATGTTTCCTGCACTTGCAATTAATCTTAGCTCATCTATCTTATTTCTTACACTCCTGCTATTAGTATAGTAAACCTTAAGGGAGCTAGTCCCTTGCTGCCCTCTGCTGTCCCCCTTTGTTTGCTGACCTGATCTATTGTCTTTATTTATAACTTCATGCTGAATGCCTTTTATACATTTACTGTTTCCAACCCAAGTGTTGCAACCTGCTTGTTTCCCACACACACCCATACCTCTATCTTCCATCAGTTTAAAATCATAGGCATTTCACCAATGGCCTTCTCAATCGAGTCTGCAAGTGCTACCACCCCAGCCCCAGAGAGATGTACCCCATCCCTTGCATACATATCATGTTTGCCATAAAAGTTGTTCCAGTTGTCAATGAATGGGATTGCAAGTTCCTTGCAGTATCTGTCTAGCCAGCAATTTACACCAATTGCCCTAGACAACCATTCATTTCCTACTCCCCTTCTAGGCAAGATGCTACATATGATTGGGATCCCTCCCTTAGACTTAATGAAATCTATAGCTGACCTGTACTTATCTAGCAGCTCTTCTCTCCTACCCTTCCCAATATCATTTCCACCAGCACTGAGACAGATAATGGGATTGTTCCCATTACCTGACGTGATATTATCCAGCCTGTTGACAATGTCCCCAACACCAGCTCCAGGGAAGCACACTCTGTCTCTCATCTTCTTATTCCTATTACAAAAAGCACGGTCAATATATCTTACCTGAGAGTCACCAACCACAAGAATGCGCTTACCTCCATTAGCAGGGGCAGTAGTACCCTTACCTTCACTGGCCACTGAAGTACATTCATCCTGAAGAACAGAGAAGCGATTTCCTACCTTCAGATCTTCACTCTTAACTTTCCTTACTCTGATGCGCCTTCCATTACTGTGAACCACTCGCCACTTGTAGCAGGTGCTGGGGTGCACCTCACTGCTGGTAGCCGTTGCTACCTCCCCACCTACAGCCTCCTCACAGCGAGAGACAGACTGCACCTCACTGCTAGAAGCCTCATTCCCCACAACTCCAGCCACCTCACACTCTCTCCCAGACCCATTGAGGTGGACCTTCAGCCTCCTAATCTCCTCCTGGAGAAGCAAGACCTCCTCCTTCAACTCTCCAACCTCAATTTTTAAAACACTGCAGAAGCAAGCCATGCTTTGTAACCGTCCACACTAATCCCCAAAGCAGCTCAGGGTCTGTGACCTCACGTGACGACTGACCACTGGTGGTATTGTTGGTACTGGGGGGGGGATTTTTTTTCCGGCATTAGTATCTGTATCTGTTGGTTTGGAGTGGAGGCCATCGACTGTGGTTCCACTCCAGGAATGACTGGATTTGGTGTACGATTTCTGCCATTTCCTGCCAGTTTTTTTTCCTTCCTGGCACTAAAAAACCTCTCCCTCTTGAGTGGCTGTGGCTACCCAGGTTTTCCCATGGCCTGGATGTTTTGTATCTTTTTGTCCCCTTTAGATGGTATGCCTGGCAATTTAAGTTATAGCACAGTCTTTCCTGTACTGAAGAGGTACACAGTTCAGGGTGAAAAAGCTTACAGGAAGGGAGTTTGCATTTTCCTGTTGTCATATGGGCATGGCATTTCCTAGGGTGGTCATAGTTGCACGTCCCATCTGTTTTTCCAGATTTCCCATGCCAGCAGATACCGAGTGCATAGTATGTGCACAGGCTTGGTTTCCGTTTGCCTTGGGTTTCTGTGACTGTATTCCCTGTTGGTGCATGTTTCCCTGTCTTACTTCTATCCTCCCTAGCACCAACAATGGAGCTCCCACCATTTGTTTTTGGTAACATATCCTCACTATAGCTAGTGGAGTCCTCTTGTTTGCTATTTCCTGCGGTATTTCTAGTTTGCAATATTGGTTTTATCTTATCTTTGACTACACTTGTTTCCCTACTATGGCTCCTGTCCCCTATGCGGTCATTCATATGTATTCCTTCCTGCGTATAATTCCCGACTACCTGGACAAAATCTCCAGCTTCACCATTACTGTCTCCCAGGACAGCATCTCCAGCTTCCCCATTACTGTCTCCCAGGACAGCATCTCCAGCTTCACCATTACTGTCTCCCAGGACAGCACCTCCAGCTTCACCATTACTGTCTCCCAGGACAGCACCTCCAGCTTCCCCATTACTGTCTCCCAGGACAGCACTATCAGCCCCCCATTTACTGACTACCAGGACATCATCTCCAGCCTTACAGTTTCTGACTACATGGCCAGTATCAAGGGCAGTACCATTCAGCCCGGACTTTTTATGTTCCCATCTGTTGTAGAAAGCTTCCAGGTTTTCTATGAAAGCAGCTTTGATGTTGACCTCTTTTAATACCCTTGTGATTTTAGTCCACAGATTTATCTCATTTGGGCATACCCAAAAACACTTCCCTGTTTTAATACTGCTTGTAGCTAGTTCTTGGATATCTGCACAAGGGGCGTGACACCAATTTCCACAGAAATGACAATTTATGCATGTGGAAGCCCGTTTGTTTGACTGACCACAGACTACACACAGCTTCATAATGATTTGAATGGTTGATTTACTGCAATTCTACTAGCAACCTCTTGAATATTATATTAATAACCTGCTAGGTGGTGCACAACGAAACCGTTTGAAACCAGTCCAGGGTTCGGACCAGTCAAGGGTTCGGACCAGTCAAGGGTTCGGACCAGTCTATCTGATCTGATCAGTGGGTCACTTATTTAAACCATACTGGTCGGTGATTTGAGCTAACACATGAAGGATCTACTGGAAATTATCTACCCGAGTAATATGTGATTTGATTGATACAAAAGTATAACTTGCGTGTTGAAGAGCCGGTGACTGCTGGCAGCTCCTACAATGACGAACGGTCGACCTCCACCTTTGTTTATCAATCGCTGTATCTAGCTTCTCTATTTTTTTTTTTTTCCGTCTCCACCACAATAAATGCTATATTATCACTATAGTTGACTGGTGCAAATTTTGGAGGAAGGGCGCTTTTTCTGTAGTAATAATTGCTTCTCGTTGTGTATATTGCGACCGCTGGTAACTACAGGTTATATGAAATTCACAGTAACGTCTGGTATTTCAAGAAAAAGAAACTAATGAAAGTCACTCCACTTCACTAAGTACCATTATAATACTGGTTAGTTGCTACTACAACACTGTATTCTGCTATTCACTGGTATCACTAGATTATATGCGAGTACACTAGCAGGCCAGGAAGATTATTAAAACAGCTGACCTGTGGTAAGTTTCTGGCGACTTCTGGCACCTGCCTCTATAGGCTTATCACTTCATTTACAAATTCACCTGTTTTCAAATGACACTTTAGCCTTTATCATCAATATACTAGGGAGCCACTGTAGTATACACTATACACTATGTATACTCAATGCTTTCAGGGAGACTTTCTTTCCTCTGACACAAAGTTCAATATTATTATTTTTTCACACGGGACAGACCTATGATTCCCCTCTGGCAGTAAACTCTGCTAGGAAGTGCACACTAATTCTCCTTTTTTGACTCAGTATATAATGTTTTCCGCCCAAGATTGGTTCCAGGCGCTAGAGGGATGTATCGTATAGGATTGATGACACAAATTAAAGTTCTAGCACGTAAGAGCGACCGTGAAAACACCAGAAAAACCGGGAGCACAACGAGGCACGCTGACACGCTATGAAAAGGTGTGTCCAGTTTTTCTGTACACGCAACACCAGTGTTGTCATATTACAAAAATATTGTTACCTGGAGGTTACCTGGAGGTTATTCCGGGGATCAACGCCCCCGCGGCCCGGTCCACGACCAGGCCTCCCGATGGATCAGGGCCTGATCAACTAGGCTGTTACAGTGTTGTCAGTGTTGTTTTGATCATTCTGAAGCTGACGCTTCCACTATGTTATATTTCTGTATAGACAAACACTCAGGGAACAATGATGATAATGGGAGGGTAAAGAAGATATAGACCTCCCTTCTGAAGGTTGGTCTATGGATGGGTAGGTAGAAGAGGGACGGAGAGGGTGGAGGTGGAGAGAAAGAGGGTAGGGAGGAAGGTAGAGAGATGAGGGAGGGAGAGGGTAGAGATGGACGTAGAGAGAAAGAGGGTAGGGAGGAAGGTAGAGAGAGAGAGAGGGTAGGAAGATAGGAGAGAGAGAGCGAGAGAGAGGGTAGGTAGGGAGGTAGAGAGAAGAAAGAGAGAGAGGGTAGGGAAGGAGATACAGAGGAGAAAGAGAGAGAGAGAGGTTTGGGTAAGAATTTGTTTTGATGGCAGGATTGATGGAAAGGGAATCCATGTAGGGGATGGAAGGGGAAGTATGGGAGGGTTGGGATAGAAGGGGAGTATAGGGGGAGATACTGAATGTGAGGTAATGGCACATATTCGTCACTGTCGTGGATGAAGATGACCCGAAGTGATAGTCCCTGGCAGATATCTCTGTTTACCTCCACAAACCTCAGCTCTGTGGCACCAAGCTGAGAGACAGAGAGAAGGAACAAACAGTAATAAGAAAATACGGAAATGTAAGTAAGCTTATTTAAGTACAGGTACAAATAAGTACAATTATCATACATAGTAACACATGCACAGTATTCACAGTGAAAAAAATATAGTGAATTTCGTGAGGTCTCAAATACGTGAGAACTCACGACAGCTCTTGCTCCTTCACTATATTTTTTCACTGTAGTTATTTTGCAATTTGTGATATTACTGTAGCACTAGTAATGTGTGTGTGAAATATCTGGAATAACATAGATGGGCTAAAGTGAGTTATAAGATCCCCCTCTGTTGTTGCTGCTATTGTTTTGTTGCTGTCTTGGTCAGTATTGAGGTGGGAGAGGAAGTGACAGTGCTTGCTTGAGGGGTGGGGAAGGAAAGTGACAGTGCCTGCTTGAGGGGTGGGGAAGGAAAGTGACAGTGCCTGCTTGAGGGGTGGGGAAGGAAAGTGACAGTGCCTGCTTGAGGGGTGGGGAAGGAAAGTGACAATGCCTGCTTGAGGGGTGGGGAAGGAAAGTGACAGTGCCTGCTTGAGGGGTGGGGAAGGAAAGTGACAGTGCCTGCTTGAGGGGTGGGGAAGGAAAGTGACAGTGCCTGCTTGAGGGGTGGGGAGGAAGTGACAGACAGTGCCTGCTTGAGGGGTGGGAGAGAAAAGTGACAGACAGTGCCTGCTTGCGGGCACCTCTAATGAGATCTCATTCCCAAGCCAGCAAATTAGACCTAGCTCCAGCACCCTGGATGAAGAACCCTTCAAGGCTACTCCTAGAAGGGCCATTTATGGTATGTGTTTTCCGCTTGATAACAAACAGTCTTATCTAATCTTGAAGGCGGCTCTCCAGCACTGTGTTCCCCCACACCCACAACTTCACTCACACTGCTTCTAACCTAACCTGTGCATGGTTTCCAGGGTTATTCTCACACTTCCCTAGATGGGTTTGAAGCCTGTCTACTACACGAGGGGTTGTTAAGGCTGCATTGTTAAGGTTCAAGCCTGTCTACTAATGTGAAGGTTATCAAGGGCTGTTGGTCACCTGTCAACCAGTCAAAAATCCTTTAATAACTAGAAAAGTGATTAAAGTAAATTATGTACACTAATGTGTATATTTTAGTGTATATACACTGATGTGTATATACACATTATTATTGTTATTATTATTGACAATAGCCTAATAAGGTAATCAGGACCTTGGGTGTACCTTTGGGTTTCGAGAATTTTTTCTGATTCCGGAGTCGTGTCCTGAGCCAGGCTGGTCTAGTTCTTGTCTGGTCAACCAGGTTGTTGCTGCTGGTGGTCCACTGGTCTGCATGTCCACCACAGCCTGGTTGATCTGGTACTGGGTGGAGGTACTTGTCCAATTTCTTCTTGAAGACTTTACACTTGTTCCAGCAGTGTTTCCTCTTGTAGACTTTACACTTGTTTCTGATATCTTCTGGTAAGATGTTGAATAGTCTTGAACCACGGATGTTGATACAATGTTCTCCTGTTGTACCCACGGCGCCCCTACATTTCACTGGGTTTATTTTTCACTTCACCCCTAAGTGTCGCTCCGGGATGTTATGGTGGTGTGTAGATTTGGGACCAGGCCCTCAAGTACTTTCCACATGCATATTATCATGTACCTCTCTCCCCTCCGCTCCAGTGAATACATATTTAGGGTTTTAAAGCGTTTCCAGTAACTTAAATGATTTATTGACTCTGTGATGCCCGTAAATGATGTGTATATGTGTTGGAGCTGTGATATCTCTGTTGCCCTGAACGGGGCCGTCAACACTGAACAATACTATAAGCGAGAGAGCACAAGTGATTTGAAAATTTAGCTTCAGTACCTTGGATGAAGAGCCCTTCACCAGCATCAGTGCATGAACATCAATGCATGTCTTCTCTGCTTTCTAATGCTCAGTGCTGTCTGTTTTGTGTTTTTTATTGTTCAGTTTCTCTGAGCCTTTCTAGAAAGTCCTTTCGTTGAAAGGAGTTTCTCCTCTCCATTCTTACTCCTAGATAAGCAAGATGCTTTCTTTCACGCTTGTTTTCTCTCTGCTTTCACTCTACTTTCTATATTTTCTCTGCTTTCCATTTGCTTTCTTTTTTGTTAATTGCACATGCTGGTACCTGAGGACGGTTTTCACATTCTTAACCTGCTTTCACTTGAGCGTTGGCCCCACCCCTCAACCCTCTCTTCCCTTTCTCTTCCCTATTCTCTTCCCCATTCTCTTCCCCTTCACACCCACCGCTGTGACAAGGCAGGAACGCCCCTTTGTAAAACTCTGATTAGAATCATTTATCAAATTATATATGTGAATGTGGCTTTTAATTGCGTCTGTAGTTATTCTCTCTCTCTTTCTCTCCCTTTATAGAAGGGTTTTGCAATGCTGGATTAAGGGTTCTCTGTCTCTCTCTACGACCTGTGACACCTTCAACCGGACTCTCCGGACGGGTCTTCGTCCAGAAATGTAAGAAAAAGACCGATTTGGCCCCCGAATATAGAGGGAGTCAGAAAGCCTGTACTCCTAGGTACTCCTCTGGTTGATCAGGCTCTGATCCACCAGGAGGCCTGGTCACAGACCGGGCCGCGGGGGCGTTGACCCCCGGAACGCTCTCCAGGTAAACTCCTAGGCCGGTACCTTTGAGATACAGGAGGAGGTTGCAGAGAGTAGGCTCAGGGTGACCTGGTAGGCCTACCATTGCTGTCAGCCTGTTTCAAAGGCTGTTTGACACCCCCCTCTGGATTTAGTGGCCCCTTTTTTCACGTGCCAGACGATACCTTATTGGTCCTGATGTGTGGATCAGTACACCTCCCCCCCCCTTCTTCCCCCTCCCCATGATCCTTCACCTCCTCCCCTTCACCCCTCACCCCTCCCCATCACCCCTCCTTCCTGCCCACATGCGCCCATATACCAGACCACAACACCTTCATAGTGACTAATGCTAGACGCGAGAGAGCAATGAATGTCCCCGTGGGTTGACAGCTGATTCAGGCTGTCAGCACCATCTGTCTGGGGTGTTGTTGTTGTTGTTGTTGTATTTGGATTCCCCTCTCTCTTGTGGTGCTGCTGTTTTTGGTTCCCTTTGGTTCGTATTGGTTTTGTGTTTGGATTCCCTTCTGGTTCGTCCTCTTGTTGTGTTTGGATTCCCTTCTGGTTCGTCCTCTTGTTGTGTTTGGATTCCCTTCTGGTTCGTCCTCTTGTTGTGTTTGGATTCCCTTCTGGTTCGTCCTCTTGTTGTGTTTGGATTCCCTTTTGGTTCGTCCTCTTGTTGTGTTTGGACTTACGTGGTACCAAACAAGGTACCACAATAGCCATCCACCACACCGTGTCACAATAGCCTTCCACCACACCGTGTCACAATAGCCTTCCACCACACCGTGTCACAATAGCCTTCCACCACACCGTGTCACAATAGCCTTCCACCACACCGTGTCACTAGCGTGCCAGAAAGAGACACTTGTGGTGTTGAGGGTAGAATTTGATCCTGTGTTGGCGAGGTGTTACCCAGTGTTGATATTAGATCTTTCTTGGCTCCTCACTAGTTATCCAAGGTTGTTTTGTGTTGGTGAGACCCTGGTGTTGGTGAGACCCTGGTGTTGGTGAGTGGTGTTGGTGAGGTCCTGGTGTTGATGAGACCCTGGTGTTGGTGAGGTCCTGGTGTTGGTGAGGTCCTGGTGTTGGTGAGGCCCTGGTGTTGGTGAGGTCCTGGTGTTGGTGAGTCTGGTGTTGGTGAGACCCTGGTGTTGGTGAGTGGTGTTGGTGAGGTCCTGGTGTTGATGAGACCCTGGTGTTGGTGAGGTCCTGGTGTTGGTGAGGTCCTGGTGTTGGTGAGGCCCTGGTGTTGGTGAGGTCCTGGTGTTGGTGAGGTCCTGGTGTTGGTGAGGCCCTGGTGTTGGTGAGGTCCTGGTGTTGGTGAGGTCCTGGTGTTGATGAGACCCTGGTGTTGGTGAGGTCCTGGTGTTGGTGAGGTCCTGGTGTTGGTGAGGCCCTGGTGTTGGTGAGGTCCTGGTGTTGGTGAGGCCCTGGTGTTGGTGAGGCCCTGGTGTTGGTGAGGTCCTGGTGTTGGTGAGGTCCTGGTGTTGGTGAGGTCCTGGTGTTGGTGAGGTCCTGGTGTTGGCGAGGTCCTGGTGTTGGTGAGGTCCTGCTGTTGGTGAGGTCCTGGTGTTGGTGAGGTCCTGGTGTTGGTGAGGTCCTGGTGTTGGTGAGGCCCTGGTGTTGGTGAGGCCCTGGTGTTGGTGAGGCCCTGGTGTTGGTGAGGTCCTGGTGTTGGCGAGGCCCTGGTGTTGGCGAGGCCCTGGTGTTGGTGAGACCCTGGTGTTGGTGAGGTCCTGGTGTTGGTGAGGCCCTGGTGTTGGTGAGGTCTTGGTGTTGGTGAGTCTGGTGTTGGTGAGGTCCTGGTGTTGGTGAGTCTGGTGTTGGTGAGGTCCTGGTGTTGGTGAGGTCCTGGTGTTGGTGAGGCCCTGGTGTTGGTGAGGCCCTGGTGTTGGTGAGGTGCTGGTGTTGGGGAGGCCCTGGTGTTGGGGAGGCCCTGGTGTTGGGGAGGCCCTGGTGTTGGTGAGGTCCTGGTGTTGGGGAGGCCCTGATGTTGGTGAGGTCCTGGTGTTGGTGAGGCCCTGGTGTTGGTGAGGCCCTGGTGTTGGTGAGGCCCTGGTGTTGGTGAGTCTGGTGTTGGTGAGGTCCTGGTGTTGGTGAGGCCCTGGTGTTGGTGAGGCCCGGGTGTTGGTGAGGTCCTGGTGTTGGTGAGGCCCTGGTGTTGGTGAGACCCTGGTGTTGGTGAGGCCCTGGTGTTGGTGAGATCCTGGTGTTGGTGAGGCCCTGGTGCTGGTGAGGCCCTGGTGTTGGTGAGGCCCTGGTGCTGGTGAGGCCCTGGTGTTGGTGAGGCCCTGGTGTTGGTGAGTCTGGTGTTGATGTCCTGGTTTTGTTGAGGCCCTGGTGTTGGTGAGGCCCTGGTGTTGGTGAGTGTCTGGTGTTGGTGAGTCTGGTGTTGGTGAGGTCCTGGTGTTGGTGAGTCTGTTGTTGGGGAGGCCCTGGTGTTGGTGAGGCCCTGGTGTTGGTGAGGCCCTGGTGTTGGTGAGGCCCTGGTGTTGGTGAGGTCCTGGTGTTGGTGAGTCTGGTGTTGGTGAGGCCCTGGTGTTGGTGAGTCTGGTGTTGGTGAGGCCCTGGTGTTGGTGAGGCCCTGGTGTTGGTGAGGCCCTGGTGTTGGTGAGGCCCTTGTGTTGGTGAGGCCCTGGTGTTGGCGAGGCCCTGATGTTGGTGAGGCCCTGGTGTTGGTGAGGCCCTGGTGTTGGTGAGGCCCTGGTGTTGGTGAGGCCCTGGTGTTAGTGAGGCCCTGGTGTTGGTGAGGTCCTGGTGTTGGTGAGGCCCTGGTGTTGGTGAGGCCCTGGTGTTGGTGAGGTCCTGGTGTTGGTGAGGCCCTGGTGTTGGTGAGGCCCTGGTGTTGGTGAGGCTCTAGTGTTGGTGATGCCCTGGTGTTGGTGAGGTCATGGTGTTGGTGAGGTCCTGGTGTTGGTGAGGTCCTGGTGTTGGTGAGGTCCTGGTGTTGGTGAGGCCCTGGTGTTGGTGAGGTCCTGGTGTTGGTGAGGTCCTGGTGTTGGTGAGATCCTGGTGTTGGTGAGGTCCTGGTGTTGGTGAGGTCCTGGTGTTGGTGAGGCCCTGGTGTTGGCGAGGTCCTGGTGTTGGCGAGGTCCTGGTGTTGGTGAGGTCCTGGTGTTGGTGAGGCCCTGGTGTTGGCGAGGTCCTGGTGTTGGCGAGGTCTTGGTGTTGACGAGGCCCTGGTATTGGTGAGGTCCTGGTGTTGGTGAGGTCCTGGTGTTGGTGAGGTCCTGGTGTTGGTGAGGTCCTGGTGTTGGTGAGGTCCTGGTGTTGGTGAGGTCCTGGTGTTGGTGAGGTCCTGGTGTTGGTGAGGTCCTGGTGTTGGTGAGGTCCTGGTGTTGGTGAGGCCCTGGTGTTGGCGAGGCCCTGGTGTTGGCGAGGTCCTGGTGTTGGTGAGGCCCTGGTGTTGGCGAGGTCCTGGTGTTGGTGAGGCCCTGGTGTTGGTGAGGCCCTGGTGTTGGTGAGGTCCTGGTGTTGGTGAGGTCCTGGTGTTGGTGAGGCCCTGGTGTTGGTGAGGCCCTGGTGTTGGTGAGGTCCTGGTGTTGGTGAGGTCCTGGTGTTGGTGAGGCCCTGGTGTTGGTGAGGTCCTGGTGTTGGTAGGGAGGCAGGTGTAGACAGGTGTGGAAGTCTTGGATGACCACAGCAAAGCCGGTAATATGCAAATTAGAAGCGACGTCACCTGTGTTGAACAAGTGGAATCTGTGTGTGTGTGTGTGTGTGTGTGTGTGTGTGTGTGTGTGTGTACTCACCTATTTGTGTTTGCAGGGATCGAGTCATAGCTCCTGGTCGCACCTCTTCACCGGTCGCTACTAGGTCCTCTCTCTCCCTGCTCCATGAGCTTTATCATACCTCGTCTTAAAACTATGTATGATTCCTGCCTCCACTACGTCACTTTCCAGGAAGAAGTACTTCCTAACATCCCTGTAACTGGTAGACTCATATGTGTCTTCAACTTCCAATTGTGACCCCTTGTTTCTGTGTCCCCTCTCTGAAACATCCTGTCTCTGTCCACCTTGTCTATTCCACGCAGCATCTTGTATGTCTTTATCATGTCTCCCCTAACCCTCCTGTCCTCCAGTGTGTGTGTACTCACCTCTATCACCTCCTCCTCCAGCACCTCCTCCTCCAGCACCTCCTCCTCCTGCACCTCCTCCTCCAGCACCTCCTCCTCCAGCACCTCCTCCTCCAGCACCTCCTCCTCCTCCTCCTCCTCCTCCAGCACCTCCTCCTCTAGCACCTCCTCCTCCAGCACCTCCTCCTCCAGCACCTCCTCCTCCAGCACCTCCTCCTCCTCCTCCAGCACCTCCTCCTCTAGCACCTCCTCCTCCAGCACGTCCTCCTCCAGCACCTCCTCCTCTAGCACCTCCTCCAGCACCTCCTCCTCTAGCACCACCTCCTCTATCACCTCCTCCTCTATCACCTCCTCCTCCAGCACCTCCTCCTCCAGCACCTCCTCCTCCAGCACCTCCTCCTCCTCCTCCTCCTCCAGCTCCTCCTCCAGCACCTCCTCCTCTAGCACCTCCTCCAGCACCTCCTCCTCCAGCACCTCCTCCTCCTCCTCCAGCACCTCCTCCTCCTCCTCCAGCACCTCCAGCTCCTCCTCCTCCAGCACCTCCTCCTCCTCCTCCAGCACCTCCTCCTCCAGCACCTCCTCCTCCTCCTCCAGCACCTCCTCCTCCAGCACCTCCTCCTCTAGCACCTCCTCCAGCACCTCCTCCTCTAGCACCACCTCCTCTATCACCTCCTCCTCCAGCACCTCCTCCTCCAGCTCCTCCTCCTCCTCCTCCAGCACCTCCTCCTCTAGCACCTCCTCCAGCACCTCCTCCTCCTCCTCCAGCACCTCCTCCTCCTCCTCCAGCACCTCCAGCTCCTCCTCCTCCAGCACCTCCTCCTCCTCCTCCAGCACCTCCTCCTCCAGCACCTCCTCCTCCTCCTCCAGCACCTCCTCCTCCAGCACCTCCTCCTCTAGCACCTCCTCCAGCACCTCCTCCTCTAGCACCACCTCCTCTATCACCTCCTCCTCCAGCACCTCCTCCTCTAGCACCTCCTCCTCCAGCACCTCCTCCTCTAGCACCTCCTCCAGCACCTCCTCCTCTAGCACCACCTCCTCTATCACCTCCTCCTCCAGCACCTCCTCCTCCAGCACCTCCTCCTCCAGCACCTCCTCCTCCAGCACCTCCTCCTCCAGCACCTCCTCCTCCAGCACCTCCTCCTCCAGCACCTCCTCCTCCTCCTCCTCCTCCTCCAGCACCTCCTCCTCTAGCACCTCCTCCTCCAGCACCTCCTCCTCCAGCACCTCCTCCTCCTCCTCCTCCAGCACCTCCTCCTCTAGCACCTCCTCCAGCACCTCCTCCTCTAGCACCTCCTCCAGCACCTCCTCCTCTAGCACCACCTCCTCTATCACCTCCTCCTCTATCACCTCCTCCTCCAGCACCTCCTCCTCCAGCACCTCCTCCTCCAGCACCTCCTCCTCCTCCTCCTCCTCCAGCACCTCCTCCTCTAGCACCTCCTCCTCCAGCACCTCCTCCTCCAGCACCTCCTCCTCTAGCACCTCTTCCTCCAGCACCTCCTCCTCTAGCACCTCCTCCTCCAGCACCTCCTCCTCTAGCACCTCTTCCTCCAGCACCTCCTCCTCTAGCACCTCCTCCTCTAGCACCTCCTCCAGCACCTCCTCCTCAAGCACCTCCTCCTCCAGCACCTCCTCCTCCAGTATAGTGATAAAGCAAGACATCCCAGTAGGTCTCCTGGTCACCTCAGGTCAGCAATCTAACCCTCCATGTCACCAAGGTATCACCTTTATTTTCAGACATTTAACTCCTCTTATAAAAAAACTTTTAACATCTTCAGTTGGACCCCGAAGTCAAAGACTTCCACGCGCGCTGCAAAAAATATAGAATTCTTTCTAGCCAAAGGTATTCCCCAGCCTCTTGGTATACCTGGAGTATACCTGGAGATGATTTCGGGGGCCAACGTCCCCGCGGCTTGGTTTGAGACTTTTTTGGGGGGTGGGGGGTATTTTTAATAGCTCAATGGGTGGGTAAAGAGGTATTTCTTGATGTATTGTGAAAGAGAGATACAAACATACCAGGAGAGTGTGTGAAAGTGACGCTGGTACCCAGGAGTGTGCCTTGTGTGCTGGGTACTGTAGGAGAGGGGAGGGGTGATAGGCAGGGGGTAAGAGAGGAAAGGGGGTTTAGAATAAGAGGGAAGATAGAGAGGGTGGGATGGAGGGGAGGAATGTGGAGATGTGAGGGTGGTGTATGGGTGTGTTTACACTGTGCTCTGGAGACTTAATGTCTGACTTACGTTCCACTGACCGTCGCTCTGTCTCTCTCTCTCTGTCTCTCTCTCTGTCTCTGTCTCTCTCTGTCTCTGTCTCTCTCTCTGTCTCTCTCTCTGTCTCTCTCTCTGTCTCTCTCTCTGTCTCTCTCTCTGTCTCTCTCTGTCTCTCTCTCTCTCTCTCTCTCTCTCTCTCTCTCTCTCTCTCTCTCTCTCTCTCTGTCTCTCTCTCTCTCTCTCTCTCTCTCTCTCTCTCTCTCTCTCTCTCTCTCTCTCTCTCTCTCTCTCTCACACATACACACACACACAGTTTGGAGAGTGAAGTAGTGTAGGCAGGATCCATACAGAGTTTTAAAATGAGGTATGACAAAGCTTCTGGAGAAGGGAGAGAGTGACCCAGTAGCAGCTACCGAAGAGGCGGGGTCAGGAGCTTTGAATCGACCCGTGCAACCATAAATAGGCGAATACACACACACACACGCATGGCTTGATAAAGCTCTACATAGTGAAACATGACTTGATAAAGCTCTACACAGAGTGAAACATGACTTGATAAAGCTCTACATAGTGAAACATAACTTGATAAAGCTCTACATAGTGAAACATGACTTGATAAAGCTCTACACAGAGTGAAACATGACTTGATAAAGCTCTACACAGAGTGAAACATGACTTGATAAAGCTCTACATAGTGAAACATGACTTGATAAAGCTCTACATAGTGAAACATGACTTGATAAAGCTCTACACAGAGTGAAACATGACTTGATAAAGCTCTACATAGTGAAACATGACTTGATAAAGCTCTACATAGTGAAACATGGCTTGATAAAGCTCTACATAGTGAAACATGGCTTGATAAAGCTCTACATAGTGAAACATGACTTGATAAAGCTCTACATAGTGAAACATGGCTTGATAAAGCTCTACATAGTGAAACATGACTTGATAAAGCTCTACATAGTGAAACATGACTTGATAAAGCTCTACATAGTGAAACATGACTTGATAAAGCTCTACATAGTGAAACATGACTTGATAAAGCTCTACATAGAGTGAAACATTGCTTGATAAAGCTCTACATAGTGAAATATGACTTAATAAAGCTCTACATAGAGTGAAACATTGCTTGATAAAGCTCTACATGGTGAAATATGACTTGATAAAGCTCTACATAGTGAAACATGGCTCGATAAAGCTCTACATAGTGAAACATGACTTCATAAACCTCTACATAGTGAAACATGGCTTGATAAAGCTCTACATATTGAAACATGACTTGATAAAGCTCTACATAGAAACATGTGAAACTCTACATAGTGCATGACTGATAAAGCTCTACATAGTGAAACATGACTAGATAAAGCTCTACATAGTGAAACATTGATAAAGCTTGAAACATTACTTGAAGCTCTACATAGTGAAACATGGCTTGATAAAGCTCTACATAGTGAAACATGACTTGATAAAGCTCTACATAGTGAAACATGACTTGATAAAGCTCTACATAGAGTGAAACATGGCTTGATAAAGCTCTACATAGTGAAACATGACTTGATAAAGCTCTACATAGTGAAACATGGCTTGATAAAGCTCTACACAGAGTGAAACATGACTTGATAAAGCTCTACACAGAGTGAAACATGACTTGATAAAGCTCTACACAGAGTGAAACATTGCTTGATAAAGCTCTACATGGAGTGAAACATTGCTTGATAAAGCTCTACATAGTGAAACATGACTTGATAAAGCTCTACATAGAGTGAAACATGGCTTGATAAAGCTCTACATAGTGAAACATGGCTTGATAAAGCTCTACATAGTGAAACATGGCTTGATAAAGCTCTACATAGTGAAACATGGCTTGATAAAGCTCTACATAGTGAAACATGACTTGATAAAGCTCTACACAGAGTGAAACATGACTTGATAAAGCTCTACATAGTGAAACATGGCTTGATAAAGCTCTACATAGTGAAACATGACTTGATAAAGCTCTACACAGAGTGAAACATGACTTGATAAAAGCTCTACACAGAGTGAAACATGACTTGATAAAGCTCTACACAGTGAAACATGACTTGATAAAGCTCTACACAGTGAAACATGACTTGATAAAGCTCTACACAGAGTGAAACATGACTTGATAAAGCTCTACACAGAGTGAAACATGACTTGATGAAGCTCTACACAGAGTGAAACATGACTTGATAAAGCTCTACACAGTGAAACTACTTGATAAAGCTCTACACAGTGAAACATGACTTGATAAAGCTCTACACAGTGAAACATGACTTGATAAAGCTCTACACAGTGAAACATGACTTGATGAAGCTCTACACAGTGAAACATGACTTGATAAAGCTCTACACAGTGAAACTACTTGATAAAGCTCTACACAGTGAAACTACTTGATAAAGCTCTACACAGTGAAACATGACTTGATAAAGCTCTACACAGTGAAACTACTTGATAAAGCTCTACACAGTGAAACTACTTGATAAAGCTCTACACAGTGAAACATGACTTGATAAAGCTCTACACAGTGAAACTACTTGATAAAGCTCTACACAGAGTGAAACATGACTTGATAAAGCTCTACACAGTGAAACTACTTGATAAAGCTCTACACAGTGAAACTACTTGATAAAGCTCTACACAGTGAAACATGACTTGATAAAGCTCTACACAGTGAAACATGACTTGATGAAGCTCTACACAGTGAAACATGACTTGATGAAGCTCTACACAGTGAAACATGACTTGATAAAGCTCTACACAGTGAAACATGACTTGAAGCTCTACACAGAGTGAAACATGACTTAATCTATCTGTTTCTCTCTCATAGATATATATAGTTTGAGTAAGAGGGGGGGGGTGCACACTGTATGCTTTGTGTGTTGGTTGGGGGTGTGTGGGGGATGGGGTGGGGGGTAGGAGGTGTAACAGGTGGGTAGTGGTCGTCCCCTTCCTCCTCAAGGTCACTTCCCCCTCCCCTCTTCCCCCTCCCCCTCCACCACACAGGAAAGTACTCTAAACTGGGTACATGACATGGCGTTGTGTCTCCCCTCTCCCAGTCCTCTCCCCCTAAGGGGAGGGGGAGTAAGGAGGGAGGGGGAGTAAGGAGGGAGGGGGTGTTAGGAGGGAGGGGGTGTTAGGAGGGAGGGGGTGTAAGGGGAGGGAAATATTAATCTCACTCCCCTTTTATTAATTCTCTACCGACTGTATAGGCCTAGTTAAGCTTGCTTGGGTTGAACCGCATCTCCTGGAACCGCCTCACCACCATCTGCTAACTGACGTGGTCTACCAGTGTTGTACTAGCCTGGCTTTACCAGTGTTGTACCAGTCTGGGTCTACCAGTGTTGTACCAGTCTGGGTCTACCAGTGTTGTACCATTCTGGGTCTACCAGTGTTGTACCAGTCTGGGTCTTCCAGTGTTGTACCAGTCTGGGTTGTACCAGTCTGGGTCTACCAGTGTTGTACCAGTCTGGGTCTACCAGTGTTGTACCAGTCTGGGTCTACCAGTGTTGTACCAGTCTGGGTCTACCAGTGTTGTACCAGTCTGGGTCTACCAGTGTTGTACCAGTCTGGGTCTACCAGTGTTGTACCAGTCTGGGTCTACCAGTGTTGTACCAGTCTGGGTCTACCAGTGTTGTACCAGTCTGGGTCTACCAGTGTTGTACCAGTCTGGGTCTACCAGTGTTGTACCAGTCTGGGTCTACCAGTGTTGTACCAGTCTGGGTCTACCAGTGTTGTACCAGTCTGGGTCTACCAGTGTTGTACCAGTCTGGGTCTACCAGTGTTGTACCAGTCTGGCTCTACCAGTGTTGTACTAGTCTGGGTCTACCAGTGTTGTACTAGTCTGGGTCTACCAGTGTTGTACCAGTCTGGGTCTACCAGTGTTGTACCAGTCTGGCTCTACCAGTGTTGTACCAGTCTGGGTCTACCAATGTTGTACCAGTCTGGCTCTACCAGTGTTGTACCAGTCTGGCTCTACCAGTGTTGTACCAGTCTGGCTCTACCAGTGTTGTACCAGTCTGGCTCTACCAGTGTTGTACCAGTCTGGCTCTACCAGTGTTGTACCAGTCTGGCTCTACCAGTGTTGTACCAGTCTGGGTCTACCAGTGTTGTACCAGTCTGGGTCTACCAATGTTGTACCAGTCTGGCTCTACCAGTGTTGTACCAGTCTGGCTCTACCAGTGTTGTACCAGTCTGGGTCTACCAGTGTTGTACCAGTCTGGGTCTACCAGTGTTGTACCAGTCTGGGTCTACCAGTGTTGTACCAGTCTGGGTCTACCAGTGTTGTACCAGTCTGGCTCTACCAGTGTTGTACCAGTCTGGCTCTACCAGTGTTGTACCAGTCTGGGTCTACCAATGTTGTACCAGTCTGGGTCTACCAGTGTTGTACCAGTCTGGGTCTACCAGTGTTGTACCAGTCTGGCTCTACCAGTGTTGTACCAGTCTGGCTCTACCAGTGTTGTACCAGTCTGGGTCTACCAATGTTGTACCAGTCTGGGTCTACCAGTGTTGTACCAGTCTGGGTCTACCAGTGTTGTACCAGTCTGGCTCTACCAGTGTTGTACCAGTCTGGGTCTACCAGTGTTGTACCAGTCTGGGTCTACCAATGTTGTACCAGTCTGGGTCTACCAATGTTGTACCAGTCTGGCTCTACCAGTGTTGTACCAGTCTGGCTCTACCAGTGTTGTACCAGTCTGGGTCTACCAATGTTGTACCAGTCTGGGTCTACCAGTGTTGTACCAGTCTGGGTCTACCAGTGTTGTACCAGTCTGGGTCTACCAGTGTTGTACCAGTCTGGCTCTACCAGTGTTGTACCAGTCTGGGTCTTCCTGTTATATATTTTAGAAGTGTTCTAGTGAATGTTAGATTTAGTATTGATGATGTGTTGCCTTGTCTAGTTGTAGTGGCATCTAGGGAGAGAGAGAGGGAGAGGGAGAGAGAGAGGGAGGGAGAGAGAGTGAGGGAGAGTGAGGGAGAGAGAGAGAGAGAGGGAGAGAGAGAGAGAGAATAAATCACATTAAATGTGTGAACCAGTCTCTCCGCCCTTCCATCCACTGGGAACTTAGCTATGCAAAACCTTTTTCAAGGCATTTACTTAGTTGTTGTGGTGGTTGTTGTGGTGGTTGTTGTGGTGGTTGTTGTGGTGGTTGTTGTGGTAGTTGTTGTGGTGGTTGTGGTGGTGGTTGTGGTGGTTGTGGTGGTTGTTGTGGTGGTTGTTGTGGTGGTTGTTGTGGTGGTTGTGGTGGTTGTTGTGGTGGTTGTTGTGGTGGTGGTTCTGGTGGTTGTTGTGGTAGTTGTGGTAGTTGTGGTAGTTGTGGTTGTGGTGGTTGTGGTAGTTGTTGTGGTTGTGGTAGTTTTTGTTATGGTTGTGGTGGTTGTTGTGGTTGTGGTAGTTGTTTGGGTAGTTGTGGCAGTTGTGGTTGTTGTGGTAGTTGTGGTAGTTGTGGTAGTTGTGGTGGTTGTGGTGGTTGTGGTAGTTGTTGTGGTTGTTATGGCAGTTGTGGTGGTTGTTGTGGTTGTGGTAGTTGTTGTGGTAGTTGTGGCAGTTGTGGTAGTTGTGGTAGTTGTGGTGGTTGTTGTGGTTGTGGTAGTTGTTGTGGTGGTTGTGGTAGTTGTTGTGGTAGTTGTGGTGGTTGTGGTAGTTGTGCTGGTTGTGGTAGTTGTGGTGGTTGTGGCAGTTGTGGTTGTTGTGGTAGTTGTTGTGGTGGTTGTGGCAGTTGTGGTTGTTGTGGTAGTTGTGGTGGTTGTGGCAGTTGTGGTTGTTGTGGTGGTTGTTGTGGTTGTTGTGGTAGTTGTGGTTGTGGTAGTTGTTGTGGTAGTTGTGGTAGTTGTTGTGGTGGTTGTTGTGGTAGTTGTTGTGGTGGTTGTTGTGGTAGTTGTTGTGGTAGTTGTGGTTGTGGTAGTTGTGCTGGTTGTGGTAGTTGTGGTAGTTGTTGTGGTAGTTGTGGTTGTCGTAGTTGTGGTGGTTGTTGTGGTAGTTGTGGTTGTTGTGGTAGTTGTGGTTGTTGTGGTAGTTGTGGTGGTTGTTGTGGTAGTTGTTGTTGTGGTAGTTGTGGTTGTTGTGGTAGTTGTGATAGTTGTGGTGGTTGTTGTGGTAGTTGTTGTTGTGGTAGTTGTGGTTGTGGTTGTTGTGGTAGTTGTTGTGGTGGTTGTGGTAGTTGTTGTGGTGGTTTTTGTGGTAGTTGTGGTGGTTGTGGTAGTTGTGGTGATTGTGGTAGTTGTGGTTGTTGTGGTAGTTGTTGTGATGGTTGTGGTAGTTGTGGTGGTTGTTGTGGTGGTTGTGGTAGTTGTTATTGTTGTTGTGGTAGTTGTGGTGGTTGTTGTGGTGATAGTGGTGATTGTGGTATTTGTGGTGGTTGTTGTGGTTGTGGTGGTGGTTGTGGTTGTTGTGGTGGTTGTTGTGGTAGTTTTTGTGGTGGTTGTGGTAGTTGTTGTGGTTGTTGTAGTTGTTGTGGTAGTTGTTGTGGTAGTTGTTGTGGTGGTTGTTGTGGTAGTTGTGGTGGTTGTTGTGGTGGTTGTGGTAGTTGTTGTGGTTGTTGTTGTGGTGGTTGTGTTGTGTAATGTTCAAGTCTGGTCTCAGACCTGGCTCTCAGAGTAGCAACACTTGATACTGGTCATAGGTATGTGAGTATACTAGGTAAAATGTATGGTAGAATTACTATTGAGAGAGAGAGAGAGAGAGAGAGAGAGAGAGAGAGAGAGAGAGAGAGAGAGAGAGAGAGAGAGAGAGAGAGAGAGAGAGCAGGACTGCAGATGAACAAGGAGGCTCCAGGAAGGGTAGGGAGTGTGTAGAGCAAGTGTCGACATTGACACACATAAGTTAACAGTATTTAGATAAATGTAAGGAAGTTTTCGTAGCATTTATGGATTTAGAAAAGGCATATGATAGGGTGGATAGTGGAGCAATGTGGCAGATGTTGCAGGTGTTATGGAATAGGAGGTAGGTTACTGACAGCAGTGAAGAGTTTTTACGAGGATAGTGAGCCTCAGGTTAGAGTATGTAGGAGAAAGGGAGATTATTTCCCAGTAAAAGTAGGCCTTAGACAAGGATGTGTGATGTCACCATGGTTGTTCAATATATTTATAGATGGTATAGTGGGCCACCAGCAGCAACAGCTTGGTTGATCAGGTAAACACCAGACGAGCTTGGCCCGTGGGAGTAGAAGGACTCTGGGAACTTATCCAAGGTAAAGTAGAGTAAGAGAAGTGAATGTTGGGGTGTTGGGGATTAAAAGATAAACAATCTAACAGAAAGTAACAATTGTTAAAGTTGGTTTTTGCTGATGACACTGTGCTTGTGGGAGATTCTGAACACAAGGTTTGAAAGGAGGAATTTATGAAGGAAGTAGGAAATTAAAAGTGAACATAGGAAAGAGTAAGGTGATGAGAGAAACAAGAATATGAATAATGATTCCTTGGAGTTCACACTGGAGGGAGGGAGTATGGAGGAAGTAACTACGTTCACACTGGAGGGAGGGAGTATGGAGGAAGTAACTACGTTCACACTGGAGGGAGGGAGTATGGAGGAAGTAACTACGTTCACACTGGAGGGAGGGAGTATGGAGGAAGTAACTACGTTCACACTGGAGGGAGGGAGTATGGAGGAAGTAACTACGTTCACACTGGAGGGAGGGAGTATGGAGGAAGTAACTACGTTCACACTGGAGGGAGGGAGTATGGAGGAAGTAACTACGTTTACATGGAGGGAGGGAGTATGGAGGAAGTAACTACTTTCACACTGGAGGGAGGGAGTATGGAGGAAGTAACTACGTTTACACTGGAGGGAGGGAGTATGGAGGAAGTAACTACGTTTACATGGAGGGAGGGAGTATGGAGGAAGTAACTACGTTCACACTGGAGGGAGGGAGTATGGAGGAAGTAACTACGTTCACACTGGAGGGAGGGAGTATGGAGGAAGTAACTACGTTTACATGGAGGGAGGGAGTATGGAGGAAGTAACTACGTTCACACTGGAGGGAGGGAGTATGGAGGAAGTAACTACGTTTACACTGGAGGGAGGGAGTATGGAGGAAGTAACTACGTTTACACTGGAGGGAGGGAGTATGGAGGAAGTAACTACGTTTACATGGAGGGAGGGAGTATGGAGGAAGTAACTACGTTCACACTGGAGGGAGGGAGTATGGAGGAAGTAACTACGTTCACACTGGAGGGAGGGAGTATGGAGGAAGTAACTACGTTTACATGGAGGGAGGGAGTATGGAGGAAGTAACTACGTTCACACTGGAGGGAGGGAGTATGGAGGAAGTAACTACGTTTACATGGAGGGAGGGAGTATGGAGGAAGTAACTACGTTCACACTGGAGGGAGGGAGTATGGAGGAAGTAACTACGTTCACACTGGAGGGAGGGAGTATGGAGGAAGTAACTACGTTTACATGGAGGGAGGGAGTATGGAGGAAGTAACTACGTTCACACTGGAGGGAGGGAGTATGGAGGAAGTAACTACGTTTACACTGGAGGGAGGGAGTATGGAGGAAGTAACTACGTTTACACTGGAGGGAGGGAGTATGGAGGAAGTAACTACGTTTACATGGAGGGAGGGAGTATGGAGGAAGTAACTACGTTCACACTGGAGGGAGGGAGTATGGAGGAAGTAACTACGTTCACACTGGAGGGAGGGAGTATGGAGGAAGTAACTACGTTTACATGGAGGGAGGGAGTATGGAGGAAGTAACTACGTTCACACTGGAGGGAGGGAGTATGGAGGAAGTAACTACGTTCACACTGGAGGGAAGGAGTATGGAGGAAGTAACTACGTTTACATGGAGGGAGGGAGTATGGAGGAAGTAACTACGTTCACACTGGAGGGAGGGAGTATGGAGGAAGTAACTACGTTTACATGGAGGGAGGGAGTATGGAGGAAGTAACTACGTTCACACTGGAGGGAGGGAGTATGGAGGAAGTAACTACGTTCACACTGGAGGGAGGGAGTATGGAGGAAGTAACTACGTTTACACTGGAGGGAGGGAGTATGGAGGAAGTAACTACGTTCACACTGGAGGGAGGGAGTATGGAGGAAGTAACTACGTTCACACTGGAGGGAGGGAGTATGGAGGAAGTAACTACGTTTACATGGAGGGAGGGAGTATGGAGGAAGTAACTACGTTTACATGGAGGGAGGGAGTATGGAGGAAGTAACTACGTTTACATGGAGGGAGGGAGTATGGAGGAAGTAACTACGTTTACATGGAGGGAGGGAGTATGGAGGAAGTAACTACGTTCACACTGGAGGGAGGGAGTATGGAGGAAGTAACTACGTTTACATGGAGGGAGGGAGTATGGAGGAAGTAACTACGTTTACATGGAGGGAGGGAGTAGAAGTGTTTACATATTTGGGAGTAAAGTTGCTTGTAGATTAAGCTATTTAAAGATGCAGTGAACCAGAGACGATGGGAGACAAGTAGAGTGTTGAGGCTGCTGTGGCAAGATGTAAGAAGTCATCTGTGTGGCTAACCCTCTGGGTTAAAAAGCCGAACAAATCTTATCAGACAATCCAGGAGAGTTGTTTCACTAACGTTCGTTGTGACATCACAGGCGTGAAAGATAACCCATCATCTGTACTTTATATACTTAAAATAAAGACAGAGGAAGGGAATACATCAGGTCGGTCAAATACAGTGTATTGATACTTATACAATAATACATTTGGTTAAAGATACAATAATACACTTGATACATGAGACACTTGGGCCACATTTGAGGATCTTTATTCTGGAAACGTTTCTCCAGCCAGTGCCTTCTTCAGTCCAATACAGAGAAAGGTGGAAGATGAGGAGTGTGAGGTAATCATTCCCTTAGCCTGGAGTCAGTGTGTTCGGTCTTGATACAAGTGCAGTATGTACTTTCTGACTCCAGACCACTTTCAGTCTGCAGTCAGACCAAATGTGGTCCAGACCACATTTGGTCTGGACCACAATTTACTAGTGTCACTTAGTATTGAGTTAAGCAATCGTGAGTGTGTTGTGGTGTCGAGTGTGTTGTTCATTACTCTCACCTGCTGCACTCTGGTGTTGTGGTTCTGTGTTATGTTGAGTGTGTTGTGGTGTAGTGTGTTGTGTTGTGTTGAGGATGTTGTGTATATGTCAGCATACAACGATAACTGAACACATGACCGGGTCACGCTTCCCGTGTTGCAATGCCTCCTGCTGTGTTGCAGTGTCTCCTCCTGTATTGCAATGCCTCCTCCTGTGTTGCAGTACCTCCTCCCGTGTTGCAATGCCTCCTGCTGTGTTGCAGTGCCTCCTTCATAGGACTCTCATTCTGTCACTACCTCCCCAGACAGACATCCTTCCTGCCATCCTTCACTACCTCCCCAGACAGACATCCTTCCTGCCATCCTTCACTACCTCCCCAGACAGACATCCTTCCTGCCATCCTTCACTACCTCCCCAGACAGGCATCCTTCACCCCCTCTCCTGTCCCATATAAGAATCTCCCACATCTCTTGCTTCCTCTTATAGCTATATTTTTCATTGTTACCTTTCTGTTGCTGTTACCTTTCTGTTGCTGTTACCTTTCTGTTGCCTTTCCATTTACTGTTGCACCTTTACCTTTGACGCGTCTTCGGAGAGTTGTCCCTTTCCTGACTGTGTTAATCTCGATACCTGGTTTCTGTGAGTGCTATGTTACCTGCTTCCTAGACGTCTGTTATTTCTTTAAGTTTACTTGGTGTTTGTGTGCGTGTGTGCGCGCGCGCTCACCTGTTTGTAGTTGCAGGGGTCGAGTCACAGCTCCTCTGTATGTATGTGTGTGGTTAATTATCATACAGATTTAGTTAATAATTGGGGGTGTGACACTGGCGTTGCTTGGTTTGCCCACCCGCCGCCAGGGGGCCGCGTCCCATCAGCTGATCGATGGTAAATAAACAGCAGACCTCCTGGCCCACGCCCACACTCGTCTCCCACGCCCACACCCATCTCTCCCACGCCTACACTCGTCTCTCACGTCTACACCCATCTTTCCCACGCCCACAATCGACTCTTCCATGTCCATACTCGTCTCTCCCACAGATCCTGGCCCTGTACCCACAGCTCCTGGCCCTGTACCCACAGCTCCTGGCCCTGTACCCACAGATCATGGCCCTGTACCCACAGCTCCTGGCCCTGTACCCACCACTCCTGGCCCTGTACCCACAGATCCCGACCCTGTGCCTACTAATTCTGGCACTGTACCCCAAAATCCTGGCCCTGTATCGACAGATCCTGGCCCTGTACCCACAGATCCTGGCCCTGTACCCACGGATCCTCCCCCTGTACCCACAGATCCCGACCCTGTGCCTACAAATTCTGGCAGTGTACCCACAGATCCCGACCCTGTGCCTATAAATTCTGGCATTGTACCCCTAAATCCTGGCCCTGTACCCACAGATCCTGGTCCTCACCTTGGCCCCGTGCCCCATGAGTCCTGCGGGCCCCTGGGTGCTCAGTTTGGGTGAGAGAGAGAGAGAAGCAGCAAACACTGTGTGTACATATGTGAGGAACCTGAGGTGACACTATGTGGGTCGCTCCACCCAGTGTAATTACTGAGCAAATACTCTCTTCTCTCCCTTCCTCCTTCCCTCCCTTATTACCTCCTACCCTCCCTCTCTCCCTCCCTCCCTTCCTCCTTCCCTACATTTCTTCCTTCCTCAAGAACTTGCCTCATTTTCTTCTTGTTCTTGTTGGTAGTGGTGCTGGTGCTGCTGTTAGAGGTGCTTGTGATGCTAGTGCTGCTGTTAGAGGTGCTGGTGCCGCTGGTGTTGTTGTTAGAGGTGCCACGAGTCTGGGCCTGGGGCAGTGCATGGGCATGCCATTTCGAGTTCAGGGCATGTCGAAGTCATTTGGCGTCAGGATGATGTCAGATAGGTTTGTCTACCAGATTCCTGCTACTGTTAGAAGTGCTTGTGATGCTGATGTTGTTGTTAGAGGTGCTGCTGCTGTTAAGAGGTGCTGGTGTTGTTAGTGGTGCTGGTGGTGCTGCTGCGGAGTTTACTTACCATGGCTTTCTCCAGTAAACCCACTAAAGACTATTACATTTGCATACAGAGCTGGTGCAGGTCCCCAGCTGGTTTTCAAGACACTGACAGCGGAAAGAATCTTGCAGAGACAGCTGGCTCACTGCTCACTCTTCACTGCAGCTGCCACAAGCTGGCACTGAGCTCTTTCAAGAAGATAAGGCATCACTGCAGTAGGCCTACTGGCCTATTTTAGGGTAGTTAACAGTTAACTTGTAGAAATCACAACAAAATGTTGCCACGGTTATCAGTCAAAGCTTCGAAGGCTTTCCTGCCATCTGCCACCATCTCTTGTGTAAGACAATACCTTCAGCACTGATGTTCTTGAAAACAAAATCAAGAAACCATCTTGATTTAAGTGATGACATGCTTGTGACTGTTACTAACAAGAGAACCTTGTTCCACCACAACCATTAATTAACCTCAGCAACAATAATAGCAGATTCACTTACCTGTATTTTGCCTAGGGTCGCCTGCTGAGGTCACCACCACACGACCTGGTTCCAGACCAGGTCCAGGTCCTGGTGTGCGACCCAGTTTCTCTCGTGGACCCGGAGCGCCATCATCGGGACAGTTAAGGCTATAAATTGGGGTTATGAGGCTTGCAAAGTAGAAGAAATATATACATTGTGGAGGATGTGTGGCGCAGTGTGTTCCAACTCCCTCTTTCTCTCTTACCACCAGTGTCTGGTAACCAGTCTTGTTCCATATTTTACTTCCCTTCTTCCTTGGCTGCCCTCCTATTCTCCTTCCTTGGCTGCCCTCCTATTCTCCTTCCTTGGCTGCCCTCCTCTTCTCCTTCCTTGGCTGCCCTTCGTTTGTCCTTCCTTGGCTGCCCTCCTTTATACGTGGATATTTTTCTTACATATATGACATCCTCCTCTTCTCTCCTCTATTAGTTTTTCATATTTATCTATTTCGTCATTTTCCTCTGTGTATTCCTCCAGGATGTAGCTACTCCCTTTTTGCAAGAATAAATTCATGGGCCAGCTGGCAGTATTCCTCTGAAGGCAATACTGGGCCAGCTGGCGCCAGCATGCATCTGTCTGAAGACAACATTGGGCCAGCTGGCGCCAGCATCCTTCTGTGTCAAGACAACAGTGAGCCAGCTAGTGCCAGCATGCCTCTGTCTGAAGACAACATTGAGACAGCTGGCGCCAGCATCCTTCTGTGTCAAGACAACATTCAGCAGTATTGTACAGTGTTTATGGTATTAAGAGTGCCAGTGGTGGACTGGGGATGTGTGGACACGATTACTGAATCCTCAGCCATGACTGCTGGAGTTGCTGTCACGACCACTGCTGGAGTTGCTGTCACGACCACTGCTGGAGATGCTGTCACGACTACTGCTGGAGATGCTGTCACGACCACTGCTGGAGATGCTGTCACGACCACTGCTGGAGATGCTGTCATGACAACTGCTGGAGATGCTGTCATGACCACTGCTGGAGATGCTGTCATGACCACTGCTGGAGATGCTGTCACGACCACTGCTGGAGATGCTGTCACGACCACTGCTGGAGATGCTGTCACGACCACTGCTGGAGATGCTGTCACGACCACTGCTGGAGATGCTGTCACGACCACTGCTGGAGATGCTGTCACGACCACTGCTGGAGATGCTGTCACGACCACTGCTGGAGATGCTGTCACGACCACTGCTGGAGATGCTGTCACGACCACTGCTGGAGATGCTGTCACGACCACTGCTGGAGATGCTGTCACGACCACTGCTGGAGATGCTGTCACGACCACTGCTGGAGATGCTGTCACGACCACTGCTGGAGATGCTGTCACGACCACTGCTGGAGATGCTGTCACGACCACTGCTGGAGATGCTGTCACGACCACTGCTGGAGATGCTGTCACGACCACTGCTGGAGATGCTGTCACGACCACTGCTGGAGATGCTGTCACGACCACTGCTGGAGATGCTGTCACGACCACTGCTGGAGATGCTGTCACGACCACTGCTGGAGATGCTGTCACGACCACTGCTGGAGATGCTGTCACGACCACTGCTGGAGATGCTGTCACGACCACTGCTGGAGATGCTGTCACGACCACTGCTGGAGATGCTGTCACGACCACTGCTGGAGATGCTGTCACGACCACTGCTGGAGATGCTGCTACATTCCAGTCAGACTTGTTAGTGATGGTCCCTGACCAATCAGACTTGTCGTTTCTTAAAGAAGCCTACACTATGCCTCTAGCTGTGCTGACAGATGTGTTGAACATCGACAGTCCCACTAGGAAACACAGACGAACAGGGAGAATATAGAAGAGGGAACAAAATGCAGTATTAAACTGTCAAAACAATGAAGTTACCATCAGACACCTTTGCTGTCTAGTACCTAAGATACGATATTCAGCTGATGCTAAGCTTGTCACGTCACGTCACGTCAGCTGGTGTTAAGCTTGTCACGTCACGTCACGTCAGCTGGTGTTAAGCTTGTCACGTCACGTTTGTCACGGTAGCATAAATAGTGGATTACATGTGTCCAGAGTGCGGACGTCAGGCAAAAGTTTTAACATCAACAGAATCAACAGGAAAAGGGTGAGTGAGGTGATAAAGATGGTAAGAGGGCGAGGTCACTCCTCCAAGACGCACGTCTTTCAAGATGTGGGCGGATAAAGAAGGGGGGAGGGGTGAGAGGAAGTGAGGGAGAGATGTGTGGGTTTACTAATGGGTTGGATGCATGGGTAGGGGGTTAATTAAGGGTGGGGGAGGGAGGGAGGGATAAGTGGTTGTTTGACCTGGTAATTGATTGTTTGTCAGGGGTTACACATTGTTTGCACCAGAGAGAGAGAGAGAGAGAGAGAGAAGAGGAGATGATAGGTTGTGGATGCTGTCAGGGAGTAAGATAGACTGTTATGTTTTGTTGATAGTCTTTTGTTGTCGAAAGATTGTCTTTAGTTGTGTTGTTAAGTGGTAAGATTGTCTTTAGTTGTGTTGTTAAGTGGTAAGATTGTCTTTAGTTGTGTTGTTAAGTGGTAAGATTGTCTTTAGTTGTGTTGTTATAGTTGAAAGACAAACTTTTCTGTTTTTTTTAGTCTAAAGTCAATATTTTCCTTTGGTTGTTTTATTGTCAACACTTAAGACAACACTGAGACACACTGCTGTCTTGCAACACTGGTGTTCTGTCCACCAGGAAGAACCGAGACTTCAGAAAGAACACACAACACAAACCATCTCACAAAACATCAGAAAAACTTGAGATTCAATAATAATAATAATAATAGATATGTTATTCACTGAACAGGATAGAGCAAAGGCAACAAAGGCCAGGAAAAAATGAGAGGTGGATAAAGGAGAACATTCAGAAGAAGAGTTATAACGGCAGTGATGGTACTGTTCACTGCACTTGTTCTCTCACCTCCAGAACACTGTTCACTGCTCACACCTCGTTCATGGCAGGAGAGATATCACAGCTGGGCATTTTGTATATATATATATATATGTATATATATATATATATATATATATATATATATATATATATATATATATATATATATATTTTTTTTATATATATATATAATTTTTTTTTTTTTTTTTTTTTTTATCACACTGGCCGATTCCCACCAAGGCAGGGTGGCCCGAAAAAGAAAAACTTTCACCATCATTCACTCCATCACTGTCTTGCCAGACGGGTGCTTTACACTACAGTTTTTAAACTGCAACAATAACACCCCTCCTTCAGAGTGCAGGCACTGTACTTCACATATATATATATATATATATATATATATATATATATATATATATATATATATATATATATATATATATATATATATATATATATATATATACGTATATATATATATATATATATATATACGTATATATATATATATATATATATATATATATATATATATATATATATATATATATATATATATATATATATACGTATATATATATATATATATATACAATCCCCATATAATGTCGTGCCGAATAGGTAAAACTGGTCAGTTAGCAAGAGGTTATTTGTACCAAAAGAACGTTAGAAAACTTACCTGACCTTGTCATAACTAGCGCAATTTAGCCTAATCCAACTAAATATATTTTAGATAAGTTTACAATAATTTAATAATAAACAAACATAATGAAATATATTTTTTCGTTAGGTTCAGAATGATTTTTGCGATATTATTGCATACACAAATTTTCACTTGTCTTATTCGGCAAGAAATGAGTTGCTATTTAAGCCTAAACCGCAAGTTTTACCTATTCGGCACAACATATAATCTGCAGCATTCGTAACAGCGTATTAGAGAGTTATTGACGTGAAAAATAGCCAGTGAAAGGAAGGGGCACCGTGGGTACAATGAGAGAACATTGTATCAACATCCCTGTCTCCCTCCTTCCCTCCCTCCCTCCCTCCCTCCCTCCCTCCCTCCCTCCCTCCCTCCCTGTCTCCCTGGGAGTGTACAGATGAAGGTATGTCATGAAGAGGAGATGAGCAGTTAGTTTGTAGTGACCTGGGGTGACATAGCTGTGACCTGTGACCACACACACCACCAAGCTGTGACCTGTGACCACACACACCACCAAGCTGTGACCTGTGACCATATCGTAGGGGTTCTTAAATGGAGATATCGAGGGTTGAAGGTAGACACACTTGTTGGATGGTAACGACATATATTGTCAGACTCTGGTAAAGGGAGATGGAGCCCAGCTTCTGCCTTGTCACTGCCCATGTCACTGCCCATGTCAAACACCGACTGAAGCCGAGGTAGCTCGCCTCACACTCAAGCTGCATCCCGTGACGTCACACAAACAGTCACAGACCTAGGGATCTCCTATCTAAAGCACATGGATGATACTGATGTGCTATACAACACAGGGATCAGCAACTATGCTGACAACCACACACACCACCAAGCTGTGACCTGTGACCACACACACCACCAAGCTGTGACCTGTGACCACACACACCACCAAGCTGTGACCTGTGACCACACACACCACCAAGCTGTGACCTGTGACCACACACACCACCAAGCTGTGACCTGTGACCACACACACCAAGCTGTGACCTGTGACCACACACACCACCAAGGTGTGACCTGTGACCACACACACCACCAAGGTGTGACCTGTGACCACACACACCACCAAGGTGTGACCTGTGACCACACACACCACCAAGGTGTGACCTGTGACCACACACACCACCAAGGTGTGACCTGTGACCACACACACCACCAAGCTGTGACCTTTGACCACACACACCACCAAGCTGTGACCTGTGACCACACACACCACCAAGCTGTGACCTGTGACCACACACACCACCAAGCTGTGACCTGTGACCACACACACCACCAAGCTGTGACCTGTGACCACACACACCACCAAGCTGTGACCTGTGACCACACACACCACCAAGCTGTGACCTGTGACCACACACACCACCAAGCTGTGACCTGTGACCACACACACCACCAAGGTGTGACCTGTGACCACACACACCACCAAGGTGTGACCTGTGACCACACACACCACCAAGGTGTGACCTGTGACCACACACACCACCAAGGTGTGACCTGTGACCACACACACCACCAAGCTGTGACCTGTGACCACACACACCACCAAGCTGTGACCTGTGACCACACACACCACCAAGGTGTGACCTGTGACCACACACACCACCAAGCTGTGACCTGTGACCACACACACCACCAAGGTGTGACCTGTGACCACACACACCAACAAGCTGTGACCTGAGGTGTTGGGGGGGGGGGGAACGAAGAGGAGGAGACTCGAAGGGAGAAAACCAAAAGGAAGACGTGGAGAACACAAGGGAATCTCTCGCAGTTTGTCCCTCTGTTGTCAGGGATACCACGAGATATACCTCGGGGGATACCTACTTTTGAAGGATATCTGTAAGGGATACCTATCTTCGAAGGATATCCGTAAGGGATACTTACCTTTGAAGGATATCCATAAAGGATACTTTGAAGGATATCCATAAGGGATACCTCCCGTTGAAGGATATCTATAGTGGATTCCTCGAAGGGGAATATCTCCCTCTGAAGGATATCTGTGAGGTATACCTCCACCAATTGCTGGATATTTAACATGTACCATATCCCCTCACAGGGTGGTATCCCTCCTGGTATTCCTCACACTGTCAGTCCCTCTCGTTATCCTCTATTTTAGATGTTACAGGGAAATCAAATTATTTTTTCCCAGTAGACTTGTACTCACCTAATTGTGGTTGCAGGGGTCGAGGCTCAGCTCCTGGCCCCGCTTCTTCACTGATTGCTACTAGGTCCTCTCTCTCCCTGCTCCATGAGCTCTATCATACCTCGCCTTAAAACTATGTATGGTTCCCGCCTCCACTACTTCACTTTCTAGGCTATTCCACGGCTTGACTACTCTATGACTGAAGAAATACTTCCTAACATCCCTTTGATTCATCTGAATCTTCAACTTCCAATTGTGACCTCTTGTGTCTGTGTCCCATCTCTGGAACATCCCGTCTTTGTCCACCTCGTCTATTCCGTGCAGTATTTTATATGTCGTTATCATGTCTCCCCTGACCCTCCTGGCCTCCAGTGTCGTCAGGCCGGTTCCCCTCAACCTTTCTTCGTAGGACAATCCCCGTAGCTCTGGGACTAGTCTTGTTGCAAACCTTTGCACTTTCTCTAATTTCTTGACGTGCTTGACTAGGTGTGGATTCCAAACTGGTGCTGCATACTCCAGTATGGGCCTGACGTAAATGGTATACAGAGTCTTGAACGAATCCTTACTGAGGTATCAGAACGCTATCCGTAGGTTTGCCAGGCGCCCGTATGCTGCAGCAGTTATCTGATTGATGTGCGCCTCGGGAGATATGCTCGGTGTTATACTCACCCCCAGATCTTTTTCCTTGAGTGAGGTTTATCTAAACTATATTCTGTCTGCGGTCTTCTTTGCCCTTCCCCAATCTTCATGACTTTGCATTTGGCAGGGTTAAACTCAAGGAGCCAGTTGCTGGACCAGGCTTGTAGCCTGTCCAGGTCTCTTTGTAGTCCTGCCTGATCCTCATCCGATTTGATTCTTCTCATTAACTTCACATCGTCCGCAAACAAGGACACTTCTGAGTCTATCCCTTCCGTTATGTCATTCACATATACCAAGAACAGCACAGGTCCTAGGACTGACCCCTGTGGAACCCCGCTTGTCACAGGCACCCACTCTGACACCTCGTCACGTACCATGACTCGTTGTTGCCTCCCTGTCAGGTATTCGCTGATCCATTGCAGTGCCTTTCCTGTTATGTGTGCCTGATCCTCTAGCTTTTGCAGTAACCTCTTGTGAGGAACTGTGTCGAAGGCCTTCTTGCAGTCTAAAAAAAATGCAGTCGATCCACCCCTCTCTCTCTTGTCTTACTTCTGTCACCTTGTCATAAAACTCTAGTAGGTTTGTGACACAGGATTTTCCCTCCCTGAAACCATGCTGGTTGTCAATTATACACTTGTTTCTTTCCAGGTGTTCCACCACTCTCCTCCTGATGATCTCCATGACCTTGCATACTATACACGTTAGTGATACAGGTCTGTAGTTTAGTGCCTCATGTCTGTCTCCCTTTTTAAAAACTGGGACTACATTTGCCATCTTCCATACCTCAAGGAGTTGCCCAGTTTCAAATGATGTGTTGAAGATCTTTGTTAACGGTACACACAATATCTCTGCTCCCTCTTTAAGGACCCACGGAGAGATGTCTGGTCCCACCACCTTTGAGGTGTCAAGTCTGCATAACAGCTTCACCTCCTCCTTAGTTATATGTACCTCATCCAGCACTTGCTGGTGCACCCCCCTGCTCTGATTTCCTGGAGTCCTACTGGTTTCTACTGTAAAAACTTCTTTAAATCTTGTGTTGAGCTCCTGACATACCTCTTGGTCGTTTCTTGTGAATTCCCCATCACCCTTCCTCAGTCTGATTACCTGGTCCTTGACTGATGTTTTCCTCCTGATGTGGCTGTACAACAGCTTCGGGTCAGTCTTGACTTTCGATGCTATGTCATTTTCGTATTGCCGCTGAGCCTACCTTCTTATCTGTGCATATTCGTTTCTGGCTCTTCGGCTAATCTCTCTATTTTCCTGAGTTCTCTGTCTTCTGTACCTTTTCCATTCTCTAGTACACCTAGTTTTTGCCTCCCTACACCTTTGGGTGAACCAAGGACTCGTTCTGTTCTTCCCATTATTTCTGTTTCCCTTGGGAACAAACCTCTCCTCTGCCTCCTTGCATTTTGTTGCCACATAGTCCATCATTTCTTGTACTGGTTTTCCTGTCAGTTCCCTCTCCCACTGAATGTCTTGAAAGAAGTTCCTCAAGCCTGAGTAGTTCCCCCTTTTGTAGTTTGGTTTTTCCCAGCCTATTCCTGCTGCTCTCTCCACTTGGAGCTCAACTATGTAGTCGAAGCACAGAACCACATGATCACTAGCTCCCAGGGGCCTGTCATACATGATATCCTCGATGTCCGAACTGCTCAACGTGAATACAAGGTCCAGTCTTGCTGGTTCATCCTCTCCTCTCTCTCTGGTAGTGTCTCTAACATGTTGATGCATGAGGTCTTCCAGTACCACATCCATCATCTTGGCTCTTCATGTTTCGGGACCCCCATGGGGCTCCAAGTTTTCCCAGTCAATCTCCTTGTGATTGAAATCACCCATAACTAGTAACTTTGCTCCCCCCATGTGTGCTCTCCTGGCCACCTCGGCTAGTGTGTCAACCATTGCTCTGTTGCTCTCATCGTATTCTTCTCTTGGCCTCCTGCAGTTCTGTGGTGGGTTGTACATTACTGCAATTATCACCTTATGTCCCTCAGACTGGATTGTTCCTAGTAAGTAGTCCCTTTTGCCTGTGCCATCCATTCCTTCCATTTTCTCAAAACCCCGCTGGTTTTTAATGAGCAGTGCAACTCCTCCTCCCTCTGTCTTTCCTGAGGATTTGATATCCGGATGGAAAGATTGAATCTGTTATTATTCTGGTGAGTTTTGTTTTTGTGAGTGCTATTATGTCTGGGGATGTCTCCTTGATTCTTTTGTGCCACTCCTCATACTTATTTGTTATTCCATCTGCATTTGTATACCACACCTTCAACTTCTTTTCTAAGATTGTGGTCTGGGAGGTGTATTGGGGTTGGGGAAGTGGGAGACCTGATAAGGAACTATGGGTGGTTGCTGCGGGGGTGGAGTTTGTAATGCAGTGGGTGGGGGCATTGGATGTGGCATGGGTGTTTTGGTTTAGAGTGTTTGGTTGCACTGGGGTTGACCTGGTTGGGAGGCTTCTATAGGAAGTTGTGAGGGAGGCTGTATTTGATCTTGCTGTGTCTGGGATCTCCTGTCTGTCTTCTCCATCCCCTCTCTTTCCTCCTTTCGCCTTTGTACCCTCTCTCTCTGTTTCTGCCTTTCTGCTTGTGTTCTGTCATGGTCGAGATACACCTTCCTGTATGCCGGCATGTCCCTTAATCGTGCTTTCTCCTGCAGGATCCTGTTCCGAGTCGAATCTGCCTTGAAGGTCACTTTCACTGGCCGGGTTCTTTTTTTTACAAACCCCCCTATTCTCCAAAAATTTTCCAGCTGGGTCATGTCGTCTTCTCCTATTGCTTTCATGATGCTTTCAATTGCTTTTTTTTCCCCTTGTTTTCTTGCTTCATATGTTTCCCCTTCAACTTCCTGTAGCCCATACACAAAGACTGACCTCACCCTTTCATTCTCCCGCTGCATATCCCTGTGTATCCCCTCATTCAATTTGATTTCCTCCATTGCAGCTTTCCTTTCTTCAGTTTCACTAGCTAATGTACTTGGGCTCAGTGGCCTGTCATTTTCCCTTCTCGGCTTTCCCTGGGCTCTGCTGTGGTCTGTTAGGGCCTTCACATATAGATTAGCTCTTTCATTTACTACAGTCTCCACTGATTGACCTTCTACATGCAGTTTTGCTCCTTCTTTCCCTACAGTCCCCGTATTTGTGGCTGAGGTAGCAGTCTCTGTTGTCAATCCCAAAATGTTTAGTTCTTCAGGCTGTTTCAGATTTTTCAGTTCCTCTTCTAAATTCTGTATCCTGGCCTCTACTGCTTTGACTTGCACCTCCCACTTCCTGCTTTCCATGTCTATCCTCTCTTCCATTCTCATGCTAAGTTCTTCTAGTTTCTTTTCCCATTCATGTTCCCTTTTTGTGAGCTCTGCTGCCCAATCTTCCTTTGCAGTTTCCTCCTCCTGTCCCTTGTTTTTTCTTGTTGCTCTCTGGCAACCCATTTTTGTTTTATCCTGATTGCCTCAGAGTGGGAAACCTATGTAATTCTGTATGTTAGGTTAGTATTGTGTATGTCAGAGTGTGGGGGGGAGGTAGTGGAGGAACTGTGGCTATGTGGGAGAGTAGTGGGGAGGGGGAGTGGGAAGGAGGGAGAAGCAAGTGGGTGGGAGAAGGAGAGGGGGAAGGAGGGAGAGGTGGGGAGGGGGAGGGTGAAAGTGGGAGGGGAGGGATCAGGTGAAGGAGTGAGATGTCGGTGGGGGAGGGGGGAGTGTATGTGTGTGTGTGTGTATGTGTGTGTGTATGTGTGTGTGTATGTGTGTATGTGTATGTGTGTGTATGTGTGTGTATGTGTGTGTGTATATGTGTATGTATGTGTGTGTATGTATGTGTGTGTATGTGTGTGTGTGTATGTGTATGGGGGAGGTATGCAGGGAGATACTGTTAATACATACCAGTAATTCTGGGTTATAAAAAGCGATAATTGCTACTAGGGTCTAAAGCTTCAATAAGTGTCTGCCCTTGTGTGTGTGTGTGTGGGAGGGATGGTTGGGGGGGGGTAGATCCGTTATACCTCGCTGTTTTGTCTTTCCTAGAAATGCTACACTCTTCGCTTATTGTCCTTTCTGGATTTAAGTATCAATTATTGCTGTTATTATCCTATTCCTTGTTCATGTTTAGAGAGGACTTCCTAGCTTCCTAAGTATTCTTACTACTAATAACTACTGTAATAGCTTGCAGGAGTGAGTGACCAGTATCTAACAGCGATGCAAGGCCAAGCCAAGCCTGCGACATGCAAACCACAATATAGGTGATACTTGCGCTGGCAACGGTCGTGCCAAGTTGCCAGATGCTGATGATGTAGTCGTCGTACGTAGCCTAAATCCCTATTTTGGAGATCCTTCATCCGTGATTATTATAACCACATGTGCTCATACATCCCTCGTTCCTCACACGATTTCAATTTTCACTTATGATAGTATACACTTCACATTATATACACTTCACTTTATATGTATAATGGCACACAACTTGTCGTGACGTCACTGCTTCAGGCCTACCGCTGCCTAGTAGACCAAAACGTTTGGATAATTTTGGATAATGGATAATTTCAGGGTTTCTCACGACTTTTTCTAACTAATAACTTTAGTTATCACTCTTATTATTGCTCACTGACGATGTCACTACAACTGATTACTGTTAGCAGTCACTGCACCCTTAAAAACACTAGGATTCTCGGAGCCTTGTGTGCCCACGTCTGCACCCACGGACCCACGCGGTGTGTGTGTGTGTGTGTGTGTGTGTGTGTAATATATTCATATCGAGACTTGAACCATTTAGGTTCTGAGATTAATAAGGCTGCCTGACCATGCATTCCTCTCAGGAAGTGACACAGGAGGAGAGAGGCAGGTAGACAGTGTTCAGGAGACTGTAGGACTGTTGCTGATGAACTTAGACTGTGTTCACTGTTCACCAGATCATGCAGTGTTCAACATTACTGACAAGCTTGTGAGTGAAGAATTTGGGTTGGTTGATAATTGGAAAGGTACTAAAAACGTTCATGTTTTTAGACAGTAATTGTCTGCATGATACCGTCTAGACAGCAGCTGTCTGCATGATACTGTCTAGACAGCAGCTGTCTACATGATACTGTCTAGACAGCAGCTGTCTGCATGATACTGTCTAGACAGCAGCTGTCTACATGATACTGTCTAGACAGCAGCTGTCTACATGATACTGTCTAGACAGCTGTCTACATGATACTGTCTAGACAGCAGCTGTCTACATGATACTGTCTAGACAGCAGCTGTCTACATGATACTGTCTAGACAGCAGCTGTCTACATGATACTGTCTAGACAGCAGCTGTCTTCATGATACTGTCTAGACAGCAGCTGTCTATATGATACTGTCTAGATTAAGGTTCTAGATAATAATAATAATAATAATCTTTATTTCTACAAACACATGATGCAACTTATACAGACAATAGCTGACATCAGCGACATAATACATAGCAAGTCCCTGTTTATGTAGAGCATTTCCCACAACTTGGGTTAATTTTGTCTGGATATTATGTAGTCACTGGATGATACTGTCTACATAGTTAACAGTGATTGCTGGTAGTTAAACAGTGACTGCTGGTAGTTAAACAGCAAGTGCTGGTAGTTAAACAGTGAGTGCTGGTAGTTAAACAGCAAGTGTTGGTAGTTAAACGGTGAGTGCTGGTAGTTAAACAGTGAGTTCTGGTAGTTAAACAGGAAGTGCTGGTAGTTAAACAGCAAGTGCTGGTAGTTAAACAGTGAGTGCTGGTAGTTAAACAGCAAGTGTTGGTAGTTAAACGGTGAGTGCTGGTAGTTAAACGGTGAGTGCTGGTAGTTAAACAGTGAGTGCTGGTAGTTAAACAGCAAGTGTTGGTAGTTAAACAGTGAGTGCTGGTAGTTAAACAGTGAGTGCTGGTAATTAAACAACAACTGCTGGTAGTTAAACAGTGACTGCTGGTAGTTAAACAGCAAGTGCTGGTAATTAAACAGCAAGTGCTGGTAGTTAAACAGTGAGTGCTGGTAGTTAAACAACAAGTGCTGGTAGTTAAACAGCAAGTGCTGGTAGTTAAACAGCAAGTGCTGGTAGTTAAACAGCAAGTGCTGGTACTTAAACAGCAAGTGCTGGTAGTTAAACAGCAAGTGCTGGTAGTTAAACAACAAGTGCTGGTAGTTAAACAGCAAGTGCTGGTAGTTAAACAACAAGTGCTGGTAGTTAAACAACAAGTGCTGGTAGTTAAACAGCAAGTGCTGGTAGTTAAACAGCAAGTGCTGGTAGTTAAACAGCAAGTGCTGGTAGTTAAACAGCAAGTGCTGGTACTTAAACAGCAAGTGCTGGTAGTTAAACAGCAAGTGCTGGTAGTTAAACAACAAGTGCTGGTAGTTAAACAGCAAGTGCTGGTAGTTAAACAGCAAGTGCTGGTACTTAAACAGCAAGTGCTGGTAGTTAAGCAGCAAGTGCTGGTAGTTAAACAGTGAGTGCTGGTAGTTAAACAGCAAGTGCTGGTAGTTAAACAGTGAGTGCTGGTAGTTAAACAGTGAGTACTGGTAGTTAAACAGCAAGTGCTGGTAGTTAAACAGTGAGTGCTGGTAGTTAAACAGTGACTGCTGGTAGTTAAACAGCAAGTGCTGGTAGTTAAACAGTGACTGCTGGTAGTTAAACAGCAAGTGCTGGTAGTTAAACAGCAAGTGCTGGTAGTTAAACAGTGAGTGCTGGTAGTTAAACAGCAAGTGCTGGTAGTTAAACAGTGAGTGCTGGTAGTTAAACAGTGAGTGCTGGTAGTTAAACAGCAAGTGTTGGTAGTTAAACAGTGAGTGCTGGTAGTTAAACAGTGAGTGCTGGTAATTAAACAACAACTGCTGGTAGTTAAACAGTGAGTGCTGGTAGTTAAACAGCAAGTGCTGGTAATTAAACAGCAAGTGCTGGTAGTTAAACAGAGAGTGCTGGTAGTTAAACAGTGAGTGCTGGTAGTTAAACAGTGAGTGCTGGTAGTTAAACAGTGAGTGCTGGTAGTTAAACAGTGACTGCTGGTAGTTAAACAGTGACTGCTGGTAGTTAAACAGCAAGTGCTGGCAGTTAAACAGCAAGTGCTGGTAGTTAAACAGTGAGTGCTGGTAGTTAAACAGTGAGTGCTGGTAGTTAAACAGTGAGTACTGGTAGTTAAACAGTGAGTGCTGGTAGTTAAACAGCAAGTGCTGGCAGTTAAACAGCAAGTGCTGGTAGTTAAACAGTGAGTGCTGGTAGTTAAACAGTGACTGCTGGTAATTAAACAAGTGCTGGCAGTTAAACAGCAAGTGCTGGTAGTTAAACAGTGAGTGCTGGTAGTTAAACAACAAGTGCTGGTAGTTAAACAGTGCTGGTAGTTAAACAGCAAGTGCTGGTAGTTAAACAGCAAGTGCTGGTAGTTAAACAGCAAGTGCTGGTAGTTAAACAGTGAGTGCTGGTAGTTAAACAGTGACTGCTGGTAGTTAAACAGCAAGTGCTGGTAGTTAAACAGCAAGTGCTGGTAATTAAACAGTGATTGTTGGTAGTTAAACAGCAAGTGCTGGTAGTTAAACAGCAAGTGCTGATAGTTAAACAGCAAGTGCTGGTAGTTAAACAGCAAGTGCTGGTAGTTAAACAGCAAGTGCTGGTAGTTAAACAGCAAGTGCTGGTAGTTAAACAGTGAGTGCTGATAGTTAAACAGCAAGTGCTGGTAGACAGCAAGTGCTGGTAGTTAAACAGTGAGTGCTGATAGTTAAACAGCAAGTGCTGGTAGTTAAACAGCAAGTGCTGATAGTTAAACAGCAAGTGCTGATAGTTAAACAGTGAGTGCTGATAGTTAAACAGCAAGTGCTGGTAGTTAAACAGTAAGTGCTGGTAGTTAAACAGCAAGTGCTGGTAGTTAAACAGCAAGTGCTGGTAATTAAACAGTGAGTGTTGGTAGTTAAACAGTGAGTGCTGGTAGTTAAACAGTGACTGCTGGTAGTTAAACAGTGAGTGCTGGTAGTTAAACAGCAAGTGCTGGTAGTTAAACAGTAAGTGCTGGTAGTTAAACAGTAAGTGCTGGTAGTTAAACAGTGAGTGCTGGTAGTTAAACAGCAAGTGCTGGTAGTTAAACAGCAAGTGCTGGTAATTAACAGAGGCGCCTTCTTAATAGTCCAGTAACAATGGCAGTTTGGTTAATGGTGGAGGTGCAGACTGTTGTTTGATGGGGGTGTGGAGGAGGGGTAGAGGAAGGGGGTGCAGAGTGGTGTGGGTTGATGGAGAGGGTATTCCGGGGGTCAACGCCCCCGCGGCCCGGTCCGTGACCGGCCCTCAATATCAGTGGGTGGATTTGGGTTGATTGGTTGGGGGGTGGAGGTGAGAGGAGGGAGGTTTAAGTACCTGTCTTGCTTGGTGAGATTGTCCTCTAGCTCTAGGACCCACATCTCTACTCTTGATGTATTTCCTTACAAGACAGGACTGTCTTGCATTCAGCTGCTTAAGATCTTGAGAAAGTCACACTTGAAGAGTCTTAGTACTCTCAGTATTCTGAATCTTAGTACTCTCAGTACTCTGAGAGTCTTAGTGCTCTTTGGACTATAAGATGTGTTGAAGCCTTAGTGTGTGGTGGCTGTCCCGTATATACAGCGTCCTCTTCTTCCAAGCTTATAGGAATGCTCCTTCTTTCAGGAGGGGTCCTGCTTTTACAGCGCTTAGCTTTACGGCGTTTCGCTAATGCGGCGGTTTTTAATTATAGTATTTCTTCATTTATTCTGACTTCCTACAATAAATATATTCACCGGGCTATATTACTCTCTTAATATATTATAGTGTAAACATGTTATAAGACTTTTATCTGCGATTAAAATTGAAAAAAAAAAGGCTGTTTCACTTTACAGCGATTTCTTGCTTTACAGCAGTAGCCCGGAACCTAACCTGTTGTATAAACGGGGCTGGAAAGTAGCCCGGAACCTAACCTGCTGTACAAGTGGGGCTGGAGAGTAGCGCGGAACCTAACCTGTTGTATAAACGGGGCTGGAGAGTAGCCCGGAACCTAACCTGCTGTATAAGTGGGGCTGGAGAGTAGCCCGGAACCTAACCTGCTGTATAAACGGGGCTGGAGAGTAGCCCGGAACCTAACCTGCTGTACAAGTGGGGCTGGAGAGTAGCCCGGAACCTAACCTGCTGTATAAACGGGGCTGGAGAGTAGCCCGGAACCTAACCTGCTGTACAAGTGGGGCTGGAGAGTAGCCCGGAACCTAACCTGCTGTATAAACGGGGCTGGAGAGTAGCCCAGAACCTAACCTGCTGTATAAGTGGGGCTGGAGAGTAGCCCGGAACCTAACCTGCTGTATAAACGGGGCTGGAGAGTAGCCCGGAACCTAACCTGCTGTATAAGTGGGGCTGGAGAGTAGCCCGGAACCTAACCTGCTGTATAAACGGGGCTGGAGAGTAGCCCGGAACCTAACCTGCTGTACAAGTGGGGCTGGAGAGTAGCGCAGAACGTAACCTGTTGTATAAACGGGGCTGGAGAGTAGCCCGGAACCTAACCTGCTGTATAAGTGGGGCTGGAGAGTAGCCCGGAACCTAACCTGCTGTATAAACGGGGCTGGAGAGTAGCCCGGAACCTAACCTGCTTTATAAGTGGGGCTGGAGAGTAGCCCAGAACCTAACCTGCTGTATAAGTGGGGCTGGGGAGTAGCCCGGAACCTAACTTGCTGTATAAACGGGGCTGGAGAGTAGCCCGGAACCTAACCTGCTGTATAAGTGGGGCTGGAGAGAAGCCCGGAATCTAACCTGCTGTATAAACGGGGCTGGAGAGTAGCCCGGAACCTAACCTGCTGTATAAGTGGGGCTGGAGAGTAGCCTGGAACCTAACCTGCTGTATAAGTGGGGCTGGAGAGAAGCCCGGAACCTAACCTGCTGTATAAACGGGGCTGGAGAGTAGCCCGGAACCTAACCTGCTGTATAAGTGGGGTTGGAGAGTAGCTCGGAACCTAACCTGCTGTATAAGTGGGGCTGGAGAGTAGCTCGGAACCTAACCTGCTGTATAAGTGGGGCTGGAGAGTAGCCCAGAACCTAACCTGCTGTATAAGTGGGGCTGGAGAGTAGCCCGGAACCTAACCTGCTGTATAAGTGGGGCTGGAGAGTAGCCCGGAACCTAACCTGCTGTATAAGTGGGGCTGGAGAGTAGCCCGGAACCTAACCTGCTGTATAAGTGGGGCTGGAGAGTAGCCCGGAACCTAACCCACTGTATAAGTGGCGCCCTACAGTAGCTTAGAACCTAACCCGCTGTATAAGTGGGGCCCTACAGTAGCTTAGAACCTAACCCGCTGTATAAGTGGCGCCCTACAGTAGCTTAGAACCTAACCTGCTGTATAAGTGGGGCCCTACAGTAGCTTAGAACCTAACCCGCTGTATAAGTGGCGCCCTACAGTAGCTTAGAACCTAACCTGCTGTATAAGTGGGGCCCTACAGTAGCTTAGAACCTAACCCGCTGTATAAGTGGCGCCCTACAGTAGCTTAGAACCTAACCCGCTGTATAAGTGGGACCCTACAGTAGCTTAGAACCTAACCTGCTGTATAACTTGGGCCCTACAGTAGCTTAGAACCTAACCTGCTGTATAAGTGGGGCCCTACAGTAGCTTAGAACCTAACCCACTGTATAAGTGGGGCCCTACAGTAGCTTAGAACCTAACCCGCTGTATAAGTGGGGCCCTACAGTAGCTTAGAACCTAACCCACTGTATAAGTGGGACCCTACAGTAGCTTAGAACCTAACCTGCTGTATAAGTGGGGCCCTACAGTAGCTTAGAACCTAACCCGCTGTATAAGTGGGGCCCTACAGTAGCTTAGAACCTAACCCACTGTATAAGTGGGACCCTACAGTAGCTTAGAACCTAACCTGCTGTATAAGTGGGGCCCTACAGTAGCTTAGAACCTAACCTGCTGTATAAGTGGGGCCCTATAGTAGCTTAGAACCTAACCCACTGTATAAGTGGCGCCCTACAGTAGCTTAAAACCTAACCCGCTGTATAAGCGGGGTCCTCCTGTATTTTGAGATATATTGGAGAGACGGAACTCTATAAAGGTCCCGTTTACAACAACATATACCTGACATGGGTATGTTCTGTACGTGATTTGTGTGTGTCATACCCCGAGATATGTCGAGACCTCATTGACTACGTCTTCAAGGAGTCACTAAGACGGCACACTCTTGAAGACGCACCTTCGTGTTGACCTCGTCAATACCTTCATTATCTCTGTTGTGTGGAGTACCTTGAGCGTCCCTTGTGTGTTTGTGAGAGAGAGAGAGAGAGAGAGAGAGAGAGAGAGAGAGAGAGAGAGAGAGAGAGAGAGAGAGAGAGAAGCATTTTTGTGGTTATGGTATATAGTGAGGAAGGTGTGGGAGGTTGATAGTTACCTGTGTGTGTACTCAATTGTGGTTGCAGGGGTCGAGTCATAGCTCCTGGCCCCGCCTCTTCACTGGTGACTACTAGGTCCACTCTCTCCCTGTGTGTGTGTGTGTGTGTGTGTGTGTGTGTGTGTGTAGAAAGATTAATGGGTGGAACCACAGCTTCGGTGAAACACAGATGTAATCAAGGAAATGAGGGAGAGGGCAGTGAAGGAATGGGGGTGAGGGCAGCAAGGGAATGGGGGAGAGGGCAGTAAGGGAATGGGGGAGACGGCAGTGGAGGAATGGGGAAGAGGGGTGTAAGGGATTGGGGGAGAGGACAGTAAGGGATTGGGGGAGAGGACAGTAAGGGAATGGGGGAGAGGGCAGCGGATGAATGGGAGAATACATTTGGACCAAGAACCATATAGTTTTGGATACAGTTACACAGAACGTAGGCTGTTGTAACGAGAGGGAGAGAGAGAGAGAGAGAGAGAGAGAGAGAGAGAGAGAGAGCAGATGATATGAGATGAGAGAAATCACCAGAATTCATCTATGTTTCCCTCGTCCTCTTCCTCCCCCTCCCCACCATCTTATTGTAGGGGGGCTGGGGGATGCCCGAGTGTTATTGTGGTGGAGTTGGAGGTAGCACTGGGGAGGGTGTTGTCCAGGGGGCAGATAAGAGTCTTCCTCCACCTGGAAAATCTTTCTCCCTGGACAGGATAACTGTTCTCCCTGCCTCCCTGACGGCCACTTCTGCCAGACAGGGCCTGGATTGGCTTACTGACGAGACAGTGTCATGACAATTGTGAGAGAGAGAGAGAGAGAGAGAGAGAGAGAGAGAGAGAGAGAGAGAGAGAGAGAGAGAGAGAGAGAGATTTAGAATCACAAAAGGGAGGCGACTTTTGTATATACCTCACAGTGGTATACATACCTGTGTCTATACCTTGTAGAGGTATATACTGTATGGATATAAGGTGCACGGTAAACTAGCCGCTACCATCCACAGGATGTGTATGTGGTGCACAGTCTACCTAACTGGAGTCTCCCTGGAAGATATTCCGGGGATCAACGCCCCCGCTGCCCGGTCGATGACCAGGCCTCCCGGTGGATCAACACCTGGTCAACGAGGCTGTTACTGCTGGCCGCACGTAGTCCAGCATACGAACCACAGCCCGGCTGATACGGTACTAACTTTAGGTATCTGTCCAGCTCCCTCTTGAAGTCAACCAGGGGTCTACTGGTAATGCCCCTTAGAGAGAACAACTGATTTCGAAAGGATCATCATTGGCTTAGCATCTCTTGTCTTGAATGTTCTCATTATCCATCCTATCAGTGTCCTCGCAGATGTGATAGTAACATTGTTGTGATCCTTGAAGGTGAGATCCTCTGACATTACCACTCCCAGGTCTCTCACATTACTTTTCCTCTTTATTGTGTGATTGGAGTTTGTAGTATACTCAGTTCTAGTTATTATTTCCTCCAGTTTTCCATAACGGAGTAGTTGGAATTTGTCTTCATTGAACATCATATTGTTCTCCGTTGCCCATTGGAAAACTTTGTTTATATCTTCTTGGAGGTTAACAGTGTCCTCAATGGATGACACTCTCATGCAAATCCTAGTATCGTCTGTAAAAGATGATACAGCGCTGTGGTTTACATCTCTGTCTGTCTGTCTGATATGAGGATAAGGAATAAGATGGGGGCGAGTACTGTGCCTTGTGGGACAGAGCTCTTCACTATGGCAGCATCTGATTTAACTCTGTTTACCACTACTCTTTGTGTTCGATTGGTTAGAAAGTTGAAGATCCATCTGCCTACTTTGCCAGTTATCCCTTTAGCACGTATTTTGTATGCTATTACGCCATGATCGCACTTGTCAAGGGCTTTTGCAAAATCTGTGTATGTTACACCTGCATTCTGTTTGTTTTCCAGTGCATCCAAGACCATATCATAGTGGTCCAGTAGTTGCGAGAGGCAGGAGCGACTTGCCCTGATCCCATGTTGTCCTGGATTCTGCAATTGTTGGGAGTCCAGGTGGTTTGCAATCCTGCTTCTTAGAACTTTTTCACTACCATCCACTGGATGGATATGGGTGCACAGTGAACTAGCCACTACCATCCAATGGATGGATGTGGTTGTTAACAACTGCAACAGGCAAATGAATCACTTCAATGTTTTGCAACATTACAGCCCCTTCTAACACTAAGTCAACGACCATAACAGCGCCAGCAAGACCCTGGCTGCATCCGCAGTGCACCACTAGTGGTGCATTCCTGGTGCACTGGTGGTGCACCAGCAGTGCACAGACAATATACACAAGTGCCATAAGAACGTAAGAAAAAGGGAACATTGCAGCAGGCCTATTGGCCTATGCTAGGAAAGTCCAAGTCACCTACCGGCTTATGCCACTGACTCAACCTAGTCAGGTCCAGGTCACGTGGTTGGCTAGGGGGACTAGGGACTGGGGATGCTATGGGCTTGGGACTGGGGGGGTATTGGCGCACATCTAACTCTCTGGAACGACCCTCATCATTTTTGGCGGGAGAGCAGAAGCAACATCATGATTGTGGCGGGAAACCTCCGTCAGCACAGGGCCAGCTGTCACTGTTATTTTATCACGGCAGACCATTTCAAACTGCGTCATACCACTGCAGACTGCGTCAGATCGCACCTCAGTGCGTCAAACCGCAGCAGACCCACAGAGACCGCGGTGGAAGCAGGTGGTCTGAAGTGGTCTCCACAGACCTTTTTTGGAAGAGGCTGGAGTGATCAGTTGTGGTCCCGTCCTCCTGAGGAATGCACAGCCTCCCACAATACCTGTCAGTGGTCAACACCTGTCAGTAATCAACACCTTACTGACTTACAGTGACCCACACATATTAGTACAGTCTCCCACAACACCTGTCAGTGATCAACACCTTACAGACTTAGAGATTGATACACACACACGTGTTAGTACAGGCTTCCTCAACACCTGTCAGTGACCCCAAGCACATGTTATTCACTCAGAGAGATCGGCCAGTAACATCTTTGCCTCACCACCTTTCAGATATTACTGGTCATCAGACGCCAGGTATTAGGCACTTGAAGGTCAGATGTTAGCCTTAGACATCTAGTGCCGGGGACCTCACATTCTGTTTCGCTTAGTCTAAAAATGATTTGTCGATCGGGTTAGAACCTACGGTTGTTTACTGAAATACCTTTAAATTACCTTTGATATACCTTTGAAGAATTTCGAGAGTATATCTACTCTGAGCCCGGCCATGGGCCAGGCTCGTCTGGTGCTCGCCTGGTCAACCAGGCTGTTGCTGCTGGAGGCCCGCTGCCCCACATATCCATCATAGCCTGGTTGATCTGGCACCTGGTGAAGATACTTGTCTAGTTTCCTCTTGAAGGCTTCAACACTTGTTCCAGCAGTGTTTCTGATATCTTCTGGTAAGATGTTGAAAAGTCTGGGACCCCGGATGTTGATACAGTGTTCCCTTATTGTTCCCACGGCACCCCTGCTCCTCACTGGGTTTATTTTACACTTCCTCCCATATCTCTCACTCCAGTATGTTGTTGTGGCAGTGTGCAGATTTGGGATCAAGCCCTCGATTACCTTCCAGGTATATATTATCATGTACCTCTCTCTCCTCCGCTCCAATGAGTACATGTTCAAGACTTGCAGGCGTTCCCAGTAGTTTAGGTGCTTTACTGGCTCACTGTGAGCCGTAAACGATCTCTGTATTTGTTCCAGCTCTGATATTTCTCCTGCCCTGAACGGGGCCGTCAACACTGAGCAGGTATTAACAACTGTCTCCTTCAGGAGGTGTTATAATTGACAGTTTCACTGAGGTCACAGGTGTTGTGCACGACCCTGGTGCACTCAACACTGGATACCATCCTTTTAAAACACTGTTATTGCATAATGAACGAGTTGAATTGAATTGGTGGTAAAGTTAAGGGAAAATGAGTCGAGAGTCACGGTATTGTGTCTTTTTGTTATTACTAATATAAGACTTTATTGAGAAAGTTCCTGGAGAGCGAAACGTTGCCACAGTAAAATGTTACATTAGTTGCACTTGCGGCCTTTTAGTTTTCTGATTCTTACAAAAATGTTATTAGAGGTGTCAGCTGAGAGGACTTGTGTACTGTGTCAGCTGGTGGTTTACTGTGTCAGCTGGTGGTTTACTGTGTCAGCTGGTGGTTTACTGTATCAGTTGGTGGTTTACTGTGTCAGCTGGTGGTTTACTGTATCAGCTGGTGGTTTACTGTGTCAGCTGGTGGTTTACTGTATCAGCTGGTGGTTTAGTGTGTCAGCTGGTGGTTTACTGTGTCAGCTGGTGGTTTACTGTGTCAGCTGGTGGTTTACTGTGTCAGCTGGTGGTTTACTGTGTCAGCTGGTGGTTCACTGTGTCAGCTGGTGGTTTACTGTGTCAGCTGGTGGTTTACTGTGTCAGCTGGTGGTTTACTGTGTCAGCTGGTGGTTCACTGTGTCAGCTGGTGGTTTACTGTGTCAGTTGGTGGTTTACTGTGTCAGCTGGTGGTTTACTGTGTCAGCTGGTGGTTTACTGTGTCAGCTGGTGGTTTACTGTGTCAGCTGGTGGTTCACTGTGTCAGCTGGTGGTTTACTGTGTCAGTTGGTGGTTTACTGTGTCAGTTGGTGGTTTACTGTGTCAGCTGGTGGTTTACTGTGTCAGCTGGTGGTTTACTGTGTCAGCTGGTGGTTTACTGTGTCAGCTGGTGGTTTACTGTGTCAGCTGGTGGTTTACTGTGTCAGCTGGTGGTTTACTGTGTCAGCTGGTGGTTTACTGTGTCAGTTGGTGGTTTACTGTGTCAGCTGGTGGTTTACTGTGTCAGCTGGTGGTTTACTGTGTCAGCTGGTGGTTTACTGTGTCAGCTGGTGGTTTACTGTGTCAGCTGGTGGTTTACTGTGTCAGCTGGTGGTTTACTGTGTCAGCTGGTGGTTCACTGTGTCAGCTGGTGGTTCACTGTGTCAGCTGGTGGTTCACTGTGTCAGCTGGTGGTTCACTGTGTCAGCTGGAAGGCAAGTGTTGATCTCTCTCCCTCTCCCTCCCTTCCTCCCTTCCTCCCTCAAACTTGTTCTCCATGATTGAACAACTTGTTCTTGCTAGGGATATATGTATGACAGACACAGGGATAAAACCTATACTGGGAGGCTGTTGAACAGTCTTGGGCCCCTCACACTTAATCGTTTTCTCTTAGTGGCGCCCCAACTTTTCATTAGAGGTGCAACATACCTCTAAAATCTTTAGCTTTCTTAGGGAGTGATTTCCGTGTGCAGATTTGGGACTAGTTCCTCTAGGCTTTTCCAGTGAAGATTCTCTATACAGTGTCCAGATCTGCAGTGATCCAGCCTAGAGGGAACAAGTGACTTAGAGAATCATTGGCTTGGCATCCCTAGTTTTAAATGTTCTCGTTATCCATCCTATCATTTTCCTAGCAGATGTGATAGTGACACTGTTGTGATCCCTGAAATTGAGATCCTCTGACATTATCACTCCCAGGTCCTTCACAGTAGTTTCCACTCTATTCTGAGGTTAGAGTTTGTTGTATACTCCGTTCTATCTTTTATTTCCTTAAGTTTTCCATAAGAAGAGTATGGTAGGTATGAGTCAGTAGCCAGGACAACACGAGGGTTTAACTTCCAGCAGAGCTGTAGCAAGAAGACTGGATATGGTAGATATGGGTCAGTAGCCAGGACAACACGAGGGTTTAACTTCCAGCAGAGCTGTAGCAAGAAGACTGGATATGGTAGGTATGGGTCAGTAGCCAGGACAACACGAGGGTTTAACTTCCAGCAGAGCTGTAGCAAGAAGACTGGATATGGTAGATATGGGTCAGTAGCCAGGACAACACGAGGGTTTAACTTCCAGCAGAGCTGTAGCAAGAAGAGGAAGTAGCGGAAAACAATAGGGAATGAACGGGGATAGACGGGATGTTGACTTGAGTATATAGAACATGTATGGAGAGGGGAAAAGGTGGGATGGGAAGGCTAGAGGGGACCCGGGAGGGATAGGGGGACGATGTAGGAGAGGGATTGGGGGAGGAGGGATGGGGAATAGAGAGGACAGGGATAGAAGAGGCACCACAGACCTCTGCAGAAAGTCATTTTTCACCAATAACAAAGAATGGGACACGTCCCCCCTCCCCCCACTCATCTGTCGTCTGAGGAACACTCGCCAATATATCAGGGCGGGGAGATGACTCCCACCCCGCCCACCTCCACCCTGAGGGCGGGTTGTGGACGCCAGCCTCCATCCTGAGGGCGGGTTGTGGACGCCAGCCTTCACCCTGAGGGTGGGTTGTGGACGCCAGCCTCCACCCTGAGGGAGGGTTGTGGACGCCAGCCTTCACCCTGAGGGCGGGTTGTGGACGCCAGCCTCCACCCTGAGGGTGGGTTGTGGACGCCAGCCTTCACCCTGAGGGCGAGTTGTGGACGCCAGCCTCCACCCTGAGGGAGGGTTGTGGACGCCAACCTTCACCCTGAGGGAGGGTTGTGGACGCCAACCTTCACCCTGAGGGAGGGTTGTGGACGCCAGCCTTCACCCTGAGGGAGGGTTGTGGATGCCAACCTTCACCCTGAGGGCGGGTTGTGGACGCCAACCTTCACCCTGAGGGAGGGTTGTGGACGCCAGCCTCCACCCTGAGGGCGGGTTGTGGACGCCAGCCTCCACCCTGAGGGCGGGTTGTGGACGCCAGCCTCCACCCTGAGGGTGGGTTGTGGACGCCAGCCTTCACCCTGAGGGCGAGTTGTGGACGCCAGCCTCCACCCTGAGGGAGGGTTGTGGACGCCAACCTTCACCCTGAGGGAGGGTTGTGGACGCCAACCTTCACCCTGAGGGAGGGTTGTGGACGCCAGCCTTCACCCTGAGGGAGGGTTGTGGATGCCAACCTTCACCCTGAGGGCGGGTTGTGGACGCCAACCTTCACCCTGAGGGAGGGTTGTGGACGCCAGCCTTCACCCTGAGGGAGGGTTGTGGACGCCAGCCTTCACCCTGAGGGAGGGTTGTGGACGCCAGCCTTCACCCTGAGGGAGGGTTGTGGACGCCAGCCTTCACCCTGAGGGAGGGTTGTGGACGCCAGCCTTCACCCTGCGGGAGGGTTGTGGACGCCAGCCTTCACCCTGAGGGAGGGTTGTGGACGCCAGCCTTCACCCTGAGGGAGGGTTGTGGACGCCAGCCTTCACCCTGAGGGCGGGTTGTGGACGCCAACCTTCACCCTGCGGGAGGGTTGTGGACGCCAGCCTTCACCCTGAGGGAGGGTTGTGGACGCCAGCCTCCACCCTGAGGGAGGGTTGTGGACGCCAGCCTTCACCCTGAGGGAGGGTTGTGGACGCCAGCTTTCACCCTGAGAACAGAGTTTGAACGTTATACGCCATTACATTACATTACCCAAACATTTGAATCTCTGTATCTGTCATACGTACCTCCCGTACCTCCCGCACCTCTGGTACCTCATACGTACCTCCCGTACCTCTGGTACCTCATACGTACCTCCCGTACCTCTGGTACCTCATACGTACCTCGTACCTCTCATGCTTACCTTTTATACCTCATCCGTACCTGCCATCCATCTCCTTACCTCTCTCTCTCTCTCCCTCTCCCTCTCCCTCCCTCCCTCTTCTACGCTGCTTTTATCCACTGTTCTTCTCCCTTATTTGGCCTTCACGGCCAATTTCCTCTTGGTTGACAGTAGTGGACGATTGTGAACCTTGGTAGTGATTGTGAACCTTGGTGGTGGTGATTGTGAACCTTGCTGGCGGTGATAGGGGCTATTTAGGCTCAAGCAAGACATCCTACTACCAAACAAGGGGACATTGAAAAGCCGTTGAAAATGTTTGGGATTGTTGCTGGAGGCAGGATGGACGTTGATGTTTGGGGCTGTTGTTGGACGTTGATGTTTGGGACTGTTGTTGGAGGCAGGACGGACATAGATGTCTGGGGCCGTTGTTACAGCAAACAAGGGCGCTGATGTTTGGGGCTGGGGAACAGGTAATTGTGACTGATACATTTCAGTACAATGGCATCTGGAATCAGTGCTAACACGGAGGAACCAGACCAGGCAGTGTAAGTGATGCAAGAGGTCAGGTGAGTATAGCCTAAGTATGGGGAGACATATATGAGGGCCGATAGGTCTGGTCTGGGACCTGGCCGCGAGGGCGGTGACCTCCAGAAGTGACTACAGGTAGTCTAGGTACGTAGGCCTGGTGCAGTGCTCTGTGGAGTACTTGGTACAGCCTACTTTCCATCCAGTGAAAATGTAAAATAAACCCTGTGAAAAGCAGGAGGTACCATTGGCACAATAAGAGAACACTGTATCAACATCCGTGGTCCCAGATTATTCATCATCTTACCAGATGATATCAGAAACACTGCTGTAACAAGTGTACAAGTCTTCAAGAAGAAACACTGCTGGAACAAGTGTACAAGCTGGAACAAGTGTAGAAGTCTTCAAGAAGAAACACTGCTGGAACAAGTGTACAAGTCTTCAAGAAGAAACACTGCTGGAACAAGTGTACAAGTCTTCAAGAAGAAACACTGCTGGAACAAGTGTACAAGTCTTCAAGAAGAAACACTGCTGGAACAAGTGTACAAGTCTTCAAGAAGAAACAATGCTGGAACAAGTGTACAAGTCTTCAAGAAGAAACACTGCTGGAACAAGTGTACAAGTCTTCAAGAAGGAACACTACTGGAACAAGTGTACAAGTCTTCAAGAAGGAACACTGCTGGAACAAGTGTACAAGTCTTCAAGAAGAAACACTGCTGGAACAAGTGTACAAGTCTTCAAGAAGGAACACTACTGGAACAAGTGTACAAGTCTTCAAGAAGGAACACTGCTGGAACAAGTGTACAAGTCTTCAAGAAGAAACACTGCTGGAACAAGTGTACAAGTCTTCAAGAAGAAACACTGCTGGAACAAGTGTACAAGTCTTCAAGAAGAAACACTGCTGGAACAAGTGTACAAGTCTTCAAGAAGAAACACTGCTGGAACAAGTGTAGAAGTCTTCAAGAAGAAACACTGCTGGAACAAGTGTACAAGTCTTCAAGAAGAAACACTGCTGGAACAAGTGTACAAGTCTTCAAGAAGAAACACTGCTGGAACAAGTGTACAAGTCTTCAAGAAGAAACACTGCTGGAACAAGTGTACAAGTCTTCAAGAAGAAACACTGCTGGAACAAGTGTACAAGTCTTCAAGAAGAAACACTGCTGGAACAAGTGTACAAGTCTTAAAGAAGAAACACTGCTGGAACAAGTGTACAAGTCTTCAAGAAGAAACACTGCTGGAACAAGTGTACAAGTCTTCAAGAAGAAACACTGCTGGAACAAGTGTACAAGTCTTCAAGAAGAAACACTGCTGGAACAAGTGTACAAGTCTTCAAGAAGAAACACTGCTGGAACAAGTGTACAAGTCTTCAAGAAGAAACACTGCTGGAACAGGTGTAACAAGTGTACAAGTCTTCAAGAAGAAACACTGCTGGAACAAGTGTACAAGTCTTCAAGAAGAAACACTGCTGGTGTACAAGTCTTCAAGAAGAAACACTAGTGTACAAGTCTTCAAGAAGAAACACTGCTGGAACAAGTGTACAAGTCTTCAAGAAGAAACACTGCTGGAACAAGTGTACAAGTCTTCAAGAAGAAACACTACTGGAACAAGTGTACAAGTCTTCAAGAAGAAACACTGCTGGAACAAGTGTACAAGTCTTCAAGAAGAAACACTGCTGGAACAAGTGTACAAGTCTTCAAGAAGAAACACTGCTGGAACAAGTGTACAAGTCTTCAAGAAGAAACACTGCTGGAACAAGTGTACAAGTCTTCAAGAAGAAACTGGATAAGTACCTCCAGCAGGTACTTGTACTCACTGGAGCGCAGGCGAGAGAGATACATCATAATCTACACCTGGAAGATTCTGGAGGGACTGGTCCCTGATCTGCACACAGAAATCACTCCCTACGAAAGCAAGACTTGGCAGGCGATGCAACATAACGCCAGTGAAAAGTAGTGGCACCATTAGTACACTAAGAGAAAACACCATGAGTATCCGGGGCCCAAGACTGTTCAACATCCTCCCACCAGCCATAAGGGGAATTACCAATACTGGACAGATACCTAAAGACGGTGCCGGATCAGCCGGGCTGTGGTTCGTACGTTGAACTACGTGCGGCCAGGAGTAACAATCTAGTTGACCAGGCCCTGATCCACCGGAAGGCCTGGTCATGGACGGGGACCGCGGGGGCGTTGATCCCTGGAATACCCTCCAGGTAGGTAGGTGCCAGATCAACCAGGATATGGTAGATATGTGGACCAGTGGGTCACCAGCAGCAACAGCCTAGTCGACCCGCCAAGCATCAGAGCAGCCTGTACCAGGACCTGGCTGCGGTAGTAGCTGAGCGTGCGGGTGTAACTCAAGGCGAGAATCTGTGACCCCCGCACCCACACCCATGGAACCCAGTGCGGCGTTGATCACCAGGAACACTGTTTGTGAACACCATTACACTCACCCTAGACGTGCTGTCCGTGTCCGTGCTGAATATGCAGCTACAGCAGCAAGGGTCAGGACAGCATGGGAGGTTCAGGACAGCCTGGGAGGTTCAGGACAGCATGGTAGGTTCAGGACAGCATGGGAGGTTCAGGACAGCATGGGTGGTTCAGGACAGCATGGTAGGTTCAGAACAGCATGGTAGGTTCAGAACAGCATGGGAGGTTCAGGACAACATGGGAGGTTCAGGACAACATGGGAGGCTCAGGACAACATGGGAGGTTCAGGACAACATGGGAGGTTCAGGACAACATGGGAGGTTCAGGACAGCGTGGGTGGTTCAGGACAGCATGGTAGGTTCAGAACAGCATGGGAGGTTCAGGACAGCATGGGAGGTTCAGGACAACATGGGAGGTTCAGGACAGCATGGGAGGTTCAGGACAGCATGGGAGGTTCAGGACAGCATGGGAGGTTCAGGACAACATGGGAGGTTCAGGACAGCATGGGAGGTTCAGGACAGCATGGTAGGTTCAGGACAACATGGGAGGTTCAGGACAACATGGGAGGTTCAGGACAGCATGGGAGGTTCAGGACAACATGGGAGGTTCAGGACAACATGGGAGGTTCAGGACAAGGGAGGTTCAGGACAACATGGGAGGTTCAGGACAACATGGGAGGTTCAGGACAGCATGGGAGGTTCAGGACAACATGGGAGGTTCAGGACAGCATGGGAGGTTCAGGACAACATGCAAGGTTCAGGACAACATGGGAGGTTCAGGACAACATGGGAGGTTCAGGACAACATGGGAGGTTCAGGACAACATGGGAGGTTCAGGACAGCATGGGAGGTTCAGGACAACATGGGAGGTTCAGGACAACATGGGAGGTTCAGGACAACATGGGAGGTTCAGGACAACATGGGAGGTTCAGGACAACATGGGAGGTTCAGGACAGCATGGGAGGTTCAGGACAACATGGGAGGTTCAGGACAACATGGGAGGTTCAGGACAACATGGGAGGTTCAGGACAACATGGGAGGTTCAGGACAACATGGGAGGTTCAGGACAGCATGGGAGGTTCAGGACAACATGGGAGGTTCAGGACAGCATGGGTGGTTCAGGACAACATGGGAGGTTCAGGACAACATGCAAGGTTCAGGACAACATGGGAGGTTCAGGACAACATGGGAGGTTCAGGACAACATGGGAGGTTCAGGACAACATGGGAGGTTCAGGACAGCATGGGAGGTTCAGGACAGCATGGTAGGTTCAGGACAACATGGGAGGTTCAGGACAACATGGGAGGTTCAGGACAGCATGGGAGGTTCAGGACAGCATGGGAGGTTCAGGACAACATGGGAGGTTCAGGAAAACATGGGAGGTTCAGGACAACATGGGAGGTTCAGGACAACATGGGAGGTTCAGGACAACATGGGAGGTTCAGGACAGCATGGGAGGTTCAGGACAACATGGGAGGTTCAGGACAGCATGGGAGGTTCAGGACAACATGGGAGGTTCAGGACAACATGCAAGGTTCAGGACAGCATGGTAGGTTCAGGACAACATGGGAGGTTCAGGACAACATGGGAGGTTCAGGACAGCATGGGAGGTTCAGGACAGCATGGTAGGTTCAGGACAGCATGGGAGGTTCAGGACAACATGGGAGGTTCAGGAGAACTATCAATGCCTCCGAGATCTCTCGAGCGAATTAGAGATGTTTGTGCATAAATTGTAGATTATAATGGCGTAGTATCTTGTAGATACTAGTGGTGCTGCTGCTACTGGTGTTACTGCTACTGGTGCTGCTGCTACTGGTGCTGCTGCTACTGGTGCTGTTGCTACTGGTGCTGCTGCTGCTGGTGTTGCTGCTACTGGTGCTGCTGCTACTGGTGCTGCTGCTACTGGTGCTGTTGCTACTGGTGTTGCTGCTACTGGTGTTGCTGCTACTGGTGCTGCTGCTACTGGTGCTGCTGCTACTGGTGCTGTTGCTACTGGTGTTGCTGCTACTGGTGTTGCTGCTACTGGTGCTGCTGCTACTGGTGTTGCTGCTACTGGTGTTGCTGCTACTGGTGCTGTTGCTACTGGTGCTGCTGCTACTGGTGCTGCTGCTACTGGTGCTGTTGCTACTGGTGCTGCTGCTACTGGTGCTACTGCTACTGGTGCTTCTGCTACTGGTGCTCCTGCTACTGGTGCTGCTGCTACTGGTGTTGCTACTACTGGTGTTGCTGCTACTGGTGCTGCTGCTACTGGTGCTGCTGCTACTGGTGTTGCTGCTACTGGTGCTGCTGCTACTGGTGCTGCTGCTACTGGTGCTGCTGCTACTGGTGCTGCTGCTACTGGTGATGTTGCTACTGGTGCTGCTGCTACTGGTGCTGCTGCTACTGGTGCTGCTGCTACTGGTGCTGCTGCTACTGGTGCTGCTGCTACTGGTGCTGCTGCTACTGGTGCTGCTGCTACTGGTGCTGCTGCTACTGGTGATGCTGCTACTGGTGCTGCTGCTACTGGTGCTGCTGCTACTGGTGCTGCTGCTACTGGTGATGCTGCTACTGGTGCTGCTGCTACTGGTGACGGTGATGCTGCCACCGGCGCTGCTGCCACGGTGCCGCTGCCACCGTGCCACACGCGCTGCTGCCACTGCGCTGCCACCGGGATGCCGCTGCCACCGGTGATGCGCTACGGTGTGCTGCTACTGGTGCCGCTGCTACCGGTGATGCTGCTACCGGTGCTGTTCTACTGGTGATGCTACCACCGGTGACTGCTGCCACCGGTGCTGCTGCCACGGCGCCGCTGCCACCGGTGATGCCTACTGGTGATGCTACCACGGTGCCGCTGCACCGGTGATGTTGCACCGGTGCGCGCCTCGGTGCCGCTGCACCGATGCTGCCACTGCGTTGCTGCCACCGGTGCTTTACCACCGGTGATGCCTGCCACCGGCGCCGCTGCCACCGCGCCGCTGCCACCTGCCGCTGCCACTGGCGGCCGCTGCACCGGTGATGTTGCTACCGGCGCCGATGCTGCCACCGGTGATGCTGCCACTCGGTGCTTGCTGCCACCGGCGCCGCTGCCACTGGTGATGCTGCCACCTGCCGCTGCTACCATCTGTGCCGCTGCCTACCGGTGTGTGCCACTGGCTGCCGCTGGCACTGGTGATGTGTGCCACCGGTGATGCTGCTACCGTGCTGCTACCGTGTTGCTGCTACTGCGCCGGCCGCTGCCACCGGTGCGTTGCCACTGCGGATGCTGCTACCGGTGCTGCTGCCACCGGTGCCGCTGCCACCGGCCGCTGGCTGCCACCGCGCCGCTGCCACTGCGCCGCTGCCACCGGTGATGCTGGCGCTACCTCCGGTGATGCCTGCTACTGGTGATGCTGCCACTGGCGCCGCTGCCACCTGGTGCTGCTGCCACCGGCTGCTGCTGCTACCGGTGCCGCCTGCCACCGGTGCTGCTGCCACCGCGCCTGCTGCCACGGTGCTGCCTGACCTGGCGATGCTGCACCTGCGACTGTGCCACTGGCGGTGCCGCTACCGCAGCGTGCCACTGTGCTCTGCCACCGGTGATGCTGCCACTGGCCGCTGCGGCTGCCACTGCGCTGCCACCGGTGCTGCTGCCACCTGCGCCGTACCGGTGCTGCGCCACCTGGTGCTGCTGCCACCGGCGCTGCCACTGGTGATGCTGCCACCGGCGATGCTGCCACCGGTGTCCGCTGCTACCGGTGCCTGCCGCCACCGGTGCGCTGCTACCGGTGATGCTGCCACCGGCGACGCTACTGGTGCGCCGCCACTGGTGCTGCTGCCACCGGTGCTTGCTGCCACGGCTGCCACTGCGCTGCTACTACTGCAGTGCCTGCTGCCACGGTGTGCTATGCTGCCACTGGTGCTGCTGCCACTGCGCCGCTGCCACTGGTGATGCTGCTACCGGTGCCTGCTGCCACCTGGTGCCTGCCATGCGGTGCCTGCTGCCTGCCGGCGCCACTGCCACTGGTGCTGCCGGCTGCCGTGCTGCTGCCACCGGTGCTGCTACCTGGTGCTACCGGCCACCTGGTGCTACTGGTGCTGCTGCTACTGGTGATGTTGCTACTGGTGCTGCTGCTACTGGTGCTGCTGCTACTGGTGCTGCTGCTACTGGTGCTGCTGCTACTGGTGCTGCTGCTACTGGTGCTGCTACATTATACAGGACATCAGTAAATCCCAGACTCATCCTTGGTGACATCTGAGCTCAGGCGACAAATTAATTCTGGAACTTTTAAAGGGATATCAGAGAGTCGTACATCATATTTATATGCCATCTATATTATGCTGGCACTGTGGGGAGGTTAGTGAGATTGTGGGGAGGTTGGTGGCACTGTGGAAGGATAGTCGCACTGTTGAGAGGTTGGTGGCACTGTGGGAGTATAGTCGTACTGTGGGGAGGATAGTGGCACTGTGGGGAGGTTAGTGGCAATGTGGAGAGGATATTGGCACTGTGGGAGTATAGTCGTACTATGGGGAGGATAGTGGCACTGTGGGGAGGTTAGTGGCAATGTGGAGAGGATATTGGCACTGTGGGAGGATAGTCGTACTATGGGGAGGATAGTGGCACTGTGGGGAGGTTAGTGGCAATGTGGAGAGGATATTGGCACTGTGGGAGGATAGTCGTACTATGGGGAGGATAGTGGCACTGTGGGGAGGATAGTGGCACTATTGGGAAGATAGTGCCATTGTGGGGAAGTTAGTGGCACTGTGGGGAGGTTAGTGGCAATGTGGAGAGGATATTGGCACTGTGAGAGGATAGTCGTACTATGGGGAGGATAGTGGCACTGTGGGGAGGTTAGTGGCAATGTGGAAAGGATATTGGCACTGTGGGAGGATAGTCGTATTATGGGAAGGATAGTGGCACTGTGGGGAGGATAGTGGCACTGTTGGGAAGATAGTGTCACTGTGGGAACTTAGTGGCACTTTGGGGAGGATAATCGTACTATGGGTATAATATTGGCACTGTGGGGAGGATGGTACTATGGGGAGGATAGTGGCACTGTGAGGAGGATAGTGGCACTGTGTGGAGGATAGCACTGTTGGGAGAATAGTGGCAGGTGGAGAGGATAGTGGCACTGTGGGGAGGATAGCACTGTTGGGAGAATAGTGGCACGGTGGAGAGGATAGTGGCACTGTGGGGAGGACAGTGGCACTGTGGGGAGGATAGTGACACTGTGGGGAGTATAGCACTGTTGGGAGAATAGTGGTACTGTGAGAAGGATAGTGGCACTGTGGGCAGGATAGTGGCACTGTGGGGAGGATAACACTGTTGGGAGGATAGTGGCACTGTGGGGAGGATAACACTGTTGGGATGATAGTGGCACTGTGGGGAGGATAGTGGCACTGTGGGGAGGATAGTGGCGCTATGGGGAGGATAGTGGCACTGTGCGGAGGATAGTAGCAAGTACACAAGAGTACACAAGACTGACTTACAAGTCACTACACAAGACTGACTTACAAGTCACTACACAAGACTGACTTACAAGTCACCACACAACACTTACAAGTAACCACACAAGACTTACAAGTCACCACACAAGACTGACTTACAAGTCACCACACAAGACTGACTTACAAGTCACCACACAAGACTTACAAGTCACTACACAAGACTGACTTACAAGTCACCACACAAGACTTACAAGTCACTACACAAGACTGACTTACAAGTCACCACACAAGACTTACAAGTCACCACACAAGACTGACTTACAAGTCACTACACAAGACTGCCTTACAAGTCACCACACAAGACTTACAAGTCACTACACAAGACTGACTTACAAGTCACCACACAAGACTTACAAGTCACTACACAAGACTGACGTACAAGTCACCACACAAGACTTACAAGTCACTACACAAGACTGACTTACAAGTCACCACACAAGACTGACTTACAAGTCACCACACAAGACTGACTTACAAGTCACCACACAAGACTTACAAGTCACTACACAAGACTGACTTACAAGTCACCACACAAGACTGACTTACAAGCCACCACACAAGACTGACTTACAAGTCACTACACAAGACTGACTTACAAGTCACTACACAAGACTGACTTACAAGTCACTACACAAGACTGACTTACAAGTCACCACACAAGACTTACAAGTCACTACACAAGACTGACTTACAAGTCACCACACAAGACTGACTTACAAGTCACCACACAAGACTTACAAGTCACTACACAAGACTGACTTACAAGTCACCACACAAGACTGACTTACAAGTCACCACACAAGACTGACTTACAAGTCACCACACAAGACTGACTTACAAGTCACCACACAAGACTTACAAGTCACTACACAAGACTGACTTACAAGTCACCACACAAGACTTACAAGTCACTACACAAGACTGACTTACAAATCACCACACAAGACTTACAAGTCACTACACAAGACTGACTTACAAGTCACCACACAAGACTTACAAGTCACTACACAAGACTGACTTACAAGTCACCACACAAGACTTACAAGTCACTACACAAGACTGACGTACAAGTCACAACACAAGACTTTCAAGTCACTACACAAGACTGACTTACAAGTCACCACACAAGACTGACTTACAAGTCACTACACAAGACTGACATACAAGTCACCACACAAGACTGACTTACAAGTCACTACACAAGACTGACTTACAAGTCACCACACAAGACTTACAAGTCACCACACAAGACTGACTTACAAGTCACCACACAAGACTGACTTACAAGTCACCACACAAGACTTACAAGTCACTACACAAGACTGACTTACAAGTCACTACACAAGACTGACTTACAAGTCACCACACAAAACTTACAAGTCACCACACAAGACTTACAAGTCACCACACAAGACTGACTTACAAGTCACTACACAAGACCGACTTACAAGTCACCACACAAGACTTACAAGTCACCACACAAGACTTACAAGTCACCACACAAGACTGACTTACAAGTCACTATACAAGACTGACTTACAAGTCACTACACAAGACTGACTTACAAGTCACCACACAAGACTTACAAGTCACTACACAAGACTGACTTACAAGTCACCACACAAGACTGACTTACAAGTCACCACACAAGACTTACAAGTCACCACACCAGACTGACTTACAAGTCACTACACAAGACCGACTTACAAGTCACCACACAAGACTTACAAGTCACAACACAAGACTGACTTGCAAGTCACCACACAAGACTGACTTACAAGTCACTACACAAGACTGACTTACAAGTCACTACACAAGACTGACTTACAAGTCACCACACAAGACTTACAAGTCACTACACAAGACTGACTTACAAGTCACCACACAAGACTGACTTACAAGTCACCACACAAGACTTACAAGTCACTACACAAGACTGACTTACAAGTCACCACACAAGACTGACTTACAAGTCACCACACAAGACTGACTTACAAGTCACCACACAAGACTGACTTACAAGTCACCACACAAGACTTACAAGTCACTACACAAGACTGACTTACAAGTCACCACACAAGACTTACAAGTCACTACACAAGACTGACTTACAAGTCACCACACAAGACTTACAAGTCACTACACAAGACTGACTTACAAGTCACCACACAAGACTTACAAGTCACCACACGAGACTGGCTTACAAGTCACCACACAAGACTTAAAAGTCACCACACAAGACTGACTTACAAGTCACCACACAAGACTTACAAGTCACCACACAAGACTGGCTTACAAGTCACCACACAAGACTTACAAGTCACCACACAAGACTTACAAGTCACCACTCAAGACTTACAAGTCACCACATAAGACTGGCTTACAAGTCACCACACAAGACTTACAAGTCACCACACAAGACTGGCTTACAAGTCACCACACAAGACTGACTTACAAGTCACCACACAAGACTTACAAGTCACTACACAAGACTGACTTACAAGTCACTACACAAGACTGACTTACAAGTCACCACACAAGACTGGCTTACAAATCACACAAGACTAACAAGTCACCACACAAAACTGACTTACAAGTCACCACACAAGACTGACTTACAAGTCACCACACAAGACTGACTTACAAGTCACCACACAAGACTTACAAGTCACCACACAAGACTTACAAGTCACTACACAAGACTGACTTACAAGTCACTACACAAGACTTACAAGTCACCACACAAGACTTACAAGTCACTACACAAGACTGACTTACAAGTCACCACACAAGACTTACAAGTCACCACACAAGACTGACTTACAAGTCACCACACAAGACTGGCTTACAAGTCACCACACAAGACTGGCTTACAAGTCACCACACAAGACTGACTTACAAGTCACCACACAAGACTTACAAGTCACCACACAAGACTGGCTTACAAGTCACCACACAAGACTTACAAGTCACCACACAAGACTTACAAGTCACCACACAAGACTGGCTTACAAGTCACCACACAAGACTGACTTACAAGTCACCACACAAGACTGACTTACAAGTCACCACACAAGACTTACAAGTCACTACACAAGACTGACTTACAAGTCACTACACAAGACTGACTTATAAGTCACCACACAAGACTGGCTTACAAGTCACCACACAAGACTGACTAACAAATCACCACACAAGACTGACTAACAAGTCACCACACAAGACTGACTTACAAGTCACCACACAAGACTGACTTACAAGTCACCACACAAGACTGACTTACAAGTCACCACACAAGACTTACAAGTCACCACACAAGACTTACAAGTCACTACACAAGACTGACAAGTCACTACACAAGACTTACAAGTCACCACACAAGACTTACAAGTCACTACACAAGACTGACTTACAAGTCACCACACAAGACTTACAAGTCACCACACAAGACTTACAAGTCACTACACAAGACTGACTTACAAGTCACCACACAAGACTGACAAGTCGCTACACAAGACTGACTTACAAGTCACTACACAAGACTGACTTACAAGTCACCACACAAGACTTACAAGTCACTACACAAGACTGACTTACAAGTCACTACACAAGACTGACTTACAAGTCACTACACAAGACTTACAAGTCACTACACAAGACTGACTTACAAGTCACTACACAAGACTGACTTACAAGTCACTACACAAGACTTACAAGTCACCACACAAGACTTACAAGTCACTACACAAGACTGACTTACAAGTCACTACACAAGACTTACAAATCACCACACAAGACTTACAAGTCACCACACAAGACTGACTTACAAGTCACTACACAAGACTTACAAGACACTACACAAGACTGACTTACAAGTCACTACACAAGACTGACTTACAAGTCACTACACAAGACTGACTTACAAGTCACTACACAAGACTTACAAGTCACTACACAAGACTGACTTACAAGTCACTACACAAGACTTACAAGTCACTACACAAGACTGACTTACAAGTCACTACACAAGACTTACAAGTCACCACACAAGACTTACAAGTCACTACAAAAGACTGACTTACAAGTCACTACACAAAACTTACAAGTCACTACACAAGACTGACTTACAAGTCACTACACAAGACTTACAAGTCACTACACAAGACTGACTTACAAGTCACTACACAAGACTTACAAGTCACCACACAAGACTTACAAGTCACTACACAAGACTGACTTACAAGTCACTACACAAGACTGACTTACAAGTCACCACACAAGACTGACTTACAAGTCACTACACAAGACTGACTTACAAGTCACTACACAATACTGACTTACAAGTCACCACACAAGACTGACTTACAAGTCACCACACAAGACTTACAAGTCACTATACAAGACTGACTTACAAGTCACTACACAAGACTTACAAGTCACTACACAAGACTGACTTACAAGTCACCACACAAGACTTACAAGTCACTACACAAGACTGACTTACAAGTCACCACACAAGACTTACAAGTCACTACACAAGACTTACAAGTCACCACACAAGACTTACAAGTCACTACACAAGACTTACAAGTCACCACACAAGACTTACAAGTCACTACACAAGACTTACAAGTTACCACACAAGACTTACAAGTCACCACACAAGACTTACAAGTCACCACACAAGACTTACAAGTCACTACACAAGACTTACAAGTCACTACACAAGACTTACAAGTCACTACACAAGACTTACAAGTCACTACACAAGACTTACAAGTCACTACACAAGACTTACAAGTCACTACACAAGACTTACAAGTCACTACACAAGACTTACAAGTCACTACACAAGACTTACAAGTCACTACACAAGACTTACAAGTCACTACACAAGACTTACAATTCACTACACAAGACTCAAGTCACCACACAAGACTTACAAGTCACTTACAAGTCACCACACAAGACTTACAAGTCACTACACAAGACTTACAAGTCACCACACAAGACTTACAAGTCACCACACAAGACTTACAAGTCACTACACAAGACTTACAAGTCACCACACAAGACTTACAAGTCACCACACAAGACTGACTTACAAGTCACTACACAAGACTTACAAGTCACCACACAAGACTTACAAGTCACCACACAAGACTTACAAGTCACTACACAAGACTTACAAGTCACCACACAAGACTGACTTACAAGTCACCACACAAGACTTACAAGTCACCACACAAGACTTACAAGTCACCACACAAGACTTACAAGTCACCACACAAGACTTACAAGTCACTACACAAGACTTACAAGTCACTGACTTACAAGTCACTACACAAGACTTACAAGTCACTACACAAGACTTACAAGTCACCACACAAGACTTACAAGTCACCACACAAGACTGACTTACAAGTCACTACACAAGACTGACTTACAAGTCACCACACAAGACTTACAAGTCACTACACAAGACTTACAAGTCACCACACAAGACTTACAAGTCACTACACAAGACTTACAAGTCACCACACAAGACTTACAAGTCACCACACAAGACTTACAAGTCACTACACAAGACTTACAAGTCACCACACAAGACTGACTTACAAGTCACCACACAAGACTTACAAGTCACTACACAAGACTGACTTACAAGTCACTACACAAGACTTACAAGTCACTACACAAGACTTACAAGTCACCACACAAGACTTACAAGTCACCACACAAGACTTACAAGTCACCACACAAGACTTACAAGTCACCACACAAGACTTACAAGTCACTACACAAGACTTACAAGTCACCACACAAGACTTACAAGTCACTACACAAGACTGACTTACAAGTCACTACACAAGACTTACAAGTCACCACACAAGACTTACAAGTCACCACACAAGACTTACAAGTCACTACACAAGACTTACAAGTCACTACACAAGACTTACAAGTCACCACACAAGACTGACTTACAAGTCACTACACAAGACTTACAAGTCACCACACAAGACTTACAAGTCACTACACAAGACTGACTTACAAGTCACCACACAAGACTGACTTACAAGTCACCACACAAGACTGACTTACAAGTCACCACACAAGACTTACAAGTCACTACACAAGACTGACTTACAAGTCACCACACAAGACTTACAAGTCTCCACACAAGACTTACAAGTCACCACACAAGACTTACAAGTCACCACACAAGACTGACTTACAAGTCACTACACAAGACTGACTTACAAGTCACCACACAAGACTTACAAGTCACCACACAAGACTGACTTACAAGTCACTACACAAGACTTACAAGTCACCACACAAGACTTACAAGTCACTACACAAGACTGACTTACAAGTCACCACACAAGACTGACTTACAAGTCACCACACAAGACTGACTTACAAGTCACCACACAAGACTTACAAGTCACTACACAAGACTGACTTACAAGTCACCACACAAGACTTACAAGTCACCACACAAGACTTACAAGTCACTACACAAGACTGACTTACAAGTCACCACACAAGACTTACAAGTCACCACACAAGACTGACTTACAAGTCACTACACAAGACTGACTTACAAGTCACCACACAAGACTTACAAGTCACCACACAAGACTGACTTACAAGTCACTACACAAGACTTACAAGTCACCACACAAGACTTACAAGTCACTACACAAGACTGACTTACAAGTCACCACACAAGACTGACTTACAAGTCACTACATTAGTTAAATTAGGAAAGCTGGTTTATCTTTATTTACTGAAGAAATGACAGAGGGGGAGGGGAGGGGGGAGGGAAGGGGAGGGGGGAGGGGAGGGGGTTCGTTAGCACAGGTAACATGTCCACGTTAATTGGCTTACACGGCTTTATTTTAACTCTCTCTCTCTCTCTCTCTCTCTCTCTTCTCTCTCTCTCTCTCTCTCTCTCTCTCTCTCTCTCTCACAGGTTGAGTGTGAGTAATGACAACAGTTTGCAACAGGGTTCATGGGGAGGGGGTGTCCCACCCCCTCCCCATGGTGGGTCACCCCCTCCCCATGGTCGGTCACCCCCTCCCCATGGTGGGTCACCCCCTCCCCATTGTGGGTCACCCCCTCCCCATGGTGCGTCACCCCCTCCCCATGGTGGGTCACCCCCTCCCCATGGTGCGTCACCCCCTCCCCATGGTGGGTACCCCCTCCCCATGGTGGGTCACCCCCTCCCCATGGTGCGTCACCCCCTCCCCATGGTGGGTACCCCCTCCCCATGGTGGGTCACCCTCTCCCCATGGTGGGTCACCCAAACGTTTACTGCTAAGTTAGGTGGGCGGAGGGGTGGGGAGTAACTATGAGGTTGGAGAGAGTGGTGGGGGTAACTATGGTTTTGGAGACAAGGGTGAGGGTAACTATGGGGTTGGAGAGAGGGGTGGGGATAACTATGGGGTTGGAGAGAGGGGTGGGTGTAACTATGGGGTTGGAGACAAGGGTGAGGGTAACTATGGGGTTGGTGAGAGGGGTGGGGATAACTATTGGGTTGGAGAGAGGGGTGGGTGTAACTATGGGGTTGGAGACAAGGGTGAGGGTAACTATGGGGTTGGAGAGAGGGGTGGGGTTAACTATTGGGTTGGAGAGAGGGGTGGGGGTAACTATGTTGTTGGAGAGAGGGGTGGGGGTAACTATGGGGTTGGAGAGACGGGTGGGGGTAACTATTGGGTTGGAGAGAGGGGTGGGGGTAACTATGGGGTTGGAGAGACGGGTGGGGGTAACTATGGGGTTGGAGAGAGGGGTGGGGGTAAGTATGGGGTTGGAGAGAGGGGTGGGGGTAACTATTGGGTTGGAGAATGGGGTGGGGGTAACTATGGGGTTGGAGAGAGGGGTGCGGGTAACTATTGGGTTGGAGAGAGGGGTGGGGGTAACTATTGGGTTGGAGCGAGGGGTGGGGGTAACTGTGGGGTTGGAGAGAGGGGTGGGGGTAACTGTGGGGTTGGAGAGAGGGGTGGGGGTAACTATTGGGTTGGAGAGAGGGGTGGGGGTAACTATGGGGTTGGAGAGGGGTGGGGGTAACTATGGGGTTGGAGAGAGGGGTGGGGGTAACTATGGGGTTGGAGAGAGGGGTACGGGTAACTATGGGGTGGGAGAGAGGGGTGGGGTAACTATGGGGTTGGAGAGAGGGGTGGGGGTAACTATGGGGTTGAGAGGGGTGGGGGTAACTATGGGGTTGGAGAGAGGGGTGGGGGTAACTATGGGGTTGGAGAGAGGGGTGGGGGTAACTATGGGGTTGGTGAGAGGGGTGCGGGTAACTAGGGGGTTGGAGAGAGGGGTGGGGGTAACTATGGGGTTGGAGAGAGGGGTGAGGGTAACTATGGGGTTGGAGAGAGGGGTGGGGGTAACTATGGGGTTGGAGAGAGGGGTGGGGGTAACTATGGGGTTGGAGAGCGGGGTGGGGGTAACTATGGGGTTGGAGAGAGGGGTGGGGTAACTATGGGGTTGGAGAGAGGGGTGAGGGTAACTATGGGGTTGGAGAGAGGGGTGGGGGTAACTATGGGGTTGGAGAGAGGGGTGGGGGTAACTATGGGGTTGGAGAGAGGGGTGGGGGTAACTGTGGGGTTGGAGAGAGGGGTGGGGGTATCTATGGGGTTGGAGAGAGGGGTGGGGGTAACTTTGGGGTTGGTGCGCGGGGGGGGGGTAACTATGGGGTTGGAGAGAGGGGTGGGGGTAACTATGGGGTTGGAGAGAGGGGTGGGGGTAACTATGGGGTTGGAGAGAAGGGTGGGGGTAACTATGGGGTTGGAGAGAGGGGTGGGGGTAACTATGGGGTTGGAGAGAGGGGTGGGGGTAACTATGGGGTTGGAGAGAGGGGTGGGGGTAACTTTGGAGAGAGGGGTGGGGGTAACTTTGGAGAGAGGGGTGGGGGTAACTATGGGGTTGAAGAGAGGGGTGGGGGTAACTTTGGGGTTGAAGAGAGGGGTGGGGGTAACTTTGGGGTTGGAGAGAGGGGTGGGGGAGTTAAGGAACCTAACACACTGCCTACAATAACAACCTCAGCACATCCTTCAGCGTTAGCAAAATGTATTCAGTACTGACAGGTAGTTAGGTACGACACAGGTACAGCATTTAGGTACCTTTGTGCCTAAACGGCCTCTGTACCTAGGTACCGTTGTGTTGCAGTGTCGGTATCTAGGTTCACAGGACATCTTGAAGGGGGGTTGGGCAAACATTTGTGTTTGTGGGTTTGGGGGTTAAGAAGGACTTGCCAAGTATGGGCCAGTAGGCCTCCTGCAGTGCTCCTCCTTTCTTATGTATGTTTGCTTAAGTACGATTGGGAAAGTTGGTCTTGAGGAGGAGAGAGGGAGAGGAAGTAGGTGCAACAGTAGTATTCAGCCTCACCAGGTGACCACTCAGACGACCACTCAGACACCTATTTATTGCTCGGTCCATAATGAGAGCTGTCTATACGTCTCACCCTCACCCAGGATTGAACCCAGATGCTTCTTTTTGTGAGGAGAGTGCCACATGGAGGCCCTCTTGGTGGTGAGACAGTGTTCCCCCTCTCTGGTGGTGAGACAGTGTCCCCCTCTCTGGTGGTGAGACAGTGTCCCTCTATCTGGTGGTGATAGAGTGTCCCCCTCTCTGGTGGTGATACAGTGTCCCCCTCTCTGGTGGTGATACAGTGTCCCCCTCTCTGGTGGTGAGACAGTGTCCCTCTATCTGGTGGTGATAGTGTGTCCCCCTCTCTGGTGGTGATAAAGTGTTCCCCTCTCTGGTGGTGATACAGTGTCCCCCTCTCTGGTGGTGATACAGTGTCCCCCTCTCTGGTGGTGATACAGTGTCCCCCTCTCTGGTGGTGATACAGTGTCCCCCTCTCTGGTGGTGAGACAGTGTCCCTCTATCTGGTGGTGATAGTGTGTCCCCCTCTCTGGTGGTGATAGTGTGTCCCCCTCTCTGGTGGTGATAGTGTGTCCCCCTCTCTGGTGGTGATAAAGTGTTCCCCTCTCTGGTGGTGATACAGTGTCCCCCTCTCTGGTGGTGAGACAGTGTCCCCCTCTCTGGTGGTGAGACAGTGTCCCCCTCTCTGGTGGTGATAGTGTGTCCCCCTCTTTGGTGGTGATACAGTGTCCCCCTCTCTGGTGGTGATAGTGTCCCCCTCTCTGGTGGTGATAGTGTCCCCCTCTCTGGTGGTGATAGTGTCCCCCTCTCTGGTGGTGATACAGTGTCCCCCTCTCTGGTTGTGATACAGTGTCCCCCTCTCTGGTGGTGATACAGTGTCCCCCTCTCTGGTGGTGATAGTGTGTCCCCCTCTCTGGTGGTGATAGTGTGTCCCCCTCTCTGGTGGTGATACAGTGTCCCCCTCTCTGGTGGTGATACAGTGTCCCCCTCTCTGGTGGTGATACAGTGTCCCCCTCTCTGGTGGTGATACAGTGTCCCCCTCTCTGGTGGTGATAGTGTCCCCCTCTCTGGTGGTGATACAGTGTCCCCCTCTCTGGTGGTGATACAGTGTCTCCCTCTCTGGTGGTGATACAGTGTCCCCCTCTCTGGTGGTGATACAGTGTCCCCCTCTCTGGTGGTGATACAGTGTCCCCCTCTCTGGTGGTGATACAGTGTCCCCGTCTCTGGTGGTGATAGTGTCCCCCTCTCTGGTGGTGATACAGTGTCCCCCTCTCTGGTGGTGATACAGTGTCCCCCTCTCTGGTGGTGATACAGTGTCCCCCTCTCTGGTGGTGATACAGTGTCCCCCTCTCTGGTGGTGATACAGTGTCCCCCTCTCTGGTGGTGATACAGTGTCCCCCTCTCTGGTTGTGATACAGTGTCCCCCTCTCTGGTTGTGATACAGTGTCCCCCTCTCTGGTTGTGATACAGTGTCCCCCTCTCTGGTTGTGATACAGTGTCCCCCTCTCTGGTTGTGATACAGTGTCCCCCTCTCTGGTTGTGATACAGTGTCCCCCTCTCTGGTTGTGATACAGTGTCCCCCTCTCTGGTTGTGATACAGTGTCCCCCTCTCTGGTTGTGATACAGTGTCCCCCTCTCTGGTGGTGAGACAGTGTCCCCCTCTCTGGTGGTGAGACAGTGTCCCCCTCTCTGGTGGTGAGACAGTGTCCCCCTCTCTGGTTGTGATACAGTGTCCCCCTCTCTGGTTGTGATACAGTGTCCCCCTCTCTGGTTGTGATACAGTGTCCCCCTCTCTGGTTGTGATACAGTGTCCCCCTCTCTGGTTGTGATACAGTGTCCCCCTCTCTGGTGGTGAGACAGTGTCCCCCTCTCTGGTGGTGAGACAGTGTCCCCCTCTCTGGTGGTGAGACAGTGTCCCCCTCTCTGGTGGTGAGACAGTGTCCCCCTCTCTGGTGGTGATACAGTGTCCCCCTCTCTGGTGGTGATACAGTGTCCCCCTCTCTGGTGGTGATACAGTGTCCCCCTCTCTGGTGGTGAGACAGTGTCCCCCTCTCTGGTGGTGAGACAGTGTCCCCCTCTCTGATGGTGAGACAGTGTCCCCCTCTCTGGTGGTGAGACAGTGTCCCCCTCTCTGGTGGTGAGACAGTGTCCCCCTCTCTGGTGGTGAGACAGTGTCCCCCTCTCTGGTGGTGAGACAGTGTCCCCCTCTCTGGTGGTGATACAGTGTCCCCCTCTCTGGTGGTGATAGGTCTTGTAGTTTATATAGTGGAGGGGTGAGGGAATATAGACCTACGCTGGAGGGGTGAGGGAATATAGACCTACGCTGGAGGGATGAGGGAATATAAACCTACGGTGGAGGGATGAGGGAATATAGACCTACGCTGGAGGGGTGAGGGAGTATAGACCTACGCTGGAAGGGTGAGGGAGTATAGACCTACGCTGGAGGGGTGAGGGAGTATAGACCTACGCTGGAGGGGTGAGGGAGTATAGACCTACGCTGGAGGGGTGAGGGAGTATAGACCTACGCTGGAGGGGTGAGGGAGTATAGACCTACGCTGGAGGGGTGAGGGAGTATAGACCTACGCTGGAGGGGTGAGGGAGTATAGACCTACGCTGGAGGGGTGAGGGAGTATAGACCTACGCTGGAGGGGTGAGGGGTGGTAACCTCGCTATGGTTGATGTGTGTGCGAGAGATATTGATTATGGAGGAAGATATAGGCTCGGTCTGGCTGGCCTTGAGTCCCCAGTTGTACAAGACTGATGGGCTATTATGGTCTGTGTTGGGGTCTCTAGTCTTCAGTGGTCCCAGCAGCCATTGTAACTTGTAGGAGGAGGAGCAGGAGTAAGTGGTGAAAGAAATAGGTGATTCTGCAGTGTGTGTGTGTGTGTGTGTGTGTGAGGGGTGCCATTACAGGGTAATCGATTGAGAGAGATGGATTCACAAAGGGATTAGGGAGGTCTGAGAGGGATGGCTTCACAGAAGGATTAGGAAGGTCTGAGGGAGAGGCCTCCAACAGGAGGTGGAGGAGGAGGAGACTAACATGGGAGAGAGATGGCCCAGTAATACGTCAAAAGATTGCTAGGAAGATGTAGTAGCAGCCAGGAGGAGGAATTGTAATGCCCTTAAAGTGAGGAGGGAAGGTGGAAGAGGGAGGTGGAAGAGGGTAGTGGAAGAGGGAGGTGGAAGAGGGTAGTGGAACGAGGAAGTGGAAAAGAATGGGGGTGGGGGGATATAAAACATAAAGGATAATCTTGGATACCCGTGTCAATGATAATATTGTTCAAGTAACATGATATTGTCTCCCGGTTCTTGTATACAAACACTCACCTTAATATCTTTATTTCTACAAGTACATATACAAGATATTACAGACCATAGCTGACTATCAGTGACACACAACTACTACTTAGAAAGCCACTTGTTATGCACAGAATTTTCCGCAAATTAGGCCAATCTTGTCCCTAGCATGCGACTCACACCAGTCCACTAACACTGATGGTTGAACATGGACAACAGATACAAGGAAACACGCCCAATGTTTTCACCCTTGCCGGGAATTGAACCCGGACATTCAGCTTGTGAAGCGAGAGCTTTGCCTACCAGGCCACGAGCCACCCAAGACAGGTAAGATTACAGAGCTTGTAGACTTAGACAACCTTCACTGCTCTCAAGCATCTCAACTACTGGGATCGTCTGAAGTACCTTCAGTTGTACGTATTGAAACGTAGGCTAGACAGATACATCATAATTTACACTTGGTAAATCCTGGAGGAATTAATTCCAAACCTGCGCACTGAAAGCACTCCTTGTGACAACACAAGTTTTGACAGAGAGTGCCTGAAGTATATTTTTGCGAGGGTCAATGCTCCCTGAGGTCCGGTGCCAGACCAGGCCTCCTGGTGGATCAGGGTCTGATCAACCAGGCTGTTACTGCTGACCACATGCAGTCCAACATACAAACCACAGCCCGGCTGGTCAGGAACTGACTTCAGGAACTTATCAAGTTCTTCTCGAAGGAAAAAAATCAATCATCTTAAAGATATCTCGGGATTTTTAACACCAAAACTCATAAAACAGCTCCGAAGTTTTTTCCACATCAAGTTTCAACTATATCTAGATGTCGTGTGTTTAAATCACTTTTAATTTCTAAAATATTTTTGATTTGTGAGTGTCAAAGTATATTTCTAATCCTGTCAGAAGTGTTGAATGACGTGTTGGGTGAGAGTACTTTGTACGTATAAGTACCTTCGAAAACCTGCAGTATTTAGTGCAAATAACCAGTCTAGTCTCGCCTCCTCCCAGTCTTGTAGCATCCTTAACATACTGACTTCTGTCCATTGTTGTCTTCACCAGTTCCGATTATTTGTGTCTCTCTTCTGCCTTCCCATTTGTTACCTGGTAGGGGGACATGTGCAAAGGGGACGGGTGTGAGGATAAGGGGCATGGATAAAAGGGAAGCTAAGGGACAGTATGTGATAACAAAGTATCTCTCTCTCTCTCTCTCTCTCTCTCTCTCTCTCTCTCTCTCTCTCTCTCCCTCACACAATCATTCTCACTGCCCGTGTTTCACAATATATTAAGATATGGCTACAACTCTGCCATGCTGGTGATGGTACTGCCTCGTAATGCCTCTCACTGTCTCTCGTTGACTGTTCCTATTATCTCTCTCACTCTAGTTTTCACTTCCATGTCCCGTATTTTTTGGGAGAGACTGAGGGTATGTCCAACACTACACACTGACCTGGGATTTACAGGTTGACAACCAGATGTCCGTTCCATCTCTCTGACGCTGTGGATGGTCCTGTCTGTGTATCACTGGATGGTCCTGTCTGTGTATCACTGGATGGTCCTGTCTGTGTATCAGTGATGGTCCTGTCTGTGTATCAGTGATGGTCCTGTCTGTGTATCACTGGATGGTCCTGTCTGTGTATCAGTGGATGGTCCTGTCTGTGTATCAGTGATGGTCCTGTCTGTGTATCACTGGATGGTCCTGTCTGTGTATCACTGGATGGTCCTGTCTGTGTATCACTGGATGGTCCTGTCTGTGTATCACTGGATGGTCCTGTCTGTGTATCAGTGATGGTCCTGTCTGTGTATCACTGGATGGTCCTGTCTGTGTATCAGTGGATGGTCCTGTCTGTGTATCAGTGATGGTCCTGTCTGTGTATCACTGGATGGTCCTGTCTGTGTATCAGTGGATGGTCCTGTCTGTGTATCAGTGATGGTCCTGTCTGTGTATCACTGGATGGTCCTGTCTGTGTATCACTGGATGGTCCTGTCTGTGTATCACTGGATGGTCCTGTCTGTGTATCACTGGATGGTCCTGTCTGTGTATCACTGGATGGTCCTGTCTGTGTATCAGTGATGGTCCTGTCTGTGTATCACTGGATGGTCCTGTCTGTGTATCAGTGGATGGTCCTGTCTGTGTATCAGTGATGGTCCTGTCTGTGTATCACTGGATGGTCCTGTCTGTGTATCAGTGGATGGTCCTGTCTGTGTATCAGTGATGGTCCTGTCTGTGTATCACTGGATGGTCCTGTCTGTGTATCAGTGATGGTCCTGTCTGTGTATCACTGGATGGTCCTGTCTGTGTATCAGTGGATGGTCCTGTCTGTGTATCAGTGATGGTCCTGTCTGTGTATTACTGGATGGTCCTGTCTGTGTATCAGTGATGGTCCTGTCTGTGTATCAGTGGATGGTCCTGTCTGTGTATCAGTGGATGGTCCTGTCTGTGTATCAGTGGATGGTCCTGTCTGTGTATCACTGGATGGTCCTGTCTGTGTATCAGTGATGGTCCTGTCTGTGTATCACTGGATGGTCCTGTCTGTGTATCACTGGATGGTCCTGTCTGTGTATCACTGGATGGTCCTGTCTGTGTATCAGTGGATGGTCCTGTCTGTGTATCAGTGATGGTCCTGTCTGTGTATCAGTGGATGGTCCTGTCTGTGTATCACTGGATGGTCCTGTCTGTGTATCACTGGATGGTCCTGTCTGTGTATCAGTGATGGTCCTGTCTGTGTATCACTGGATGGTCCTGTCTGTGTATCAGTGATGGTCCTGTCTGTGTATCAGTGATGGTCCTGTCTGTGTATCACTGGATGGTCCTGTCTGTGTATCAGTGGATGGTCCTGTCTGTGTATCACTGGATGGTCCTGTCTGTGTATCACTGGATGGTCCTGTCTGTGTATCAGTGATGGTCCTGTCTGTGTATCACTGGATGGTCCTGTCTATCAGTGGATGGTCCTGTCTGTGTATCACTGGATGGTCCTGTCTGTGTATCAGTGATGGTCCTGTCTGTGTATCACTGGATGGTCCTGTCTGTGTATCAGTGATGGTCCTGTCTGTGTATCAGTGATGGTCCTGTCTGTGTATCAGTGATGGTCCTGTCTGTGTATCACTGGATGGTCCTGTCTGTGTATCAGTGGATGGTCCTGTCTGTGTATCAGTGATAGTCCTGTCTGTGTATCACTGGATGGTCCTGTCTGTGTATCACTGGATGGTCCTGTCTGTGTATCACTGGATGGTCCTGTCTGTGTATCAGTGGATGGTCCTGTCTGTGTATCAGTGATGGTCCTGTCTGTGTATCACTGGATGGTCCTGTCTGTGTATCACTGGATGGTCCTGTCTGTGTATCAGTGATGGTCATGTCTGTGTATCAGTGATGGTCCTGTCTGTGTATCACTGGATGGTCCTGTCTGTGTATCAGTGGATGGTCCTGTCTGTGTATCAGTGATAGTCCTGTCTGTGTATCACTGGATGGTACTGTCTGTGTATCACTGGATGGTCCTGTCTGTGTATCACTGGATGGTCCTGTCTGTGTATCAGTGATGGTCCTGTCTGTTTATCACTGGATGGTCCTGTCTGTGTATCAGTGATGGTCCTGTCTGTGTATCAGTGATGGTCCTGTCTGTGTATCAGTGATGGTCCTGTCTGTGTATCAGTGGATGGTCCTGTCTGTGTATCAGTGATGGTCCTGTCTGTGTATCAGTAGATGGTCCTGTCTGTGTATCAGTGATGGTCCTGTCTGTGTATCAGTGATGGTCCTGTCTGTGTATCAGTGATGGTCCTGTCTGTGTATCAGTGATGGTCCTGTCTGTGTATCACTGGATGGTCCTGTCTGTGTATCACTGGATGGTCCTGTCTGTGTATCAGTGATGGTCCTGTCTGTGTATCAGTGATGGTCCTGTCTGTGTATCAGTGGATGGTCCTGTCTGTGTATCAGTGATGGTCCTGTCTGTGTATCAGTGATGGTCCTGTCTGTGTATCAGTGATGGTCCTGTCTGTGTATCACTGGATGGTCCTGTCTGTGTATCACTGGATGGTCCTGTCTGTGTATCACTGGATGGTCCTGTCTGTGTATCACTGGATGGTCCTGTCTGTGTATCACTGGATGGTACTGTCTGTGTATCAGTGGATGGTCCTGTCTGTGTATCAGTGATGGTCCTGTCTGTGTATCAGTGATGGTCCTGTCTGTGTATCACTGGATGGTCCTGTCTGTGTATCACTGGATGGTCCTGTCTGTGTATCAGTGATGGTCCTGTCTGTGTATCACTGGATGGTCCTGTCTGTGTATCAGTGATGGTCCTGTCTGTGTATCAGTGGATGGTCCTGTCTGTGTATCAGTGGATGGTCCTGTCTGTGTATCAGTGATGGTCCTGTCTGTGTATCACTGGATGGTCCTGTCTGTGTATCACTGGATGGTCCTGTCTGTGTATCACTGGATGGTCCTGTCTGTGTATCACTGGATGGTCCTGTCTGTGTATCACTGGATGGTCCTGTCTGTGTATCAGTGATGGTCCTGTCTGTGTATCACTGGATGGTCCTGTCTGTGTATCAGTGATGGTCCTGTCTGTGTATCACTGGATGGTCCTGTCTGTGTATCAGTGGATGGTCCTGTCTGTGTATCAGTGATGGTCCTGTCTGTGTATCACTGGATGGTCCTGTCTGTGTATCACTGGATGGTCCTGTCTGTGTATCACTGGATGGTCCTGTCTGTGTATCACTGGATGGTTCTGTGTATCAGTGGATGGTCCTGTCTGTGTATCACTGGATGGTTCTGTGTATCAGTGGATGGTCCTGTCTGTGTATCAGTGGATGGTCCTGTCTGTGTATCAGTGGATGGTCCTGTCTGTGTATCACTGGATGGTCCTGTCTGTGTATCACTGGATGGTCCTGTCTGTGTATCACTGGATGGTTCTGTGTATCAGTGGATGGTCCTGTCTGTGTATCACTGCATGGTTCTGTGTATCAGTGGATGGTCCTGTCTGTGTATCAGTGGATGGTCCTGTCTGTGTATCAGTGGATGGTCCTGTCTGTGTATCACTGGATGGTCCTGTCTGTGTATCAGTGGATGGTCCTGTCTGTGTATCAGTGATGGTCTTGTCTGTGTATCAGTGGATAATCCTCTCTATGTATCAGTGGATGGTCCTGTCTATCAGTGGATGGTTCTGTGTATCAGTGGATGGTCCTGTCTGTGTATCAGTGATGGTCCTGTCTGTGTATCAGTGGATGGTCCTGTCTGTGTATCAGTGATGGTCCTGTCTGTGTATCAGTGATGGTCCTGTCTGTGTATCAGTGGATGGTCCTGTCTGTGTATCAGTGGATGGTCCTGTCTGTGTATCAGTGATGGTCCTGTCTGTGTATCACTGGATGGTCCTGTCTGTGTATCACTGGATGGTCCTGTCTGTGTATCACTGGATGGTCCTGTCTGTGTATCACTGGATGGTCCTGTCTGTGTATCACTGGATGGTCCTGTCTGTGTATCACTGGATGGTCCTGTCTGTGTATCACTGGATGGTCCTGTCTGTGTATCACTGGATGGTCCTGTCTGTGTATCACTGGATGGTCCTGTCTGTGTATCACTGGATGGTCCTGTCTGTGTATCACTGGATGGTCCTGTCTGTGTATCACTGGATGGTCCTGTCTGTGTATCACTGGATGGTCCTGTCTATGTATCAGTGGATGGTCCTGTCTGTGTATCACTGGATGGTCCTGTCTGTGTATCAGTGATGGTCCTGTCTGTGTATCAGTGGATGGTCCTGTCTGTGTATCACTGGATGGTCCTGTCTGTGTATCAGTGATGGTCCTGTCTGTGTATCACTGGATGGTCCTGTCTGTGTATCAGTGGATGGTCCTGTCTGTGTATCACTGGATGGTCCTGTCTATGTATCAGTGGATGGTCCTGTCTGTGTATCACTGGATGGTCCTGTCTGTGTATCACTGGATGGTCCTGTCTGTGTATCAGTGATGGTCCTGTCTGTGTATCAGTGGATGGTCCTGTCTGTGTATCACTGGATGGTCCTGTCTGTGTATCAGTGATGGTCCTGTCTGTGTATCAGTGGATGGTCCTGTCTGTGTATCACTGGATGGTCCTGTCTGTGTATCAGTGGATGGTCCTGTCTGTGTATCAGTGGATGGTTCTGTGTATCAGTGGATGGTCCTGTCTGTGTATCAGTGGATGGTCCTGTCTGTGTATCAGTGGATGGTCCTGTCTGTGTATCAGTGGATGGTCCTGTCTGTGTATCACTGGATGGTCCTGTCTGTGTATCAGTGATGGTCTTGTCTGTGTATCAGTGGATAATCCTCTCTATGTATCAGTGGATGGTCCTGTCTATCAGTGGATGGTTCTGTGTATCAGTGGATGGTCCTGTCTGTGTATCAGTGATGGTCCTGTCTGTGTATCAGTGGATGGTCCTGTCTGTGTATCAGTGATGGTCCTGTCTGTGTATCAGTGATGGTCCTGTCTGTGTATCAGTGGATGGTCCTGTCTGTGTATCAGTGGATGGTCCTGTCTGTGTATCACTGGATGGTCCTGTCTGTGTATCAGTGATGGTCCTGTCTGTGTATCACTGGATGGTCCTGTCTGTGTATCAGTGATGGTCCTGTCTGTGTATCAGTGATGGTCCTGTCTGTGTATCACTGGATGGTCCTGTCTGTGTATCAGTGGATGGTCCTGTCTGTGTATCAGTGATGGTCCTGTCTGTGTATCAGTGGATGGTCCTGTCTGTGTATCAGTGGATGGTCCTGTCTGTGTATCAGTGATGGTCCTGTCTGTGTATCAGTGATGGTCCTGTCTGTGTATCAGTGGATGGTCCTGTCTGTGTATCAGTGGATGGTCCTGTCTGTGTATCAGTGATGGTCCTGTCTGTGTATCACTGGATGGTCCTGTCTGTGTATCAGTGGATGGTCCTGTCTGTGTATCAGTGGATGGTCCTGTCTGTGTATCAGTGATGGTCCTGTCTGTGTATCACTGGATGGTCCTGTCTGTGTATCAGTGGATGGTCCTGTCTGTGTATCAGTGGATGGTCCTGTCTGTGTATCAGTGATGGTCCTGTCTGTGTATCAGTAGATGGTCCTGTCTGTGTATCAGTGATGGTCCTGTCTGTGTATCAGTGATGGTCCTGTCTGTGTATCAGTGATGGTCCTGTCTGTGTATCAGTGATGGTCCTGTCTGTGTATCAGTGGATGGTCCTGTCTGTGTATCTTTGGATGGTCCTGTCTGTGTATCAGTGGATGGTCCTGTCTGTGTATCAGTGGATGGTCCTGTCTGTGTATCAGTGGATGGTCCTGTCTGTGTATCAGTGATGGTCCTGTCTGTGTATCAGTGGATGGTCCTGTCTGTGTATCAGTGGATGGTCCTGTCTGTGTATCAGTGATGGTCCTGTCTGTGTATCAGTGGATGGCACTGTCTGTGTATCAGTAGATGGTCCTGTCTGTGTATCAGTGGATGGTCCTCTCTGTGTATCAGTAGATGGTCCTGTCTGTGTATCAGTGGATGGTCCTGTCTGTGTATCAGTAGATGGTCCTGTCTGTGTATCAGTGATGGTCCTGTCTGTGTATCAGTGGATAGTCCTCTCTATGTATCAGTGGATGGTCCTGTCTGTGTATCAGTGGATGGTCCTGTCTGTGTATCAGTGGATGGTCCTGTCTGTGTATCAGTGGATGGTCCTGTCTGTGTATCAGTGGATGGCACTGTCTGTATATCAGTGGATTGCACTATCTGTGTATCAGTAGATGGCACTGTTTGTATATCAGTAGATGGCACTGTTTGTATGTCAGTGGATGGCCTCGTTCACCTTGCCATGTAGACATGCGTGTACATCTATCGTGCACTACACGTTCTTATATCTATCGTCTCTCTCTCCCCCCTCCCTGTCCAGTAGTGGGTAGCATCATGGGCAGGACGAGACGTATTAGCAAGCCACCTTACACCTGTGCTCACCTAGCAGTAAACAGGTACCTGGGTGTTTTGAGCGGCATCCTGGGGGAGAGGGAAGACCCCTAGCGGAAATACTCAGTAATACTTAATATTATTTTGTGTTACTGAGCCTGGAGGTTACTCTCTGGGTTGAGGTGCCACTAGTAACCTCCCACTGCACCTCTGCCTCCAGGTACAGTGCCTCCAGCACCTCTGCAGTCAGGCTGAGAGGATATTGTAGTGGTGGATGGCCTCCAGGGACGTGTGGACGATGCTGCATGTGTTTGTCTCTAATTCTTTATTAGTCTCTCTCTCTCTCTCTCTCTCTCTCTCTCTCTCTCTCTCTCTCTCTCTCTCTCTCTCTCTCTCTCTCTCTCTCTCTCCGAATAGTCTACAGGACTGATACATACAGACTTTATTTTCTTATTCCCATGAGTGTTACCATCTGTGTGTGTGTGTGTGTGTGTGTGTGTGTGTGTGTACTCACCTAATTGTGGTTGCAGGGGTTGAGACTCAGCTCCTGGCTCCGCCTCTTCACTGACCGCTACTAGGTCCTCCCTCTCCCTGCTCCATGAGCTTTATCATACCTCGTCTTAAAACTATGTATAGTTCCTGCCTCGACTACATCGCTTGCCAGACTATTCCTCTTCCTAAGAAACTCTGTGACTGAAAAAATACTTCCTAACATCCATTTGACTCATCTGAGTCTTCAGCTTCCAATTGTGACCCCTTGTTTCTGTGTCCCATCTCTGGAACATCCTGTCTCTGTCCACCTTGCCTATTCCACGCAGTATTTTGTATGTCGTTATCATGTCTCCCCTGACCCTCCTGTCCTCCAGTGTCGTCAGACCGATTTCCCTTAACCTTTCTTCATAGGACATTCCCCTTAGCTCTGGAACTAGCCTTTGCACTTTCTCTAATTTCTTGAAGTGTTTGACCAGGTGTGGGTTCCAAACTGGTGCTGCGTACTCCAGTATGGGCCTGACATACACAATGTATAAAGTCTTGAACGATTCCTTACTGAGGTACCGGAACGCTGTTCTCAGGTTTGCCAGGCGCCCATATGCCGCAGCAGTTATCTGGTTAATGTGTGCTTCTGGCGATGTACTCGGTATTATAATCACTCCTAGGTCTTTCTCCTTCAGTGAAGTTTGCAGCCTTTGGCCACCTAGCCTATACTCTGTCTGCGGTCTTCTTTGCCCTTCTCCGATCTTCATGACTTTGCATTTGGCGGGGTTAAATTCTAGGAGCCAGTTTCTGGACCACGCATCCAGACTGTCCAGGTCTCTTCGTAGAACTGTCTGGTCCGCGTCTGATTTAATTCTCCTCATTAACTTCACATCATCTGCAAACAGGGACACTTCTAAGGCTATCCCTTCCATCATGTCATTCACATATACCAAGAATAGCACTGGTCCCAGGACTGACCCCTGTGGGACCCCGCTCGTCACCGGAGCCCACTCTGACTCCTCATCGCGGACCATGACTCGCTGTTGCCTCCCTGTTAGATGTTCTCTGATCCATTGCAGTGCCCTTCCTGTTGTATGTGCCTGTGTGTGTGTGTGTGTGTGTGTGTGTGTGTGTCCCAGCTCAAGTTCAGACATCCTAGGCTAGGCTAGGTGTCAGGTGTCGTTGCCAGGTGCTGGGAGTCAGGTTCCTTTAGTCTAGTTGTTGCTGAGTGCCTTCGGAGTGCCACATGTCCTTGTCTCCTTGGTAGGTGCCATCTATACTGCCACTGTCACCTTGCTAGATGCCATCTATACTGCCACTGTCACCTTGCTAGGTGCCATCTATACTGCCACTGTCACCTTGCTAGATGCCATCTACACTGCCATTGTCACCTTGCTAGATGCCATCTACACTGCCATTGTCACCTTGCTAGATGCCATCTACACTACCATTGTCACCTTGCTAGATGCCATCTACACCGCCATTGTCACCTTGCTAGATGCCATCTACACTGCCATTGTCACCTTGCTAGATGCCATCTACACTGCCATTGTCACCTTGCTAGATGCCATCTACACTGCCATTGTCACCTTGCTAGATGCCATCTACGCTGCCATTGTCACCTTGCTAGATGCCATCTACGCTGCCATTGTCACCTTGCTAGATGCCATCTATGCTGCCACTGTCACCTTGCTAGGTACCATCTACACTGTCATTGTCACCTTTCTAGATGCCATCTACACTGTCATTGTCACCTTGCTAGATGCCATCTACACTACCATTGTCACCTTGCTAGATACCATCTACACTACCATTGTCACCTTGCTAGATGCCATCTACACTACCATTGTCACCTTGCTAGATGCCATCTACACTACCATTGTCACCTTGCTAGATGCCATCTACACTACCATTGTCACCTTGCTAGATGCCATCTACACTACCATTGTCACCTTGCTAGATGCCATCTACACTACCATTGTCACCTTGCTAGATGCCATCTACACTACCATTGTCACCTTGCTAGGTGCCATCTACACTACCATTGTCACCTTGCTAGGTGCCATCTACACTACCATTGTCACCTTGCTAGATGCCATCTACACTACCATTGTCACCTTGCTAGATGCCATCTACACTACCATTGTCACCTTGCTAGGTAATATTATAGTTATAAGGGAATAAGACCAGATAGTTGGCTAACAACGTACAATAACGAAGGTTGTGTGTGTTGCAGGTCCTTGTTGTGAGTGCCACAGACCAGCTACCAGACCTACAACAACAACAACAACAACAACAACACACACTAAACGACCCAGAGGTCAGTAACAAGTATTATTATTATTGTTATTATTATTATTATTATTATTAGAGGTATAACTATTAAACTGTAAAGCTCGGCCTTAGTGCTGCTGCTGCTGCTGCTGCTGCTGCTGTTCCTCTTCCTGCTTGTCCCCTTCCTGCTTGTCCTCTTCCTGCTTGTCCTCTTCCTGCTTGTCCTCTTCCTGCTTGTCCTCTTCCTGCTTGTCCCCTTCCTGCTTGTCCTCTTCCTGCTTGTCCTCTTCCTGCTTGTCCCCTTCCTGCTTGCCCCCTTCCTGCTTGTCCTCTTCCTGCTTGTCCCCTTCCTGCTTGTCCTCTTCCTGCTTGTCCTCTTCCTGCTTGTCTTCTTCCTGCTTGTCTTCTTCCTGCTTGTCTTCTTCCTGCTTGTCTTCTTCCTGCTTGTCCTCTTCCTGCTTGTCTTCTTCCTGCTTGTCTTCTTCCTGCTTGTCCTCTTCCTGCTTATCTTTCTGCTTGTCCCCTTCCTGCTTGTCTTCTTCCTGCTTGTCTTCTTCCTGCTTGTCTTCTTCCTGCTTGTCCTCTTCCTGCTTGTCTTCTTCCTGCTTGTCTTCTTCCTGCTTGTCTTCTTCCTGCTCGTCTTCTTCCTGCTTGTCTTCTTCCTGCTTGTCTTCATCCTGCTTGTCTTCTTCCTGCTAGTCTTCTTCCTGCTTGTCTTCTTCCTGCTTGTCTTCTTCCTGCTTGTCTTCTTCCTGCTTGTCTTCCTGCTTGTCTTCTTCCTGCTTGTCTTCTTCCTGCTTGTCTTCTTCCTGCTTGTCTTCTTCCTGCTTGTCTTCTTCCTGCTTGTCTTCTTCCTGCTTGTCCTCTTCCTGCTTGTCTTCTTCCTGCTAGTCTTCTTCCTGCTAGTCTTCTTCCTGCTTGTCTTCTTCCTGCTTGTCTTCTTCCTGCTTGTCTTCTTCCTGCTTGTCCTCTTCCTACTTTTCTTCCTGCTTGTCTTCTTCCTGCTTGTCTTCTTCCTGCTTGTCCTCTTCCTACTTTTCTTCCTGCTTGTCTTCTTCCTACTCGTCTTCTTCCTGCTTGTCTTCTTCCTGCTTGTCTTCTTCCTACTCGTCTTCTTCCTGCTTGTCTTCTTCCTGCTTGTCTTCTTCCTGCTTGTCTTCTTCCTGCTTGTCCTCTTCCTACTTGTCTTCTTCCTGCTTGTCTTCTTCCTGCTTGTCTTCTTCCTGCTTGTCCTCTTCCTACTTGTCTTCTTCCTGCTTGTCTTCTTCCTGCTTGTCTTCTTCCTGCTTGTCTTCTTCCTGCTTGTCTTCTTCCTGCTTGTCTTCTTCCTACTTGTCTTCTTCCTGCTTGTCTTCTTCCTGCTTGTCTTCTTCCTACTTGTCTTCTTCCTGCTTGTCTTCTTCCTGCTTGTCTTCTTCCTGCTTGTCTTCTTCCTGCTTGTCTTCTTCCTGCTTGTCTTCTTCCTGCTTGTCTTCTTCCTGCTTGTCTTCTTCCTGCTTGTCTTCTTCCTGCTTGTCTTCTTCCTGCTTGTCCTCTTCCTACTTGTCTTCTTCCTGCTTGTCTTCTTCCTGCTTGTCTTCCTGCTTGTCCTCTTCCTACTTGTCTTCTTCCTGCTTGTCTTCTTCCTGCTTGTCTTCTTCCTGCTTGTCTTCTTCCTGCTTGTCTTCTTCCTGCTTGTCTTCTTCCTGCTTGTCTTCTTCCTGCTTGTCTTCTTCCTGCTTGTCTTCTTCCTGCTTGTCTTCTTCCTGCTTGTCTTCTTCCTACTTGTCTTCTTCCTACTTGTCTTCTTCCTGCTTGTCTTCTTCCTGCTTGTCTTCTTCCTGCTTGTCTTCTTCCTGCTTGTCTTCTTCCTGCTTGTCTTCTTCCTGCTTGTCCTCTTCCTACTTGTCTTCTTCCTACTTGTCTTCTTCCTACTTGTCTTCTTCCTGCTTGTCTTCTTCCTGCTTGTCTTCTTCCTGCTTGTCTTCTTCCTGCTTGTCTTCTTCCTACTTGTCTTCTTCCTGCTTGTCTTCTTCCTGCTTGTCTTCTTCCTGCTTGTCTTCTTCCTGCTTGTCCTCTTCCTACTTGTCTTCTTCCTGCTTGTCTTCTTCCTGCTTGTCTTCTTCCTGCTTGTCTTCTTCCTGCTTGTCCTCTTCCTGCTTGTCTTCTTCCTGCTTGTCTTCTTCCTGCTTGTCCTCTTCCTACTTGTCTTCTTCCTGCTTGTCTTCTTCCTGCTTGTCCTCTTCCTACTTGTCTTCTTCCTGCTTGTCTTCTTCCTGCTTGTCTTCTTCCTGCTTGTCTTCTTCCTGCTTGTCTTCTTCCTACTTGTCTTCTTCCTGCTTGTCTTCTTCCTGCTTGTCTTCTTCCTGCTTGTCTTCTTCCTGCTTGTCTTCTTCCTGCTTGTCTTCTTCCTGCTTGTCTTCTTCCTACTTGTCTTCTTCCTGCTTGTCTTCCTACTTGTCTTCTTCCTGCTTGTCTTCTTCCTGCTTGTCTTCTTCCTGCTTGTCTTCTTCCTACTTGTCTTCTTCCTGCTTGTCCTCTTCCTACTTGTCTTCTTCCTGCTTGTCTTCTTCCTGCTTGTCCTCTTCCTACTTGTCTTCTTCCTACTTGTCTTCTTCCTGCTTGTCCTCTTCCTACTTGTCTTCCTGCTTGTCTTCTTCCTGCTTGTCCTCTTCCTACTTGTCTTCTTCCTGCTTGTCTTCTTCCTGCTTGTCCTCTTCCTACTTGTCTTCTTCCTGCTTGTCTTCTTCCTACTTGTCTTCTTCCTACTTGTCTTCTTCCTGCTTGTCTTCTTCCTACTTGTCTTCTTCCTGCTTGTCTTCTTCCTGCTTGTCCTCTTCCTACTTGTCTTCTTCCTGCTTGTCTTCTTCCTGCTTGTCTTCTTCCTGCTTGTCTTCTTCCTGCTTGTCATCTTCCTGCTTGTCTTCTTCCTGCTTGTCTTCTTCCTGCTTGTCATCTTCCTGCTTGTCTTCTTCCTGCTTGTCATCTTCCTGCTTGTCTTCTTCCTGCTTGTCATCTTCCTGCTTGTCATTTCCTGCTTGTCTTCTTCCTGCTTGTCATCTTCCTGCTTGTCATCTTCCTGCTTGTCTTCTTCCTGCTTGTCTTCTTCCTGCTTGTCATCTTCCTGCTTGTCATCTTCCTGCTTGTCTTCTTCCTGCTTGTCTTCTTCCTGCTTGTCTTCTTCCTGCTTGTCTTCTTCCTGCTTGTCTTCTTCCTGCTTGTCATCTTCCTGCTTGTCATCTTCCTGCTTGTCTTCTTCCTGCTTGTCATCTTCCTGCTTGTCTTCTTCCTGCTTGTCTTCTTCCTGCTTGTCTTCTTCCTGCTTGTCTTCTTCCTGCTTGTCTTCTTCCTGCTTGTCTTCTTCCTGCTTGTCATCTTCCTGCTTGTCATCTTCCTGCTTGTCTTCTTCCTGCTTGTCATCTTCCTGCTTGTCATCTTCCTGCTTGTCTTCTTCCTGCTTGTCTTCTTCCTGCTTGTCTTCTTCCTGCTTGTCATCTTCCTGCTTGTCATCTTCCTGCTTGTCATCTTCCTGCTTGTCTTCTTCCTGCTTGTCATCTTCCTGCTTGTCTTCTTCCTGCTTGTCTTCTTCCTGCTTGTCATCTTCCTGCTTGTCATCTTCCTGCTTGTCTTCTTCCTGCTTGTCATCTTCCTGCTTGTCATCTTCCTGCTTGTCTTCTTCCTGCTTGTCATCTTCCTGCTTGTCATCTTCCTGCTTGTCTTCTTCCTGCTTGTCATCTTCCTGCTTGTCTTCTTCCTGCTTGTCTTCTTCCTGCTTGTCATCTTCCTGCTTGTCTTCTTCCTGCTTGTCTTCTTCCTGCTTGTCATCTTCCTGCTTGTCTTCTTCCTGCTTGTCTTCTTCCTGCTTGTCATCTTCCTGCTAGTCTTCTTCCTGCTAGGCTTCTTCCTGCTTGTCTTCTTCCTGCTTGTCTTCTTCCTGCTTTTCTTCCTGCTTGTCTTCTTCCTGCTTGTCTTCTTCCTGCTTGTCTTCTTCCTGCTTGTCATCTTCCTGCTTGTCTTCTTCCTGCTTGTCATCTTCCTGCTTGTCTTCTTCCTGCTTGTCATCTTCCTGCTAGTCTTCTTCCTGCTTGTCTTCTTCCTGCTTGTCTTCTTCCTGCTTGTCTTCTTCCTGCTTGTCTTCCTGCTTGTCCTCTTCCTACTTGTCTTCTTCCTGCTTGTCTTCTTCCTGCTTGTCTTCTTCCTGCTTGTCTTCTTCCTGCTTGTCATCTTCCTGCTTGTCTTCTTCCTGCTTGTCTTCTTCCTGCTTGTCTTCTTCCTGCTTGTCTTCTTCCTGCTTGTCTTCTTCCTGCTTGTCTTCTTCCTGCTTGTCTTCTTCCTGCTTGTCTTCTTCGTGCTTGTCTTCTTCCTGCTTGTCTTCTTCCTGCTTGTCTTCTTCCTGCTTGTCTTCTTCCTGCTTGTCATCTTCCTGCTTGTCATCTTCCTGCTTGTCTTCTTCCTGCTTGTCTTCTTCCTGCTTGTCTTCTTCCTGCTTGTCTTCTTCCTGCTTGTCTTCTTCCTGCTTGTCTTCTTCCTGCTTGTCTTCTTCCTGCTTGTCTTCTTCCTGCTTGTCATCTTCCTGCTAGTCTTCTTCCTGCTAGGCTTCTTCCTGCTTGTCTTCTTCCTGCTTGTCTTCTTCCTGCTTTTCTTCCTGCTTGTCTTCTTCCTGCTTGTCTTCTTCCTGCTTGTCTTCTTCCTGCTTGTCTTCTTCCTGCTTGTCATCTTCCTACTAGTCTTCTTCCTGCTAGGCTTCTTCCTGCTTGTCTTCTTCCTGCTTGTCTTCTTCCTGCTTTTCTTCCTGCTTGTCTTCTTCCTGCTTGTCTTCTTCCTGCTTGTCTTCTTCCTGCTTGTCTTCTTCCTGCTTGTCTTCTTCCTGCTTGTCATCTTCCTGCTAGTCTTCTTCCTGCTAGGCTTCTTCCTGCTTGTCTTCTTCCTGCTTGTCTTCTTCCTGCTTGTCATCTTCCTGCTTGTCTTCTTCCTGCTTGTCTTCTTCCTGCTTGTCTTCTTCCTGCTTGTCTTCTTCCTGCTTGTCTTCTTCCTGCTTTTCTTCCTTCTTGTCTTCTTCCTGCTTGTCTTCTTCCTGCTTGTCTTCTTCCTGCTTGTCTTCTTCCTGCTTGTCTTCTTCCTGCTTGTCTTCTTCCTGCTTGTCTTCTTCCTGCTTGTCTTCTTCCTGCTTGTCATCTTCCTGCTTGTCATCTTCCTGCTTGTCATCTTCCTGCTTGTCATCTTCCTGCTTGTCATCTTCCTGCTTGTCATCTTCCTGCTTGTCATCTTCCTGCTTGTCATCTTCCTGCTTGTCATCTTCCTGCTCCTCCTGGGATGAATGCTGCTAATTAACCAACGTTTTACTAACGAATGCTTAATTAGTAGCAAAAACTGTTTCTACATTATTAGAATGTTCATAGTTACTAGAATTTTAACCAGACTTATTTTTTAATATTGTTAATGTGCGTGTGTTATTATAACTGTTGTTAAAAATAGATGTTAACAAGAGCCAAGGGTTAACTAGGTTGTTATACATGAAATAATTATCTTTCTCTCACTCTTGTTCCATCACAAGGCCCCTCCTCTCCTGTCTCTTGTTCCATCACAAGGCCCCTCCTCTCCTGTCTCTTGTTCCATCACAAGGCCCCTCCTCTCCTGTCTCTTGTTCCATCACAAGGTCCCTCCTCTCCTGTCTCTTGTTCCATCACAAGGCCCCTCCTCTCCTGTCTCTTGTTCCATCACAAGGTCCCTCCTCTCCTGTCTCTTGTTCCATCACAAGGCCCCTCCTCTTCTGTCTCTTGTTCCATCACAAGGCCCCTCCTCTCCTGTCTCTTGTTCCATCACAAGGTCCCTCCTCTTCTGTCTCTTGTTCCATCACAAGGCCCCTCCTCTCCTGTCTCTTGTTCCATCACAAGGCCCCTCCTCTCCTGTCTCTTGTTCCATCACAAGGCCCCTCCTCTCCTGTCTCTTGTTCCATCACAAGGCCCCTCCTCTCCTGTCTCTTGTTCCATCACAAGGCCCCTCCTCTCCTGTCTCTTGTTCCATCACAAGGCCCCTCCTCTCCTGTCTCTTGTTCCATCACAAGGCCCCTCCTCTCCTGTCTCTTGTTCCATCACAAGGCCCCTTCTCTCCTGTCTCTTGTTCCATCACAAGGCCCCTCCTCTCCTGTCTCTTGTTCCATCACAAGGCCCCTCCTTTCCTGTCTCTTGTTCCATCACAAGGCCCCTCCTCTCCTGTCTCTTGTTCCATCACAAGGCCCCTCCTCTCCTGTCTCTTGTTCCATCACAAGGTCCCTCCTCTCCTGTCTCTTGTTCCATCACAAGGTCCCTCCTCTCCTGTCTCTTGTTCCATCACAAGGCCCCTCCTCTCCTGTCTCTTGTTCCATCACAAGGCCCCTCCTCTCCTGTCTCTTGTTCCATCACAAGGCCCCTCCTCTCCTGTCTCTTGTTCCATCACAAGGTCCCTCCTCTCCTGTCTCTTGTTCCATCACAAGGCCCCTCCTCTCCTGTCTCTTGTTCCATCACAAGGCCCCTCCTCTCCTGTCTCTTGTTCCATCACAAGGCCCCTCCTCTCCTGTCTCTTGTTCCATCACAAGGCCCCTCCTCTCCTGTCTCTTGTTCCATCACAAGGTCCCTCCTCTCCTGTCTCTTGTTCCATCACAAGGCCCCTCCTCTCCTGTCTCTTGTTCCATCACAAGGCCCCTCCTCTCCTGTCTCTTGTTCCATCACAAGGTCCCTCCTCTCCTGTCTCTTGTTCCATCACAAGGCCCCTCCTCTTCTGTCTCTTGTTCCATCACAAGGCCCCTCCTCTCCTGTCTCTTGTTCCATCACAAGGTCCCTCCTCTTCTGTCTCTTGTTCCATCACAAGGCCCCTCCTCTCCTGTCTCTTGTTCCATCACAAGGCCCCTCCTCTCCTGTCTCTTGTTCCATCACAAGGCTCCTCCTCTCCTGTCTCTTGTTCCATCACAAGGCCCCTCCTCTCCTGTCTTTTGTTCCATCACAAAGCCCCTCCTCTCCTGTCTCTTGTTCCATCACAAGGCCCCTCCTCTCCTGTCTCTTGTTCCATCACAAGGCCCCTCCTCTCCTGTCTCTTGTTCCATCACAAGGCCCCTCTCCTGTCTCTTGTTCCATTACAAGGCCCCTCTCCATCTGTCTCTTGTTCCATCACAAGGCACCTCTCCTTCTGTCTCTTGTTTCATTACAAGGCCCCTCTCCATCTGTCTCTTGTTCCATTACAAGGCCCCTCTCCTGTCTCTTGTTCCATTACAAGGCCCCTCTCCATCTGTCTCTTGTTCCATTACAAGGCCCCTCTCCTTCTGTCTCTTGTTCCATTACAAGGCCCCTCTCCTGTCTCTTGTACCATTACAAGGCCCCTCTCCATCTGTCTCTTGTTCCATTACAAGGCCCCTCTCCTGTCTCTTGTTCCATTACAAGGCCCCTCTCCTGTCTCTTGTTCCATTACAAGGCCCCTCTCCATCTGTCTCTTGTTCCATTACAAGGCCCCTCTCCTGTCTCTTGTTCCATGACAAGGCCCCTCTCCATCTGTCTCTTGTTCCATTACAAGGCCCCTCTCCATCTGTCTCTTGTTCCATCACAAGGCCCCTCTCCATCTGTCTCTTGTTCCATTACAAGGCCCCTCTCCATCTGTCTCTAGTTCCATCACAAGGCCCCTCTCCATCTGTCTCTTGTTCCATCACAAGGCCCCTCTCCTTCTGTCTCTTGTTCCATCACAAGGCCCCTTTCCATCTGTCTTCTCAATCCTTTGTCACAGGTTCCTCCATAACCCCTCCATCAACCCTCCATCACCCTCCATCACCCTCCATCATCCCCCATCAACCCTCCATCATTCCTCACACTCAAGAATCACAACAACGTTCTGAAGGTTCTTCAAGGATAATGATAGGCTGGATAACTAGAACTTATAAGATGAGAGATGCTGAGCCAGTGATGATACTCTTAAGTCACTTGTCCTCTCCTGGCTGGTATACTGTTGTATACTGACGACCACCTTCAAGACAGGCTGGTATACTGTTGTATACTGACGACCACCTTCAAGACAGGCTGGTATACTGTTGTATACTGACGACCACCTTCAAGACAGGCTGGTATACTGTTGTATACTGACGACCACCTTCAAGACAGGTTGGTATACTGTTGTATACTGACGACCACCTTCAAGACAGGCTGGTATACTGTTGTATACTGACGACCACCTTCAAGACAGGCTGGTATACTGTTGTATACTGACGACCACCTTCAAGACAGGCTGGTATACTGTTGTATACTGATCACTTTCGAGACAGGCAAGATTACTGAGCTGGAAAACGTACAGAGAACCTTCACTGTTCGCATACATTCAAACATCTGAACTACTGCCAATGTTTAAGTCCCTTCAAATGTACTCCTTGGAACTTAGGCGAGAAAGGTACAACATAATTTACACCTGAAAAATTCTGGAGGGTCTGGGGCCAAATTGCACACTGAAGTTACTCCTTGTGACAAGAGACTTGACAGATGGTGCAAAATATCTCCATTGATATGTAGGGGCGCGGCTGTTACTGTTGATTATAGTAACAGTCTGGTTGATCAGGGCTTGATGCACCAGGAGACCTGGTCCGGGACCGGGCCGAGGGTGCGCTGACCCCTCAGTAACATCGTTCAGCCACTTCAAACCACGTTTCCGCCCGTCCATAAGCCCCCTCCTTTATCACCCCTATCCTGCCATCCACCTTCCCCCTCCTACCATCCATCTGCCTTCCTAACCCCCCTCCCTCCCCCCACTCCTCACAACTCAAGTCGACTCACACAAATTAATAATACACAGGAGATGAGAGCCTGGGCAAGCAATTACCAGGCAGGGCAGGGCGAGGCTCCAGCTGGCTGGTGCCCGGGCAGGGTGTGAACCAGCTGGCTGGTGTCCGGGCACCACCAGCTGGAGGGTGTGAACCAGCTGTCTGGTTCCCGGGCAAGGTGTAAGCCAGCGCGTCTGTGTGTGTGTGTGTGTGTGTGTGTGTGTGTGTGTGTGTGTGTGTGTGTGTGTGTGTGTGTATGTACTTACCTATTCGTACTCACCTAATTGTGGTTGCAGGAGTCGAGTCATAGCTCCTGGCCCCGCCTTTTTATTGGTCCCTAGTAGGTCCACTCTCCGTGTGTGTGTGTGTGTGTGTGTGTGTGTGTATGTGTATGTGTGTGTATCATAGTTAACCATTAACAACCCGGTTGTTTGGAACTATTAACCGCCATGCTTGCTTGGTTAATGGGGTTTAAAGACTGTCTATTACACGATGGTCATTAAGACCGCACGTCACTTTTTCACCACAAGTCAAGAATATTTTAATACCTAAAATAGTGATCGAAGTCTCAGTGTAGATAGTGGGAGACATACACCTCCCAGTGTATATACAGTGGGGAACATACACCTCCCAGTGTATATACAATTGGAGACATACACCTCTCAGTGTAGATACAGTGGGAGACACACCTCTCGGTGTATATACAGAGGGAGACATACACCTCCCAGTGTATATACATGGGGGAACATACACCTCCCAGTGTATATACAGTGGGAGACATACACCTCTCGGTGTATATACAGTGGGAGACATACACCTCCCAGTGTATATACAGTGGGAGACACACCTCTCGATGTATATACAGAGGGAGACATACACCTCCCAGTGTATATACATGGGGGAACATACACCTCCCAGTGTATATACAGTGGGAGACATACACCTCCCAGTGTATATACAGTGGGAGACATACACCTCTGTACATACAGTGAGTCATACACAGTGATCATATAGGTTAGGTCACAGTGGTCAGAAGACAGAACAAGTATTTCCTGACGTTGGTCTTAGTCACATGATGACCCGCCACTGAAGCTTGTGGTCACCTGACTCACATCTTCCACTCCACCACTTTAAAAAATAAACTAGGTTGGTTATTTTCCGGTATAGAAATACACAGAATGATTCCCCCCACTGGTGACTCACCCTAGACTCACCATCCTGACTCATCACTCAACCATAGTGAAACATTACAAGCTGAGTTTGGCTGCCCGCCCACCACACTCAGATACGCCTAGCCTATAAAAAAAATGGTTTCCGACCCGACAAGGAGGTTTTTCTCATTAGAACAGAAAAAAAGTCATTAAGGGTAGGGCGGTGGGTATATAGAGAAGTTCCCCCTCAGAAACCCCAGATGAAAGAAAACGGGCACTCAGGGGATGAAATAACGGGATGCTTATCTTTCCTCTGGCTGCTAACTGCCACATCTATTTTTTTTTATTTTAGCACCACATCAAGGTTTTCTTATATTATAAAACACGAAGGTTTAATAGGTTTTATATTTTTGCTGGCCCTAACGCAAAAATAAACTTGAATTGTTGTGGTCTGATTGATTATTTACATAGAAATTTGTTATTGATGTTTATAAGACAACGTTGGAGAGATTTGATATTCATTTTTTTTTCTTTCCTTTGATTCTTACCTGTGAGTCCTCATTCATTCCTTTAATTCCTCCGCCGCCATCTGTTGTGTTCTCAGTTTCCCCTCATCCATAGTGGGTCATTACGTGTGAGCCTCTTCGTTCTTCGTTGTAGCTTAAGATTCACTTCAGGAAACACTTGTCCTGTTTCCGAACAAACATTATACCTACCTGTTGTAGCCTCAGTGACCAGGAAACTGTTGTAGCCTCACAGTGACTGGGAAACTGTTGTAGCCTCACAGTGACTGGGAAACTGTTGTAGCCTCACAGTGACTGGGAAACTGTTGTAGCCTCACAGTGACTGGGAAACTGTTGTAGCCTCACAGTGACTGGGAAACTGTTGTAGCCTCACAGTGACTGGGAAACTGTTGTAGCCTCACAGTGACTGGGAAACTGTTGTAGCCTCACAGTGACTGGGAAACTGTTGTAGCCTCACAGTGACTGGGAAACTGTTGTAGCCTCACAGTGACTGGGAAACTGTTGTAACCTCACAGTGACTGGGAAACTGTTGTAGCCTCACAGTGACTGGGGAACTGTTGTAGCCTCACAGTGACTGGGAAACTGTTGTAGCCTCACAGTGACTGGGAAACTGTTGTAGCCTCACAGTGACTGGTAAACTGTTGTAGCCTCAGTGTCTACGAGAGAGAGCTTTATCAACACCCTGCGGAGGGAGGGTGAGGGGGCCAGGCAGATCTTTGCGTAGTCACCACCAGTACGATCAATCTCATTTGTCTTGGTGAAGCGATGGGAATTTATCAGCCGGCCTAGCGTAGTACGAGGGTCGGGACGTACCTGGCCAGGTCAACACCAGGCTGTAGTGGAGACTAGGCCTACCCTGGTTAAGGTTAGGCCTGGCGTGTGGATGGAGGGTAAGGGGGGATAGGGGGGATTAAGATCACAGTGTTAACCTAGAGGGGCATGACGGTATACTTTATGTATTAGAAGTTAACGTACGACTGTCATTGGTGTTATCGTGTGTTATCTGAAACAGTGTGTTATCTTTAACACACTGTGTGTTATCTACTCTGTGTTGCTGCTCTGGAATTGTTAGTGGGACCAGTAGACCACCAGAGGGAAATATTATAGACCGAGCCAGACTAGCGACGCCACACGTCTTAACAAACCTGCAACGCCAGTAAGTTTATCCAGGTACACAGTTACACAAATTATCATACATAGCAGTATATGTGTAGATTACCAGGATAACCCGAAAAAGTCAGTGACTTATTTCGAGTGAGGTCCTTGAGACACTTGTATACTGTTTGCCTGTAAACACGACCCAAAAATGGCACATTTATATTTGTATTTGTATAGAAATTTGTTGATATAATCGCCGATAAATTCAGGAAGTAGCATAAAGGTTAATTTTGCGTATTGTTGTGACTAGGCTGGGTATGGGAGGTGGACATGCATGGGGGGGGGGGGTTGAAAGAGGCAATGGGAGACTGTTATACATGGCAGGCGGGGTTTAGGGTTCTCTGTGATGTTTATGTACTGATAGAGAGCCGTTGGTGATTTTATGGCCCTCTCTGTGATTGTTATGGCCCTACGCGGGCCCCCTTGTGTGAAGGCGGGGCCCCCGACCCACGTGTGAAGCTGATAAACTATCATAGTATTAAGACTAATTTCCCAGCTACTATTTGACTTCAAGTGAGTGAATATGTTACAAGGAAGTAAATATAATGTTGACTTAGAGATCAGAGAGACAAGAAACACAAGGTGAAGTGTTGTACCAGACAGAACACAAGGTGAAGTGTTGTACCAGACACAACACAAGGTGAAGTGTTGTACCAGACACAACACAAGGTGAAGTGTTGTACCAGACACAACACAAGGTGAAGTGTTGTACCAGACACAACACAAGGTGAAGTGTTGTACCAGACACAACACAAGGTGAAGTGTTGTACCAGACACAACACAAGGTGAAGTGTTGTACCAGACACAACACAAGGTGACGTGTTGTACCAGACAGAACACAAGGTGAAGTGTTGTACCAGACAGAACACAAGGTGAAGTGTTGTACCAGACACAACACAAGGTGAAGTGTTGTACCAGACAGAACACAAGGTGACGTGTTGTACCAGACAGAACACAAGGTGACGTGTTGTACCAGACAGAACACAAGGTGAAGTGTTGTACCAGACAGAACACAAGATGAAGTGTTGTACCAGACAGAACACAAGGTGAAGTGTTGTACCAGACAGAACACAAGGTGAAGTGTTGTACCAGACAGAACACAAGGTGAAGTGTTGTACCAGACAGAACACAAGGTGAAGTGTTGTACCAGACAGAACACAAGGTGACGTGTTGTACCAGACAGAACACAAGGTGACGTGTTGTACCAGACAGAACACAAGGTGAAGTGTTGTACCAGACAGAACACAAGGTGAAGTGTTGTACCAGACAGAACACAAGGTGAAGTGTTGTACCAGACAACACAAGGTGAAGTGTTGTACCAGACAGAACACAAGGTGAAGTGTTGTACCAGACACAACACAAGGTGAAGTGTTGTACCAGACAGAACACAAGGTGACGTGTTGTACCAGACAGAACACAAGGTGACGTGTTGTACCAGACAGAACACAAGGTGACGTGTTGTACCAGACAGAACACAAGGTGAAGTGTTGTACCAGACAGAACACAAGATGAAGTGTTGTACCAGACAGAACACAAGGTGAAGTGTTGTACCAGACAGAACACAAGGTGACGTGTTGTACCAGACAGAACACAAGGTGACGTGTTGTACCAGACAGAACACAAGGTGAAGTGTTGTACCAGACAGAACACAAGGTGAAGTGTTGTACCAGACAGAACACAAGGTGAAGTGTTGTACCAGACAGAACACAAGGTGAAGTGTTGTACCAGAGAGAACACAAGGTGACGTGTAGTACCAGACAGAACACAAGGTGAAGTGTTGTACCAGACACAACACAAGGTGAAGTGTTGTACCAGACAGAACACAAGGTGAAGTGTTGTACCAGACACAACACAAGGTGAAGTGTTGTACCAGACAGAACACAAGGTGAAGTGTTGTACCAGACAGAACACAAGGTGAAGTGTTGTACCAGACAGAACACAAGGTGAAGTGTTGTACCAGACAGAACACAAGGTGAAGTGTTGTACCAGACAGAACACAAGGTGACGTGTTGTACCAGACAGAACACAAGGTGAAGTGTTGTACCAGACAGAACACAAGGTGAAGTGTTGTACCAGACAGAACACAAGGTGAAGTGTTGTACCAGACAGAACACAAGGTTAAGTGTTGTACCAGACACAACACAAGGTGAAGTGTTGTACCAGACAGAACACAAGGTGAAGTGTTGTACCAGACAGAACACAAGGTGAAGTGTTGTACCAGACAGAACACAAGGTGAAGTGTTGTACCAGACAGAACACAAGGTGAAGTGTTGTACTAGACAGAACACAAGGTGAAGTGTTGTACCAGACAGAACACAAGGTGACGTGTTGTACCAGACAGAACACAAGGTGAAGTGTTGTACCAGACAGAACACAAGGTGACGTGTTGTACCAGACAGAACACAAGATGAAGTGTTGTACCAGACAGAACACAAGGTGACGTGTTGTACCAGACAGAACACAAGGTGACGTGTTGTACCAGACAGAACACAAGATGAAGTGTTGTACTAGACAGAACACAAGGTGGTGTTGTACCAGACAGAACACAAGGTGACGTGTTGTACCAGACAGAACACAAGGTGAAGTGTTGTACCAGACAGAACACAAGGTGAAGTGTTGTACCAGACAGAACACAAGGTGAAGTGTTGTACCAGACAGAACACAAGGTGAAGTGTTGTACCAGACAAAACACAAGGTGACGTGTTGTACCAGACAGAACACAAGGTGACGTGTTGTACCAGACAGAACACAAGGTGAAGTGTTGTACCAGACAGAACACAAGGTGAAGTGTTGTACCAGACAGAACACAAGGTGAAGTGTTGTACCAGACAGAACACAAGGTAAAGTGTTGTACCAGACAGAACACAAGGTGAAGTGTTGTACCAGACAGAACACAAGGTGACGTGTTGTACCAGACAGAACACAAGGTGACGTGTTGTACCAGACAGAACACAAGGTGAAGTGTTGTATCAGACAGAACACAAGGTGAAGTGTTGTACCAGACAGAACACAAGGTGACGTGTTGTACCAGACAGAACACAAGGTGAAGTGTTGTACCAGACAGAACACAAGGTGAAGTGTTGTACCAGACAGAACACAAGGTGAAGTGTTGTACCAGACAGAACACAAGGTGAAGTGTTGTACCAGACAGAACACAAGGTGAGGTGTTGTACCAGACAGAACACAAGGTGAAGTGTTGTACAAGACAGAACACAAGGTGAAGTGTTGTACCAGACAGAACACAAGGTGAAGTGTTGTACCAGACGGAACACAAGGTGAAGTGTTGCACTAGACAGAACACAAGGTGAAGTGTTGTACCAGACACAACACAAGGTGAAGTGTTGTACCAGACAGAACACAAGGTGAAGTGTTGCACTAGACAGAACACAAGGTGAAGTGTTGTACCAGACACAACACAAGGTGAAGTGTTGTACTAGACAGAACACAAGGTGAAGTGTTGTACCAGACAGAACACAAGGTGAAGTGTTGTACCAGACACAACACAAGGTGAAGTGTTGTACCAGACAGAACACAAGGTGAAGTGTTGTACCAGACAGAACACAAGGTGAAGTGTTGTACCAGACAGAACACAAGGTGAAGTGTTGTACCAGACACAACACAAGGTGAAGTGTTGTACTAGACAGAACACAAGGTGAAGTGTTGTACCAGACAGAACACAAGGTGAAGTGTTGTACCAGACACAACACAAGGTGAAGTGTTGTACCAGACAGAACACAAGGTGAAGTGTTGTACCAGACACAACACAAGGTGAAGTGTTGTACTAGACAGAACACAAGGTGAAGTGTTGTACCAGACAGAACACAAGGTGAAGTGTTGTACCAGACAACACAAGGTGAAGTGTTGTACCAGACAGAACACAAGGTGAAGTGTTGTACCAGACAGAACACAAGGTGAAGTGTTGTACCAGACAGAACACAAGGTGAGGTGTTGTACCAGACAGAACACAAAGTGAAGTGTTGTACCAGACACAACACAAGGTGAAGTGTTGTACCAGACAGAACACAAGGTGAAGTGTTGTACCAGACACAACACAAGGTGAAGTGTTGTACTAGACAGAACACAAGGTGAAGTGTTGTACCAGACAGAACACAAGGTGAAGTGTTGTACCAGACAGAACACAAGGTGAAGTGTTGTACCAGACACAACACAAGGTGAAGTGTTGTACCAGACAGAACACAAGGTGAAGTGTTGTACCAGACAGAACACAAGGTGAAGTGTTGTACCAGACAGAACACAAGGTGACGTGTTATACCAGACACAACACAAGGTGAAGTGTTGTACCAGACAGAACACAAGGTGAAGTGTTGTACCAGACACAACACAAGGTGTAGTGTTGTACCAGACAGAACACAAGGTGACGTGTTGTACCAGACAGAACACAAGGTGAAGTGTTGTACCAGACAGAACACAAGGTGAAGTGTTGTACCAGACAGAACACAAGGTGAAGTGTTGTACCAGACAGAACACAAGGTGAAGTGTTGTACCAGACAGAACACAAGGTGAAGTGTTGTACCAGACAGAACACAAGGTGAAGTGTTGTACCAGACAGAACACAAGGTGAAGTGTTGTACCAGACACAACACAAGGTGAAGTGTTGTACCAGACACAACACAAGGTGAAGTGTTGTACCAGACAGAACACAAGGTGAAGTGTTGTACCAGACAGAACACAAGGTGAAGTGTTGTACCAGACACAACACAAGGTGTAGTGTTGTACCAGACAGAACACAAGGTGACGTGTTGTACCAGACAGAACACAAGGTGAAGTGTTGTACCAGACAGAACACAAGGTGAAGTGTTGTACCAGACAGAACACAAAGTGAAGTGTTGTACCAGACACAACACAAGGTGAAGTGTTGTACCAGACACAACACAAGGTGAAGTGTTGTACCAGACACAACACAAGGTGAAGTGTTGTACCAGACACAACACAAGGTGAAGTGTTGTACCAGACAGAACACAAGGTGACGTGTTGTACCAGACACAACACAAGGTGAAGTGTTGTACCAGACAGAACACAAGGTGACGTGTTGTACCAGACACAACACAAGGTGAAGTGTTGTACCAGACAGAACACAAGGTGAAGTGTTGTACCAGACAGAACACAAGGTGAAGTGTTGTACCAGACACAACACAAGGTGAAGTGTTGTACCAGACAGAACACAAGGTGAAGTGTTGTACCAGACACAACACAAGGTGACGTGTTGTACCAGACAGAACACAAGGTGAAGTGTTGTACCAGACACAACACAAGGTGAAGTGTTGTACCAGACAGAACACAAGGTGAAGTGTTGCACTAGACAGAACACAAGGTGAAGTGTTGCACTAGACAGAACACAAGGTGAAGTGTTGCACTAGACAGAACACAAGGTGAAGTGTTGCACTAGACAGAACACAAGTCTTTAAGAAGAAACTGGACAAGTACCTCCACCAAATGCCAGATCAACCAGGCTGTGATGGGTATGTGGGCCAGTGGGCCAGCAGCAACAACAGCCTTGTTAACCAGACCAAGCACCAGACGAGCCTGGCCCATGGCCGGGCTCAGAGTGCAGCAACACTCTGGAAAGCTACCAGAAGTAGATATAAAGGTGAGACTTACCCATACTTCCAGCCCATGATGTCACCCATTAAACTAGAGAGAGAAGTGGGTCGAGGGGGGGTCAGGATGGGTTGGGGAGGCAGTGGGTTGATGGGGGAGGGTATGTGTGTGGGGGGGGATGTTTTCACTTCACTACCCACGACCAATGATGTGTGGGTTGTGGGCATGTCCAGTGTGGGTAGCAACTTTCATGCCAACACCGGTTCATCTACCCACTTCTACCCATGGTGTGTGTGTGTGTGTGTGTGTGTGTGTGTGTGTGTGTGTGTGTGTGTGTGTGTGTGTGTGTGTGTGTGTGTGTACTCACCTAGTTGTGGTTGCAAGGGTCGAATCACAGCTCCTGGCGGCACCCCTGTGAGGTCCGGTATGTGTGTGTGTGTGTGTGTGTGTGTGTTTTCACCCAGTTGTACTGTGTTTGTGGGAGTCGATTCTCAGCTCCTGGTCCCGCCTCTCAAGCCACAATCACCGGCGTTATTGGCTCCTGGCATCTCGGGGCCCCTGACGTACCTACTCTTGAAACTGTGTATCTAGTCTGCCTCTGCCACTTCACTATCTAACTCATTTCTCTTTAGTTTCCACGCTAAGACTGCAAAAAAGTATTTCCTAACATCCCTGTGGCTCGCGTGTGTGAGGAAGATAACGAGAAGACAGCAAGATAACGAGAAGACAGCCCAAGATAACGAGCAGACAGCCCAAGATAACGAGCAGACAGCGACAGTCTTACGAGAGGAACAGAAAGATAGTAGTTGTAAGTCAGGGTGCCGAGTCTGATCCAGGGTGGCACCCCTGTGAAGTCAGGTGTGTGGTGGCACCCCTGTGAGGTCAGGTGTGTGGTATCACCCCTGTGAGGTCAGGTGTGTGGTGGCACCCCTGTGAGGTCAGGTGTGTGGTGGCACCCCTGTGAGGTCAGGTGTGTGAAACACCCCTGTAAGGTCAGGTGTGTGGTGGCACCCCTGTGAGGTCAGGTGTGTGGTGGCACCCTTGTGAGGTCAGGTGTGTGGTGGCACCCCTGTGAGGTCAGGTGTGGTGGCACCCCTGTGAGGTCAGGTATGTGGTGGCACCCCTGTGAGGTCAGGTGTGTGGTGGCACCCCTGTGAGGTCAGGTGTGTGGTGGCACCCCTGTGAGGTCAGGTGTGTGGTGGCACCTCTGTGAGGCCAGGTGTGTGGTTGCACCCCTGTGAGGTCAGGTATGTGGTGGCACCCCTGTGAGGTCAGGTGTGTGGTAGCACCCCTGTGAGGTCAGGTGTGTGGTGGCACCCCTGTGAGGTCAGGTGTGTGAAACATCCCTGTAAGGTCAGGTGTGTGAAACACCCCTGTAAGGTCAGGTGTGTAAAACACCCCTGTAAGGTCAGGTGTGTGACACACCCCTGTAAGGTCAGGTGTGTGAAACACCCCTGTAAGGTCAGGTGTGTAAAACACCCCTGTAAGGTCAGGTGTGTGACACACCCCTGTAAGGTCAGGTGTGTGAAACACCCCTGTAAGGTCAGGTGTGTGGTAGCACTCTTCGCTCTGCAGAGAGTCGAGTGCAGTGTTCATGTTCTATGTGAACACATAACCTAACTACTGGCACTCGGTGTTACACCACAAACACAACACGTCTTAAGTCTCCCTCAGACACACTAATCTTCCTCCACCAGCTAAACAATCCTCTGAAGAGAGACTTTGTAACACAACCTAAATTATAAACTTTGATTACGAGTGCCACACAGAAGCAGAGGTTAGAGTGGGTGTAGGTTAGCTGATGTCTTGAGTCGGTTGACTGAAACGATTACCATAAACGAGGTTATCGAACCTTCCTCACAACTCCCCCTGACAAGTCAGAATGCCACAGCAGACGTGGGAGTCACCAGATGATATAGGGTTGTATATTACCACTAGATGGCTCTTGGTTACCATGTTCACAGCTGGTAGTGGTGACTACAACACACACAAGAGTTTCTTGTATATGTTAAATAAATGTACTTAAACCTGCATACAACATTGCCTAAAGTAAGCCTATGAGAATGAAATGCTGGGGTTACCCATTGCTTGCATGTAGTAGTGGTAGTGGTGATGGTGGTGGTTGTAGTGGTGGTGATGGTTGTAGTGGTGGTGATGGTGGTGGTTGTAGTGGTGGTGGTGGTGATGGTGGTGGTTGTAGTGGTGGTGATGGTGATGGTGGTGGTTGTAGTGGTGGTGATGGTGGTGGTTGTAGTGGTGGTGGTGATGGTGGTGGTTGTAGTGGTGGTGGTGGTGATGGTGGTGGTTGTAGTGGTGGTGGTGGTGGCGGTGGTGGTTGTAGTGGTGGTGGTGGTGATGGTGGTGGTTGTAGTGGTGGTGGTGGTGATGGTGGTGGTTGTAGTGGTGGTGGTGATGGTGGTAGTGGTGGTGGTGGTTGTAGTGGTGGTGATGGTGGTGGTTGTACTGGTGGTGGTGGTGATGGTGGTGGTTGTAGTGGTGGTGATGGTGGTGGTTGTGGTGGTGGTGATGGTGGTGGTTGTAGTGGTGGTGGTGGTGATGGTGGTGGTTGTAGTGGTGGTGGTGGTGATGGTGGTGGTTGTAGTGGTGGTGGTGGTGATGGTGGTGGTTGTAGTGGTGGTGGTGGTGATGGTGGTGGTTGTAGTGGTGGTGATGGTGGTGGTTGTAGTGGTGGTGGTGGTGATGGTGGTGGTTGTAGTGGTGGTGATGGTGGTGGTTGTAGTGGTGGTGATGGTGGTGGTTGTAGTGGTGGTGGTTGTAGTGGTGGTGGTGGTGATGGTGGTGGTTGTAGTGGTGGTGATGGTGGTGGTTGTAGTGGTGGTGGTGGTGATGGTGGTGGTTGTAGTGGTGGTGATGGTGGTGGTTGTAGTGGTGGTGATGGTGGTGGTTGTAGTGGTGGTGGTGATGGTGGTGGTTGTAGTGGTGGTGGTGGTGATGGTGGTGGTTGTAGTGGTGGTGGTGGTGATGGTGGTGGTTGTAGTGGTGGTGGTGGTGGTGGCGGTATTAAGGGAAAATCGTATAAAAACAATCGCTAAACAATTCTGGAAAGCGTATATAGTGATTTGTATGCCATAGCGTAGGTGGACTTGATACGCCAGAGAATACTTAATGAAACACCGCCGTACACAACACTAGGTTCCTGGAACACTTCCAAACACACCAAACAAACCTCATCATACATGTAAATTAACGTATTCCTGTGTATTATGTATGTGTGTGTGTGTGTGTGTTTGTGTGTCTATTTCCATTGTGGTGTTCAGATTCTTCCATGTCACCCACGACAGGTACCTATTTACTGATAGCTAAACAGAGACAGCAGGTGTAAGGTGACTTACAACGGGTCAGTCTACCTATTGTAAGGGTGGGTCAGTTTACCTGTTGTAAGGGTCGGTCAGTTTACCTGTTGTAAGGGTGGGTCAGTTTACCTGTTGTAAGGGTGGGTCAGGTCAAATGAAGGCGTCGGTCAGGTGACCTAAAGCTCCATCATATGACTAAGACCCGCCTCAGGAAACACTTGTCCTGTTTCCTGACAAACCTTACCTAATCTACAATCAGTAGACAGAGCGATCTGAAGTTAATAGATTCCTGATTGCTCAGTACCTGCATCAGGACGATCAGGTGACAACCAGACAACCCAGATAGTAATAGTAGTGGTAGTAGTAGATGGTTGTAGTAGTCAGAGACAAGAACCACAGTGGAAATGAAAATATCTCAATGGAAAATAACCAGAACCCCCAGTTTAAATAACAAGAACCCCAATTTAGATAACAGGACCCCAGTTTAGATAAGGATCGTAATGGAAATAACCAGGACCCCAGTGGATCCTAGTCACTTCGACTTCTTTGGGTTTTGTCAGGTAGTATATACCGTGTATGGTAATTGTACTTACGTGTAGCTGTGCCCAAATATAGTTATTCAGAGGAGAACTACTAGCCGCCAGTAGAGCCACTGGTACACACAACAGTCTGATTGACCGTGGAGTGACACCATTAAAGATAGTAGCTCTATACTCCAGATTTACAAGACCAGGCAAGGCCTGGTCACAGACCAGGCCGCAGGGGTGGTAACCCCCGAAAACCCTCTCCAGGTACTATTTAGTAGTGATAGCTGTAGTCCACATGTACCACCTACTATCATCTCTACTGTCAATTCCATGACCTTTCCCCCCCCCCCTCCAAATGTAGGATGTGTTTACTCCCATGTTTCTTGCCGGCAGTAGCTGGATGGTGGGGGGAGAGCCTTCTGCTATATTCTCCTTGTCCTCTCTAACACACACCTAGATAATGCATAATAGTGTTGAATCTGTACATAAAACTATCAGTCACTGTGTGAACTCCCAGGCCCTCTGCTACCTTCCCAAGTATTACCATGTACTACCAAGTACTCCCGTTTACTACTGTGTAATACCAGGTATTACCATAATCTCCCATGTGCTACCATGTACTCCCTGGAGGGGAGGGGATGTAGCTATCCTTGCTGTGATAGCTGGGAGGCTGTAGATTTTGTACTTGGGTATTGTATTCTGTTGTCTGTAGCTGGTATAATTTGTTGGGATATTATACCTTGAGTATTGTGGATTATTGCTAGGGAGAGAGGGGAGGTTACTAGTGGGTTGCTAAGGAGAGAGGGAAGGTTGCTAGGGAAGGAGGAGAGGTTGCTAAGAGAGGGGAGGTTGCTGAGGAGGGAGAGGGGGTTGCGAAGGCGAGAGGGAAGGTTGCTAAGGAGGGAGGGGGAGGTTGCTAGAGAGAGAGGGAAGGTTGTTAGGGAGGGAGAGGGGTTGCAAGGGAGAGAGGGATGGTTGCTGGGAGGGAGGGTCGCTTAAAATACCTAGTCAGTAAAAGAAAGTTTTAGCTATGGCAGAGAAAGTTGAAGTGAAAGTTAAGAGAAAATGAAGAATGTATGAAGAATTTGAAGCCAAGTCTCCCCAGCCTCCCTCACCTTTCCTTCCCTGGAGGTTCTGCGAGTCAACACCCCTGCGGCCCAGTCCCAGACCAGGCCTCCCGGTGGATCATCCAAGCTGTAGCCCATTATTATAAAGAAGCGCTAAACCCACTAGGGTCACACAGCACTGCAGGGCAGGGAGTGTTGCTGGATGGTAGGGTAGCCAGGGTGGAGAGGATAACAAAGTTAGAAAGGGCTGTGAGGAGTGCTAAAGGAAATACCATCAAAGTTTGTGTAATCTGGTGCAGTCAACGAGGGAGTCTGTGTCAAAAGAGGAGCCGTCAGCGAGGAGGGAAGATAAAATAAGGGTGTTCGAGCAGTGACGATGTCGGAGGTAAATTCTGCATGCTCGTTGATAGACAGGACAGTCCAACAGAATATGGTAAACTGAAACTGGAACCAGACAATTCTCACAGGACGCCTTTCCATGAGATACCAATGAGTAAGACGAGTGTGTCCGATGCGAAGACTGGAAAGCACAGTGACAAGAAGATGGCCAGAAACCTAAACTTGGTTTGATAGACTAATTTGTTATGAGTCATATCGGACCAACGTTGTTGCCAAAGGTCGCGAAGATGGTTAGAGATTACAGCAAAATAGTCTATGAATGGAATACCTCTATATGAAACTGGTAGGTCATGTACTGCAGATCGCGCAGCAGAGTCTACCTGCCCATTGCCCTGAACATCAACATGACCAGGGACCCAACAGGAAACGATTTCTTTGTTTTTGCTAGTAATTTGGCGCAACCAAAGATATATACGAAGAACTAGAGGATGAGCTGAATCTATTTTTTTAATAGCTTACAAAGCACTGAAGGAGTCTGAGACTACTACAGACGTTGAGGTAGGCATAAATGCAATACGGATAACTGCAGTGATTATTGCATACAATTCAGTTATAAAAATGCCAGCTGAGTCTAATAAACGACCTCGCATTACGCTGTCCGAGAACACTGCTGCAAACCCGACACTTAGAAGATTTAGAACCATCAGTGTACACTGTGACGGCATGAAAATGAGATCGGAAGTGATTTAGAAAGAGAGAGCGAGAAACAACTGTAGGTATTTGGGCTTCCGCGCACGACAGTGTAGAACAGACACTGTCGGAACTTCCCAAGGGTAAAGTGAAAAGTTAGAGGGTAAATGTACATATAGTGAGGGCAGCTGAAGAGAAAGGCGAGAGCGAAGATGAAGAGAAAAGGGACGGAGTAAACATGGACGGCGAACAAATAATGGACCTCCGCTAACGTCCGTTACTATCCTGTATGTAGAAGGATCGTGAAGGTCATGAGAGCGGACAAAATAGCGGGGGCAATGAGCATCACGGCGATCATTCAAGGATGGAACATTCGCCTCTGCATAAAGATTCTCTACAAGTGAAGAGCGAAAAGCACCTAGACATAAATGTAATCCCTGAAGATGGATTGGATCAAATTTAGGAGTTGCAGGAGAGGCCACAGAATATATCTGGTCAAGAATCACAGCCCAGCTAGTCAGTTACTGAGTTTAAGAACTTACACAATTCCCTCTTGAAGACAGCCAGGGGTCTATTGGTGATCTCCCTTATGTATGATAGGAGGGTGTTGAAGAGTCTTGGGCTCCTTAGACTTATTGGATTCGTAGGAAGTGATTGACATATTGACAAGGTTAAAAGTTTCTTGGAAAATTTGTTCAGATTGTCCATCTTGATTCTGATTGATGACTTACTAAACAGTCAGTCTGATGTTAGTAATAGATATCTATTGCTGACACTGAGATGTCAGTATCTCTCTCATCAGTGTAAGTCCCATCAATGTTTTTTTTCCCTGGATTTGATATATGAGAAGAAATTTTGGATTTCTTCCAATTTCACTAATTGTGTTTATCTCCCTCGTTGTATCCTACACTCTGTATGATTCATTCAGTTTCAGTTCAGTACCTTCTGTTTCAGTGCTTCCTTCCGCACTTCAGATAGTCTAGTACCCTTCAGGAACTCTGTGATTCTTCGTCTTCATCTGTAGAGGAAACGTCTCTTCCTAGTATACATCTTCAATTTTTTCTTCTTAGTAGAATGTGCCTTGAGCATATTTCCTGAAGGAAGGAGTGTTCTGACCGACAGAACACTGCTGTGTAAGCAGCTCTGAACACACCTTCATGGCAGTGTTCTGCTGGTCAGAACCACTGCTGTGTAAGCAGCTCTGAACACACCTTCATGGCAGTGTTCTGCTGGTCAGAACCACTGCTGTGTAAGCAGCTCTGAACACACCTTCATGGCAGTGTTCTGCTGGTCAGAACCACTGCTGTGTAAGCAGCTCTGAACACACCTTCATGACAGTGTTCTGCTGGTCAGAACCACTGCTGTGTAAGCAGCTCTGAACACACCTTCATGACAGTGTTCTGCTGGTCAGAACCACTGCTGTGTAAGCAGCTCTGAACACACCTTCATGACAGTGTTCTGCTGGTCAGAACCACTGCTGTTGTAAGCAGCTCTGAGCCTCGGCACTGTTGCATGTCGTACCAGGTCATTATTTTTTGTGAAAGTAAGGCCAGGAGTATTTACCAGTCTTGTTGGTTCAGGCACTGCCTCTCCTCACTGCCTCTCCTTATTGCCTCTCCTCACTGCCTCTCCTTATTGCCTCTCCTCACTGCCTCTCCTTATTGCCTCTCCTCACTGCCTCTCCTCACTGCCTTTTATTACCTCCCCTCACTGCCTCTTTTCAGTTCCTCGTCACCAGTGGAGCCAGGGCCTTCAGGGCCTTCGGGTAGATTATCAGCTGTTGGGCTTTCAGATAGATTATCTATCAGCTTTGAGGCTTTCAGATAGATTATCTATCAGCTGTTGGGCTTTCAGATAGATTATCTATCAGCTTTGAGGCTTTCAGATAGATTATCTATCAGCTTTTGGGCTTTCAGATAGATTATCAGCTGTTTCGCGAACATCTCTCCCTTAGATATCCCAGGTCCTCTCTCTCTCTCTCTGTCTCTCTCTCTCTCTCTCTCTCTCTCTCTCTCTCTCTCTCTCTCTCTCTCTCTCTCTCATCTGAACCAGTATTGGTAAAATTGAATTAGTCTGGTTTACTCAAGAGATAAACCCTGGTAAACCAAGTTTCTTTTATTGCTTCTTCCATCTCCACTTTCTTCCCACTGAGGAATTACCACCACTTTCTTCCCACTGAGGAATTACCACCACTTTCTTCCCACTGAGGAATTACCACCACTTTCTTCCCACTGAGGAATTACCACCACTTTCTTCCCACTGAGGAATTACCACCACTTTCTTCCCACTGAGGAATTACCACCACTTTCTTCCCACTGAGGAATTACCACCACTTTCTTCCCACTGAGGAATTACCGCCACTTCCCACTGAGGAATTACCACCACTTTCTTCCCACTGAGGAATTACCGCCACTTCCCACTGAGGAATTACCACCACTTTCTTCCCACTGAGGAATTACCGCCACTTTCTTCCCACTGAGGAATTACCACCACTTTCTTTTCTCTTACTTTCTCTTCAAGGCTTCCCTGCAGTACCTCAAGAATGTGTCTTCTGAGCGGCTTGAAACTTGCAACACTGGCGTATCTTACCTCCAGGAAGCTTCTAAGACCATTAAATACAACGGTAGACCACTAGATACCATGGTAGACCATTAGATATCATGGTAGACCACTAGATACCATGGAAGACCACTAGATACCATGGTAGACCACTAGATATCATGGTAGACCACTAGATACCATGGAAGACCACTAGATACCATGGTAGACCACTAGATATCATGGTAGACCACTAGATACCATGGAAGACCACTAGATACCATGGAAGACCACTAGATACCATGGAAGACCACTAGATATCATGGTAGACCACTTGATACCATGGAAGACCACTAGATATCATGGTAGACCACTAGATACCATGGAAGACCACTAGATACCATGGTAGACCATTAGTTATCATGGTAGACCACTAGATATCATGGTAGACCACTAGATACCATGGAAGACCACTAGATACCATGGTAGACCATTAGATATCATGGTAGACCACTAGATATCATGGTAGACCACTAGATATGGTAGACCACTAGATACCATGGAAGACCATTAGATATGGTAGACCACTAGATACCATGGAAGACCATTAGATATCATGGTAGACCATTAGATACCATGGTAGACCATTAGATATCATGGTAGACCACTAGGTACCATGGAAGACCATTAGATATCATGGTACACCACTAGATGCCATGGTACACCACTAGATGCCATGGTAGAGCACTAGATACCATGGTAGACCACTAGATACCATGGTAGAGCACTAGATATCATGGTAGACCACTAGACACCATGGTAGACCACTAGATACCATGGTAGACCATTAGATATGGTAGACCACTAGATACCATGGTAGACCATTAGATATGGTAGACCACTAGATACCATGGTAGACCACTAGATACCACGGTAGACAACTAGATACCATCGTAGACCACTAGATACCATGGTAGACCATTAGATATGGTAGACCACTAGATACCGTGGTAGACCACTAGATATCATGGTCGACCACTAGATACCATGGTAGACCACTAGATACCATGGTAGACCATTAGATATCATGGTAGACCACTAGATACCATGGTAGACCACTAGATATCATGGTAACCACTAGATACCATGGTAGACAAGATACCATGGTAGACCATTAGATATGGTAGACCACTAGATACCATGGTAGACCACTAGATACCATGGTAGACCATTAGATATGGTAGACCACTAGATACCATGGTAGACCACTAGATACCATGGTAGACCATTAGATATCATGGTAGACCACTAGATACCATGGTAGACCACTAGATATCATGGTAGACCACTAGATACCATGGTAGACCACTAGATATCATGGTAGACCACTAGATATCATGGTAGACCACTAGATATCATGGTAGACCACTAGTTATCATGGTAGACCACTAGATATCATGGTAGACCACTAGATATCATGGTAGACCACTAGATACCATGGTAGACCACTAGATACCATGGAAGACCACTAGATACCATGGTAGACCACTAGATACCATGGTAGACCATTAGATACCATGGTAGACCACTAGATACCATGGAAGACCACTAGATACCATGGAAGACCACTAGATACCATGGAAGACCACTAGATACCATGGAAGACCACTAGATACCATGGTAGACCACTAGATACCATGGAAGACCACTAGATACCATGGAAGACCACTAGATACCATGGAAGACCACTAGATACCATGGTAGACCACTAGATACCATGGTAGACCACTAGATACCATGGTAGACCACTAGATACCATGGAAGACCACTAGATACCATGGTAGACCACTAGATACCATGGTAGACCACTAGATACCATGGTAGACCACTAGATACCATGGTAGACCACTAGATACCATGGAAGACCACTAGATACCATGGTAGACCACTAGATACCATGGAAGACCACTAGATACCATGGTAGACCACTAGATACCATGGTAGACCACTAGATACCATGGAAGACCACTAGATACCATGGTAGACCACTAGATACCATGGTAGACCACTAGATACCATGGTAGACCACTAGATACCATGGTAGACCACTAGATACCATGGAAGACCACTAGATACCATGGTAGACCACTAGATACCATGGAAGACCACTAGATACCATGGAAGACCACTAGATACCATGGAAGACCACTAGATACCATGGAAGACCACTAGATACCATGGAAGACCACTAGATACCATGGAAGACCACTAGATACCATGGAAGACCACTAGATACCATGGAAGACCACTAGATACCATGGAAGACCACTAGATACCATGGAAGGAAAACAAAAGATGATGGAGGGAAGAAGTTGAGAAAAATATCTTAAAAACAATGGTGGTAAAGGTGCAGGTGAAGGTACCTGGAGGAGGGGCAGGTGAAGGTACCTGGAGGAGGGGCAGGTGAAGGTACCTGGAGGAGGGGCAGGTGAAGGTACCTGGAGGAGGGGCAGGTGAAGGTACCTGGAGGAGGGGCAGGTGAAGGTACCTGGAGGAGGGGCAGGTGAAGGTACCTGGAGGAGGGGCAGGTGAAGGTACCTGGAGGAGGGGCAGGTGAAGGTACCTGGAGGAGGGGCAGGTGAAGGTACCTGGAGGAGGGGCAGGTGAAGGTACCTGGAGGAGGGGCAGGTGAAGGTACCTGGAGGAGGGGCAGGTGAAGGTACCTGGAGGAGGGGCAGGTGAAAGTACCTGGAGGAGGGGCAGGTGAAGGTACCTGGAGGAGGGGCAGGTGAAGGTACCTGGAGGAGGGGCAGGTGAAGGTACCTGGAGGAGGGGCAGGTGAAGGTACCTGGAGGAGGGGCAGGTGAAAGTACCTGGAGGAGGGGCAGGTGAAGGTACCTGGAGGAGGGGCAGGTGAAGGTACCTGGAGGAGGGGCAGGTGAAGGTACCTGGAGGAGGGGCAGGTGAAGGTACCTGGAGGAGGGGCAGGTGAAGGTACCTGGAGGAGGGGCAGGTGAAGGTACCTGGAGGAGGGGCAGGTGAAGGTACCTGGAGGAGGGGCAGGTGAAGGTACCTGGAGGAGGGGCAGGTGAAGGTACCTGGAGGAGGGGCAGGTGAAGGTACCTGGAGGAGGGGCAGGTGAAGGTACCTGGAGGAGGGGCAGGTGAAGGTACCTGGAGGAGGGGCAGGTGAAGGTACCTGGAGGAGGGGCAGGTGAAGGTACCTGGAGGAGGGGCAGGTGAAGGTACCTGGAGGAGGGGCAGGTGAAGGTACCTGGAGGAGGGGCAGGTGAAAGTACCTGGAGGAGGGGCAGGTGAAGGTACCTGGAGGAGGGGCAGGTGAAGGTACCTGGAGGAGGGGCAGGTGAAGGTACCTGGAGGAGGGGCAGGTGAAGGTACCTGGAGGAGGGGCAGGTGAAGGTACCTGGAGGAGGGGCAGGTGAAAGTACCTGGAGGAGGGGCAGGTGAAGGTACCTGGAGGAGGGGCAGGTGAAGGTACCTGGAGGAGGGGCAGGTGAAGGTACCTGGAGGAGGGGCAGGTGAAGGTACCTGGAGGAGGGGCAGGTGAAGGTACCTGGAGGAGGGGCAGGTGAAGGTACCTGGAGGAGGGGAGGTGAAGGTACCTGGAGGAGGGGCAGGTGAAGGTACCTGGAGGAGGGGCAGGTGAAGGTACCTGGAGGAGGGGCAGGTGAAGGTACCTGGAGGAGGGGCAGGTGAAAGTACCTGGAGGAGGGGCAGGTGAAGGTACCTGGAGGAGGGGCAGGTGAAGGTACCTGGAGGAGGGGCAGGTGAAGGTACCTGGAGGAGGGGCAGGTGAAGGTACCTGGAGGAGGGGCAGGTGAAAGTACCTGGAGGAGGGGCAGGTGAAGGTACCTGGAGGAGGGGCAGGTGAAGGTACCTGGAGGAGGGGCAGGTGAAGGTACCTGGAGGAGGGGCAGGTGAAGGTACCTGGAAGAGGGGCAGGTGAAGGTACCTGGAGGAGGGGCAGGTGAAGGTACCTGGAGGAGGGGCAGGTGAAGGTACCTGGAGGAGGGGCAGGTGAAGGTACCTGGAGGAGGGGCAGGTGAAGGTACCTGGAGGAGGGGCAGGTGAAGGTACCTGGAGGAGGGGCAGGTGAAGGTACCTGGAGGAGGGGCAGGTGAAGGTACCTGGAGGAGGGGCAGGTGAAGGTACCTGGAGGAGGGGCAGGTGAAGGTACCTGGAGGGGCAGGTGAAGGTACCTGGAGGGGGGCAGGTGAAGGTACCTGGAGGAGGGGCAGGTGAAGGTACCTGGAGGAGGGGCAGGTGAAGGTACCTGGAGGAGGGGCAGGTGAAGGTACCTGGAGGAGGGGCAGGTGAAGGTACCTGGAGGAGGGGCAGGTGAAGGTACCTGGAGGAGGGGCAGGTGAAGGTACCTGGAGGAGGGGCAGGTGAGGGTACCTGGAGGAGGGGCAGGTGAGGGTACCTGGAGGAGCAGGGGCAGGTGAAGGGTGCCTTGAGGAGGGGCAGGTGAAGGGTGCCTGGAGGAGGAGGGGCAGGTGAAGGGTGCCTGGAGGAGGGGCAGGTGAAGGTACCTGGAGGAGGGGCAGATGAGGGTGCCTGGAAGAGGGGCAGGTGAAGGGTGCCTGGAGGAGGAGGGGCAGGTGAAGGGTGCCTGGAGGAGGGGCAGGTGAAGGGTACTTGGAGGAGGGGCACGTGAAGGTACCTGGAAGAGGGGCAGGTGAGGATGCCTGGAGGAGGGGTAGATGAGGGTGCCTGGAAGAGGGGCAGGCGAAGATACCTGAAGGAGGGGCAGGTGAAGGTACATGGAGGAGGGGCAGGTGAAGGTACCTGGAGGAGGGGCAGGTGAGGGTGCCTGGAGGAGGGGCAGGTGAGGGTGCCTGGAAGAGGGGCAGGTGAAGGGTGCCTGGAGGAGGAGGGGCAGGTGAAGGGTGCCTGAAGGAGGGGCAGGTGAAGGGTACCTGGAGGAGCAGGGATAGCAAGTGCCACACCCCCTGGGCACCAGTCATGGCTGGCTGATCATCAATGTACACAGTGCCACTCTCTCGTCTGCACACCGCTGAAGAAATACTAGAGTAAATATGTATATATATCACTCTTGTCTGTGTGTGTGTGAGAGAGAGAGAGAGAGAGAGAGAGAGAGAGAGAGAGAGAGAGAGAGAGAGATGGCTGCACTGCCAGGCTGCAGTGATCACTGTAGTTCATATTTCAGTGACAACTTGCACAGGTAGCAGCAGTAACAGTGAACGTTCTGCACTAGACGAAATGAACCTTATGGTAAGGAGACATAAGGAAGAGTGTCTGAGGTGGGGTCCCCCAAGGATCAGTACTATTACCACTGCTATGTAGCTTTAAAAATAAATTAGACAAGCACACGAGTGGATGTGGGTGGGTGTGACTTGGACCTGCCTAGCATGGGCCAGTATGCCTGCTGCAGTGCTCCTTCCTTCTTATGCTCTTATGTATCAGAAGAACAGGGATAATATTTACAGTTGATGTAATGTTAGTGAGAACAAAACAGGAAAGGTTACAACTGGTCCTGGACCGTCCGTAACACTGCTCAAACAAGTGGCTGTTTGAGTTCAACCCCAGAAAATGTATATGTTATGAAACTTAGGGAAGATGGAACAAGACGAAGGCAGAATTGGAAGACAGAGATAGCTTACAGGTATGTCAGGAAGTATTTCTTCAGCCTGAGGGAGTTGAGAGCTTACAATGACCTGGAGGCAGGCTGTATGCATATCTTTAAGAATAGGTATGACAGGGCCCACGAGGGGCGGAGACTCGACCCCTACAACCACTAAGAGGTAAATTACAGATGTGAATATGAAGATAAGTGGACAAACACTGACCTCAGGCAGAAACTGATTCCTAGAAGATGGTCACAAAAATAGCGAAAGATGGAGGCAAGGAGAGGGGTGGAGTGGGGTGGGAGAGGGGTGGAGGGGAGTGGGAGAGGGGTGGAGTGGGGTGGGAGAGGGGTGGAGTGGAGTGGGAGAGGGGTGGAGGGGAGTGGGAAAGGGGTGGAGTGGGGTGGGAGAGGGGTGGAGGGGAGTGGGAGAGAGGTGGAGTGGAGTGGCAGAGGGGTGGAGTGGAGTGGGAGAGGGGTGGAGGGGAGTGGGAAAGGGGTGGAGTGGGGTGGGAGAGGGGTGGAGTGGGATGGGAGAGGGGTGGAGGGGAGTGGGAGAGGGGTGGAGTGGGATGGGAGAGGGGTGGAGGGGAGTGGGAGAGGGGTGGAGTGGGTTGGGAGAGGGGTGGAGGGGAGTGGGAGAGGGGTGGAGTGGGGTGGGAGAGGGGTGGGAGAGGGGTGGAGTGGGGTGGGAGAGGGGTGGAGTGGGGTAGGAGAGGGGTGGAGGGGAGTGGGAGAGGGGTGGGGTGGAGTGGGGTGGGTGTGGGGTGGAGGGGAGTGGGAGAGGGGTGGAGTGGGGTAGGAGAGGGGTGGAGGGGAGTGGGAGAGGGATGGAGGGTGTGGGAGAGGGATGGAGGGTGTGGGAGAGGGATGGAGGGTGTGGGAGAGGGATGGAGGGTGTGGGAGAGGGATGGAGGGTGTGGGAGAGAGATGGAGGGTGTGGGAGAGGGATGGAGGGTGTGGGAGAGGGATGGAGGGTGTGGGAGAGGGATGGAGGGTGTGGGAGAGGGATGGAGTGGGGTGGGAGAGGGGTGGAGTGGGGTGGGAGAGGGGTGGAGTGGGGTGGGAGAGGGGTGGAGTGGGGTGGGAGAGAGTGGGTTTGAGGAGAGTAGTAAGTTACTGAAGGTATTTTTGTGAGTGTAATAGAGATTACTGTGTACTGTACTGTGTACTGGGTGTTGTGTACTGTGTACTGTACTGTGTCCTGGGTGTTGTGTACTGGGTGTTGTGTACTGTGTACTGTACTGTGTACTGGGTGTTGTGTACTGTGTACTGGGTGTTGTGTACTGTGTACTGTACTGTGTACTGGGTGTTGTGTACTGTGTACTGGGTGTTGTGTACTGTATACTGGGTGTTGTGTACTGTGTACTGTACTGTGGTTATATACTGTGTTGTGTAGTGTACTGGGTGTTGTGTACTGTATACTGGGTGTAGTGTACTGTGTACTGGGTGTTGTGTACTGTGTACTGTACTGTGGTTATATACTGTGTTGTGTAGTGTACTGGGTGTTGTGTACTGTATACTGGGTGTTGTGTACTGTGTACTGTACTGTGGTTATATACTGTGTTGTGTAGTGTATACTGGGTGTTGTGTACTGTGTACTGGGTGTTGTGTACTGTGTACTGTACTGTGGTTATATACTGTGTTGTGTACTGTGTACTGGGTGTTGTGTACTGTGTACTGTACTGTGGTTATATACTGTGTTGTGTAGTGTATACTGGGTGTTGTGTACTGTGTACTGTACTGTGGTTATATACTGTGTTGTGTACTGTATACTGGGTGTTGTGTACTGTGTACTGTACTGTGGTTATATACTGTGTTGTGTAGTGTACTGGGTGTTGTGTACTGTGTACTGTACTGTGGTTATATACTGTGTTGTGTACTGTATACTGGGTGTTGTGTACTGTGTACTGTACTGTGGTTATATACTGTGTTGTGTACTGTATACTGGGTGTTGTGTACTGTGTACTGTACTGTGGTTATATACTGTGTTGTGTAGTGTACTGGGTGTTGTGTACTGTATACTGGGTGTTGTGTACTGTGTACTGTACTGTGGTTATATACTGTGTTGTGTAGTGTACTGGGTGTTGTGTACTGTATACTGGGTGTTGTGTACTGTGTACTGTACTGTGGTTATATACTGTGTTGTGTAGTGTACTGGGTGTTGTGTACTGTATACTGGGTGTTGTGTACTGTGTACTGTACTGTGGTTATATACTGTGTTGTGTAGTGTACTGGGTGTTGTGTACTGTATACTGGGTGTAGTGTACTGTGTACTGGGTGTTGTGTACTGTGTACTGTACTGTGGTTATATACTGTGTTGTGTAGTGTACTGGGTGTTGTGTACTGTGTACTGGGTGTTGTGTACTGTGTACTGTACTGTGGTTATATACTGTGTTGTGTAGTGTACTGGGTGTTGTGTACTGTATACTGGGTGTAGTGTACTGTGTACTGGGTGTTGTGTACTGTGTACTGTACTGTGGTTATATACTGTGTTGTGTAGTGTACTGGGTGTTGTGTACTGTGTACTGGGTGTTGTGTACTGTGTACTGTACTGTGGTTATATACTGTGTTGTGTAGTGTACTGGGTGTTGTGTACTGTATACTGGGTGTAGTGTACTGTGTACTGGGTGTTGTGTACTGTGTACTGTACTGTGGTTATATACTGTGTTGTGTAGTGTACTGGGTGTTGTGTACTGTATACTGGGTGTAGTGTACTGTGTACTGTACTGTGGTTATATACTGTGTTGTGTAGTGTACTGGGTGTTGTGTACTGTATACTGGGTGTAGTGTACTGTGTACTGGGTGTTGTGTACTGTATACTGGGTGTAGTGTACTGTGTACTGGGTGTTGTGTACTGTATACTGGGTGTAGTGTACTGTGTACTGGGTGTTGTGTACTGTATACTGGGTGTAGTGTACTGTGTACTGGGTGTTGTGTACTATGTACTGGGTGTTGTGTACTGTGTACTGGGTGTAGTGTACTGGGTGTAGTGGTGTACTGGGTGTAGTGTACCGGGTGTAGTGGTGTACTGGGTGTAGTGTACCGGGTGTAGTGGTGTACTGGGTGTAGTGGTGTACTGGGTGTAGTGGTGTACTGGGTGTTGTGTACTGTGTACTGGGTGTTGTGTACTATGTACTGGGTGCTGTGTACTGTGTACTGGGTGTTGTGTACTATGTACTGGGTGCTGTGTACTGGGTGTAGTGTACTGTGTACTGGGTGTTGTGTACTATGTACTGGGTGTTGTGTACTATGTACTGGGTGCTGTGTACTGTGTACTGGGTGTTGTGTACTATGTGCTGGGTGCTGTGTACTGTATACTGGGTGTAGTGTACTATGTACTGGGTGTTGTGTACTATGTACTGGGTGTTGTGTACTGTATACTGGGTGTAGCGTACTGTGCACTGGGTGTTGTGAACTATGTACTGGGTGTTGTGTACTGTGTACTGGGTGTAGTGTACTGTGTACTGGATGTTGTGTACTGGGTGTAGTGTGCTGTGTACTGGGTGTAGTGTACTGTGTACTGGGTGTAGTGTACTGTGTACTGGGTGTTGTGTACTGGGTGTAGTGTACTGGGTGTTGTGTACTGGGTGTTGTGTACTGTGTACTGGGTGTTGTGTACTGGGTGTAGTGTACTGTGTAGTGTACTGTGTACTGGGTGTAGTGTGCTGTGTACTGGGTGTAGTGTACTGTGTACTGGGTGTTGTGTACTGGGTGTAGTGTGCTGTGTACTGGGTGTAGTGTACTGTGTACTGGGTGTAGTGTACTGTGTACTGGGTGTTGTGTACTGTGTACTGGGTGTTGTGTACTGTGTACTGGGTGTTGTGTACTGGGTGTAGTGTACTGGGTGTTGTGTACTGGGTGTTGTGTACTGTGTACTGGGTGTTGTGTACTGGGTGTAGTGTACTGTGTACTGGGTGTTGTGTACTGTGTACTGGGTGTTGTGTACTGTGTACTGGGTGTAGTGTACTGGGTGTAGTGTACTGTGTACTGGGTGTTGTGTACTGTGTACTGGGTGTTGTGTACTGTGTACTGGGTGTTGTGTACTGTATACTGGGTGTAGTGTACTGTGTACTGGGTGTTGTGTACTGTGTACTGGGTGTAGTGTACTGTGTACTGGGTGTTGTGTACTGTGTACTGGGTGTAGTGTACTGTGTACTGGGTGTTGTGTACTGGGTGTTGTGTACTGGATGTTGTGTACTGGGTGTTGTGTACTGTGTACTGGGTGTAGTGTACTGTGTACTGGGTGTTGTGTACTGTGTACTGGGTGTAGTGTACTGTGTACTGGATGTTGTGTACTGGGTGTTGTGTACTGGGTGTTGTGTACTGGGTGTTGTGTACTGTGTACTGGGTGTTGTGTACTGGGTGTAGTGTACTGTGTACTGGGTACTGTGTACTGGGTGTAGTGTACTGTGTACTGGGTGTTGTGTACTGTGTACTGGGTGTTGTGTACTGTGTACTGGGTGTTGTGTACTGTATACTGGGTGTTGTGTACTGTGTACTGGGTGTTGTGTACTGTGTACTGGGTGTTGTGTACTGTATACTGGGTGTTGTGTACTGTGTACTGGGTGTTGTGTACTGTGTACTGGGTGTTGTGTACTGTGTACTGGGTGTTGTGTACTGTGTACTGGGTGTTGTGTACTGTGTACTGGGTGTTGTGTACTGTGTACTGGGTGTTGTGTACTGTGTACTGGGTGTTGTGTACTGTATACTGGGTGTAGTGTACTGTGTACTGGGTGTTGTGTACTGTATACTGGGTGTTGTGTACTGTATACTGGGTGTAGTGTACTGTGTACTGGGTGTTGTGTACTGGGTGTAGTTCCTTTCAACACTGCTACACCCATCATATTAATTATTATATTTTAAAAGCACTAAACACCTACGGGTCATTTTAATGCCTGGAAAATAAGAAATAGTGAGGTTTGATCCGGATGAGGGGAGGCTAGCTCCAACACCCTGGATCAAGAGAACGCCAGCATCACAGTAACTCTACGGGATGTACCCGCCAAGTTTCACTAGTAACAGTAAAACGTCTGTAATTTACCCTTGTTAAGAGCAGGGGGTCAGCGCCCCCCTGGGGCCTGGTCCCAGACCAGGCCTCCTGGTGGAACAAGATGTGATCAAGCAGACTGTTACTGCTGGTCACACGCAATCCAGGGTATGGACCACAGCCTGGCTGATCAGGAACTGACCTGAACTTCTCCACTTCTCCTTGCAGTGTTGCAGCAGCAGTGTTGCAGCAGCAGTGTTGTAGCAGCAGTGTTGCAGCAGCAGTGTTGTAGCAGCAGTGTTGCAGCAGCAGTGTTGTAGCAGCAGTGTTGCAGCAGCAGTGTTGTAGCAGCAGTGTTGCAGCAGCAGTGTTGCAGCAGCAGTGTTGTAGCAGCAGTGTTGTAGCAGCAGTGTTGCAGCAGCAGTGTTGCAGCAGCAGTGTTGTAGCAGCAGTGTTGCAGCAGCAGTGTTGCAGCAGCAGTGTTGCAGCAGCAGTGTTGTAGCAGCAGTGTTGTAGCAGCAGTGTTGCAGAAGCAGTGTTGTAGCAGCAGTGTTGTAGCAGCAGTGTTGCAGCAGCAGTGTTGCAGCAGCAGTGTTGTAGCAGCAGTGTTGCAGCAGCAGTGTTGCAGCAGCAGTGTTGTAGCAGCAGTGTTGTAGCAGCAGTGTTGCAGCAGCAGTGTTGCAGCAGCAGTGTTGCAGCAGCAGTGTTGCAGCAGTGTTGTAGCAGCAGTGTTGTAGCAGCAGTGTTGTAGCAGCAGTGTTGTAGCAGCAGTGTTGTAGCAGCAGTGTTGTAGCAGCAGTGTTGTAGCAGCAGTGTTGTAGCAGCAGTGTTGTAGCAGCAGTGTTGCAGCAGCAGTGTTGCAGCAGCAGTGTTGTAGCAGCAGTGTTGTAGCAGCAGTGTTGTAGCAGCAGTGTTGTAGCAGCAGTGTTGTAGCAGCAGTGTTGTAGCAGCAGTGTTGTAGCAGCAGTGTTGTAGCAGCAGTGTTGCAGCAGCAGTGTTGCAGCAGCAGTGTTGCAGCAGCAGTGTTGTAGCAGCAGTGTTGCAGCAGCAGTGTTGTAGCAGCAGTGTTGCAGCAGCAGTGTTGTAGCAGCAGTGTTGCAGCAGCAGTGTTGTAGCAGCAGTGTTGTAGCAGCAGTGTTGTAGCAGCAGTGTTGCAGCAGCAGTGTTGTAGCAGCAGTGTTGCAGCAGCAGTGTTGCAGCAGCAGTGTTGTAGCAGCAGTGTTGCAGCAGCAGTGTTGTAGCAGCAGTGTTGCAGCAGCAGTGTTGTAGCAGCAGTGTTGCAGCAGCAGTGTTGTAGCAGCAGTGTTGTAGCAGCAGTGTTGTAGCAGCAGTGTTGCAGCAGCAGTGTTGTAGCAGCAGTGTTGCAGCAGCAGTGTTGCAGCAGCAGTGTTGTAGCAGCAGTGTTGCAGCAGCAGTGTTGTAGCAGCAGTGTTGCAGCAGCAGTGTTGTAGCAGCAGTGTTGCAGCAGCAGTGTTGTAGCAGCAGTGTTGCAGCAGCAGTGTTGTAGCAGCAGTGTTGCAGCAGCAGTGTTGTAGCAGCAGTGTTGTAGCAGCAGTGTTGCAGCAGCAGTGTTGCAGCAGCAGTGTTGCAGCAGCAGTGTTGTAGCAGCAGTGTTGCAGCAGCAGTGTTGCAGCAGCAGTGTTGTAGCAGCAGTGTTGCAGCAGCAGTGTTGCAGCAGCAGTGTTGCAGCAGCAGTGTTGCAGCAGCAGTGTTGTAGCAGCAGTGTTGTAGCAGCAGTGTTGCAGCAGCAGTGTTGTAGCAGCAGTGTTGCAGCAGCAGTGTTGTAGCAGCAGTGTTGCAGCAGCAGTGTTGTAGCAGCAGTGTTGTAGCAGCAGTGTTGTAGCAGCAGTGTTGCAGCAGCAGTGTTGCAGCAGCAGTGTTGCAGCAGCAGTGTTGTAGCAGCAGTGTTGTAGCAGCAGTGTTGCAGCAGCAGTGTTGTAGCAGCAGTGTTGCAGCAGCAGTGTTGTAGCAGCAGTGTTGCAGCAGCAGTGTTGTAGCAGCAGTGTTGCAGCAGCAGTGTTGCAGCAGCAGTGTTGCAGCAGCAGTGTTGCAGCAGCAGTGTTGCAGCAGCAGTGTTGCAGCAGCAGTGTTGTAGCAGCAGTGTTGTAGCAGCAGTGTTGCAGCAGCAGTGTTGTAGCAGCAGTGTTGCAGCAGCAGTGTTGTAGCAGCAGTGTTGCAGCAGCAGTGTTGTAGCAGCAGTGTTGCAGCAGCAGTGTTGTAGCAGCAGTGTTGTAGCAGCAGTGTTGTAGCAGCAGTGTTGTAGCAGCAGTGTTGTAGCAGCAGTGTTGTAGCAGCAGTGTTGTAGCAGCAGTGTTGCAGCAGCAGTGTTGCAGCAGCAGTGTTGCAGCAGCAGTGTTGTAGCAGCAGTGTTGTAGCAGCAGTGTTGCAGCAGCAGTGTTGCAGCAACAGTGTTGCAGCAACACTGGCGGAACAACAAACAAGAGAACAAAAACAGAAAGGTCTTCCCTCACGTTTATTTGTTTGTTTTTGTCTGAGGTTCTCTTCTCCTCTTCTTGTCTTCCTCTTTCTCCTCTTCTTTGCTTTTTTTTGTCATTTTAAACTTGGTTTGCGTTGTGGTTTTTTCCCTTAAACGAGACATAGCGAAGTGAGAGACATTTCTCAGTTGCTGTGTTATACTGACTCGTTACTAGCAAGTGTTGCAGCAGGTGTTGCTGTTAGCCTCCATGTGCAGCAGCAGCAAGTGTTGCAGCAGGTGTTGCTGTTAGCCTCCATGTGCAGCAGCAGCAGTACCAGTAGCAGCAACACCAGCAGATGTCTGCTGATTGAAAGCATTGTCAAGCAGTGTCAAGCAGGAAAGCAGTGTCAAGCAGGAAAGCAGTGTCAAGCAGGGAAGCAGTGTCACGCAGTGTCAAGCAGGGAAGCGGTGTCAAACAGTGTCAAGCAGGAAAGCAGTGCCAAGCAGTGTCAAGCAGGGAAGCAGTGTCACACAGTGTCAAGCAGGGAAGCGGTGTCAAGCAGTGTCAAGCAGGAAAGCAGTGCCAAGCAGTGTCAAGCAGGGAGACGCCTCCGTCAACACATACCATCCAGATTTCTGTCTTGAAGTTACCCAGCGAGCAACCAGTTTCTTTTTTTACTACCAACTCTTCATCAGTCTCTGATCGTGCGTCTTGACAAGGCAGCTGGAGGAAGGGGCTCTTAGAGGCTCTTATTGTAAAGACCCTTCAAAAGGGGGTCTTGACGAGAGGACTTTCAGCTAGTCTTTTTCCCTTTTTTTGTATCAAAATTATTGCCTCCTATTTCACAATATAAATAATGAAGGTTCCTAGACGATAGGGGCGCCTTGGGCACAATAAGAGAACATTGTATCAACATCCGTGGTCCAAGGCTACTCAACATCGTACCAGAAGATATCACGAACACTGCTGGAACAATTGTAGAAGTCTTCAAGAAGAAACTGGACAAGAACCTCCATCAGGTGCCAGATCAACCAGGCTGTGATGGATATGTGGACCAGTGGGCCACCAGCAACAACAACCTGGTGGACCAGACAAGAACTAGACGAGCCTGGCCCAGGGCCAGGTTGCGGCAGTAGCAAAACTCTCAAAGGTACTCTCTCTTTCTCCCCCTCTCCCTCCCTCTATCTATTTATCTATCTCTCGCTCTCACTCTCGTGCGTTTAATATATATATTTTTGAGAAATCTGAGATGCTCTTTAAGTCAGATGGCCGGTGAAAACCATTTCCTGGGCGAAAGTGTTGATGTGGGCGGGTTGGTGGGGTGGGCGGGTGTTGGTGTGGGTGGCAAGATAAAGGGAAGGAAGGAGGGGAGATATGGAGGGGTGTAAAAGATTTCAGGAAGGAATGGTGAGGAAAGGTGAGGGGGATGTGAGGGGGAGGTGAGGGGGGTTGTGGACATGATACACACAGTTATGGGGGACACGCTTGGGTATAGGAAGTCATTAGGACATGGGTAAATAGAACACCCCTTAGAGGACATGTGGCTACACACACACACACACACACACACACACACACACACACACACACACACACACACACAGAGTGAACCCAATAGTGGCCAGCGGAAAATCGGGACCAGGAGCTGAGTTTCAACCACTGCTCCCACAGTTGAGTAGAAATGAGTGAGCACACAGCAAGGAAGCCTAAGAGAAATAATAATAATAGTAATAGCTTTATTTACTACCAGTACATGTACAAGGTATACAGACCATACCTGACATCAATAACATACTACTATATAGAAAGCCGCTTGTTATGCTGACCATTTCCCGCAAATTAGGCCAGTTTTGTCCCCAGGATGCGACCCACACCAGTCCACTAACACCCAGGTACCTACTTACTGTTTGGTAAACATGGACAGCAGGTATCTTAAGGAAACACGTCCTAATGTTCCCACCCTTACCGGGGATCGAACTACGGACGTCATTGTGTGATATGAGCGCGCTACAAACCGAGCTACGGGGCGCCATAGAGAGCTTGAAGGACAGAGGGAACCTGGAGACCCCTCTCAGGTAAGGTACGGGATATTTCCTGCCTCAAGATAGCACTGCGGATATCAGAATCCACCAGGACCACCGGTAAATATTGATGTATTGAACCTTCCCACGAAAACTGAGTATTTGACCGTTGTAGCTTCCTGTAGAGGGCCAGTGTAGGGGTGGAGGAGGAGGAGGTAGGTGTCGAGGAGGAGGTAGGTGTCGAGGGTGCGTTGGGGTGTATGAAGGTTCCTATCTATATTCTCTATTTTGTGTTTGTGACTTGAGTGTTAACTAGTGTGGGGAGGAGGGGAAGAGATGAGGAAGGAGGAGAGGGGAAGACAGATGAGAAGAGGGTAGGAGATGAATTTGGATAGAAGAGAAGCTAGGAAATGAAATAAGACAGGACGGAAGGAAGAAAGGGAGTGAAAGAAGGAAGGGAAAGAACTATCAAGAACCAGGGGGGTGGGAGAGAGAATGAAAAAGACATATATCGAACTTTCCATGTCTAAAATAATAAAAATAATAATAATAATAATAATAATAATAATAATAATGAGGTGAATCATAGAACTGACAAGGGGAAAAAGGTGAGTGGTGCACTGAGAAGTCTGTGGAGACAAAGAACTTTCTCCATGCAAGCAGAGGGGAATGTGTGAGAGTATAGTTATACCAACAATACTTTTCTCCAGACTGAGGGACTGACCACCTCAAAACTTCAAGGGTGATGGACTGATTATATCGTCTTCAAGTATCTTCTGCTTCTATCAACTTTTCTGTACTCGACTGAAGAAGCCTACTTTGTAGGCGAAACGTTTCGAAATAAAGATACCTAACTGTTGCATATGTGTCTTACCTAACAACCAATGCTCTTTTATGGGTGTGAAGCATGGGTGATGAATGTTGCAACAAGGAGAAGGCTGGAGGCAGTGGAGATGTCGTGTCTGAGGGCAATGTGTGGTGTGAATACAGTGCAGAGAATTCGTAGTTTGGAAATTAGGAGGTGCGGGATTACCAAAACTATTATCCAAAGGGCTGAGGAGAGTGTGTTGAGGTGGTTCGGACATGTAGAGAAGATGGAACAAAATAATAACTTCGAGAATGTATAAATCTATAGTGGAGGGCAGGCGGGGTAGTGGTCAGCCTAGGAAAGGTTGGGGGGAGGGGGTAGAGGAGGTTTCGTGTGCGAGGGGCTTGGACTTCCAGCAAGCATGTGTGAGCGTGTTAGATAGGAGCGAATGGAGACAGATGGTTTTTAGGACTTGATGTGCTGTTGGAGTGTGAGCAGGGTAATATTTATGAAGGGATTCAGGGAAACCGGCAGACCAGACTTGAATCCTAAAGAAGGGAAGTACAGTGCCGGCACTCTGTAGGAGGTGTCTTAATGTTGCAGTTTTATAACTGTAGTGTAAGTGGACCTCTGGCAAGACAGTGATGAGGTAAATGAAAGTTTTTGTTTTTTCGGGCCACCCTGCCTTGGTGGGCCACCCTGCCTTGGTGGGCCACCCTGCCTTGCTGGGCCGCCCTGCCTTGGTGGACCACCCTGCCTTGGTGGGCCACCCTGCCTTGGTGGGCCACCCTGCCTTGGTGGGCCACCCTGCCTTAGTGGGCCGCCCTGCCTTGGTGGGCCGCCCTGCCTTGGTGGGCCGCCCTGCCTTGGTGGACAACGGCCGATGTGTTAAAATAATGATAGGAGCAGCAGCAGTACACCTTGTTGGCACTATAGTGTCCACAAGACAAAGATCTTGCGCCAGTGTTGAGAGGCAGGTGTACTGCCTTTCTTCTTGGTCTGGAAGTGAGAAGGAAGGCAGGTGTACTGCCTTTCTTCCTGGTCTGGAAGTAAGAAGGAAGGCAGGTGTACTGCCTTTCTTCTTGGTCTGGAAGTAAGAAGGAAGGCAGGTGCACTGCCTTTCTTCTTGGTCTGGAAGTAAGAAGGAAGGCAGGTGTACTGCCTTTCTTCCTGGTCTGGAAGTAAGAAAGAAGGCAGGTGTACTGCCTTTCTTCCTGGTCTGGAAGTAAGAAAGAAGGCAGGTGTACTGCCTTTCTTCCTGGTCTGGAAGTAAGAAAGAAGGCAGGTGTACTGCCTTCCTGGTCTGGAAGTAAGAAAGAAGGCAGGTGTACTGCTAGTAATCACTAGTCAGTCACCTTTACAACTGCTGTTATAACTATGAACACTTGTGAGAAGAAACGACTGAGAGTATTTTGTGTGGTCGTCCCCAGGATGGATGGTCGCCGTGGTCCTCGTGGTCGCTGTGTTCCAGGTCGTGTGACGGAGGGGCAGCAGTGCAGACACGACGGTGTCGTCACTACACAGGATGCAGAGGTGACTCAGTCAGGTACGTTACCTTCAAGTTACCACAAGGTCATCCAGGGTCATTCTTACTTAACCTGGACCAACAGGGGTGTGACCTTCGTCCCTTCTTACACACACACACACACACACACACACACACACACACACACACCTACACACACACACACACACATATATATATATATATATATATATATATATATATATATATATATATATATATATATATATATATATCAATGAAACCACGAAACAAGTGGTTTTGAATCATTTACCAAACTGCGGCAGGCCAGGATTCGACCCCACATTAATCCTTGAGCATACATTTGCCACGAGTATCCTCGCAACATGAAACAAGCCTGGCTCGCTAGGCTCATGTTTGTAGGCTCGATGGCTTAGATGGTAAGGTGACATGTACGTTATTATTATTATAAAAAAGAAGCGCTAAACCACAAGTATGTTGTGACATTCATTTTGGGTTAAATTCTTCATTTAGAGACATCTTAAATTTACTAGGTCAGAATTTTATTCTGGGACTTGCAGGAACTTGTCCAGGGTGTAACTCGGGGAGAATGATGTTAATATTGAGGGACACTGAGTTTACTGGAGACGGTGAAGGGATCACTAGACAGACTTGTGGCATGCAGAGAGTACGTAACCTTTGTTCGGCGTATGTACACACCCTCACTGAAAGGCTGTCTCCTCCAACCAGCGAACCAGGTGCTAAGGGTTAACGATGGGGCCCCGTCGTTCAGTCAGTACCCAGGTTCCAGCCAATGAGAAGATGGTTTTGGCAATCGCAGAGGTGTTGTGGGTACCACACACCTGTCTGCCCTTGTCATTCCCATTCTAGAGCTGGTTGAAGCACGATCTGCTCTCTAGTGGCTTCTATTCTGCCTTGCTTACCGTGCAGTGCACTAATACCTATTGTTGTACATAGTGTATATAGTGTACATACTTCTGTTCTTACTTGGTGAAGGATAATTTAAGTCAAAAGTTTTTCTGCTGTGTTTATTTAACTCCCTTTACACCCAGGATAACAGGTCTTTGGATTCCTGGGTTGTAGTATGCTTGTAGGGGGATGATGAAGCAAGGGATACTAGACAGACTGAACTATACTGAAATATGGATACCAGAAATATAAAACACAGTAGTAGTTGCAACTGTATACACAGTACACTCCACGTCTACATAGATCTGCCAGACACAGTGGAAGGCAGGCCTGCCTTCCAGCACGACTGCCACCCCACAAGTCCTACAATAACTTCCTTTCTTGAGCCTATACAAGACTGTACACTTGCCTTACTTCCGGTTAATGGTGATCAGAAACACAGGAAACAAGCCAGGGGCTTACCATGTGAGGCTTACAATGGTGAGTGTGACAGTACGGCAGGAAAGCCAGGGAGTGACACCTCACTAACAAGACACAAGCCACCAGACAGTTTCTTCCCCAACACTCTTTTAACAACTATTATAACTACTACCAGTGCCTGAACAACTATCACCACTAGCTACCACCACTGTTATAACAACTATCACCACCAGCTACCACAACAATAATTATTACCCTCAGGTACCAGCTATGCAATACCGAGCCTTGCCCAGCGGGCAGCAAGGACTTCCGAGCGGTACAGTGCTCGGAATACAATGGTCTGCCGTACGAGGGCACGCTGTACGAGTGGGAGCCCGCGGGGGGCGCAGACCCCTGCGCCCTCACCTGCAGAGCCGTGGGCGGGGGGCCCACGGTCACTCTCAATCCCAGAGTACAAGACGGCACAAGGTGCTCACCTGAGTCCTTCAACCTGTGCATCAACGGTCGTTGTCAGGTGAGTGTCGCCTTCACCTAAGAGAAGAGGTTGACGGAGTGTCACCTTCTCCTAGGGGTGGGGGGGGGGACATTACCCCCAACAACGTAACCACCTTCTTTAAAGGTTATTTTCACTCGGTTTAGAGCTGTATCAAGTCCTGTTTCACTCAGTGTACTAAACTCTTCACTTTGCTAATGCTGTCTAGAAGTTGCATATTCAATCGCCTACTTTACCTGTTATGCAACATTCCGTGTAGAGAATGTGACAGTTGTTATGTTGGACGACCAGGGCATGTCCATACTCACGGACACTCACGTACACGTACATGCATATATATTATTATGAAAATTATGTGCTACATTCACATATAAACAAGCAAGTGTATATATAAGCTGGACAGTAATATCTTAGGGGAAGTCTTGGAGGGTAGACTGGGAGGGTAGTCTGTGGTATTGTGCAGTAGGAGTATTTTAAAAGCCTGGAAATGGGTCAGTTTGTATACAAATGGAGCATCGTCTTGTGAGGTTGAGGCGTCGACTTGACAATATTACTGGCTGGCAGGTAACTGTTTTCTCGGTATCTCTTGTTACTAGGGTACGTCCTTCAGGAGCCTTGGTAGCTACTTCAGGAGCCTTGACATTCCTTCAGGAGCCTTGGTACCTTCTTCACGAGTCCTGGTAGCTACTTCAGGAGCCTTGGTACTACAGGAAGGAACCTTGGCACTCCTTCAGGAGCCTTGCCACTCCTTCAGGAGCCTTGCCACTCCTTCAGGAGCCTTGCCACTCCTTCAGGAGCCTTGGCACTCCTTCAGGAGCCTTGGCACTCCTTCAGGAGCCTTGGCACTCCTTCAGGAGCCTTGGCACTCCTTCAGGAGCCTTGGCACTCCTTCAGGAGCCTTGCCACTCCTTCAGGAGTCTTGGCACTCCTTCAGGAGCCTTGCCACTCCTTCAGGAGCCTTGCCACTCCTTCAGGAGCCTTGCCACTCCTTCAGGAGCCTTGGCACTCCTTCAGGAGCCTTGCCACTCCTTCAGGAGCCTTGGCACTCCTTCAGGAGCCTTGCCACTCCTTCAGGAGTCTTGGCACTCCTTCAGGAGCCTTGCCACTCCTTCAGGAACCTTGGCACTCCTCCAGGAGCATAAATACCTTCTTCAGGCAGGTCCCAGATACACAGCTTAGTTCAGCTTTTAGTAAAATCCACAAATGTTTTACGGAGTAATTAAAGTTTGTCCAGTAGTTCTAAAAACATTATTATTATGATTATTATTATTATTATTAATGGTCAGGTGACGAGGGCCATTTGTATCGTTCGCTTTCTTAGGGAAAAAATGTATAAATCCAATTAAAAATAATAATTTTTTCCAAAAAAGCTGCCCCTCAAGGAAGGTTCCTTGATGTTGGTGAGGGGCTCTTGATTTAGGGAATTGGATCTGTGCTCCAGTTCCCCGAATTAAGCCTGAATGCCTTCCACATCCCCCCCCCAGGCGCTGTATAATCCTCCGGGTTTAGCGCTTCCCCCTTGATTATAATAATAATAATCCAAAAAAGCTGAGTCATTTTTCCCGGTTCGACACCACGAGAGGAAGCGAGATATTTTTCTGTAGAGGGAAACATTGAGCGACATGTATGAGTGAAGGCACATCTTGGGTGGGTGTCCGGTGAAGGAAAATTGCCGTTATAATCGATGCTGAGCGCTAAAACCGCAAGGGGTCACGCAGGAGGTGAAGGAGAAAGACGGGATACCGAGTCAAGATGCGGTGCTGTTATGACCCTTAGGGGTTTAGCGCTTATGGTGACGACTAAGCTAAGAGCCTTTGTTCCATCACCCCTTTTTTTGCAGTGAAAATAGAGAGAGAGAGAGAGAGAGAGACAGAGACAGAGAGAGAGAGAGAGCTATTTTTAGCTAGTTTATTATAAGCAACTTCCACTGACACAGGAACAATGTACCGCCACAGTGACTATGTCTTTACAGTGAATTTGGTTGTGTTTACAGTGAATTTGGTGGTTTAGTTACTGTTTACAGTGACTGGTTGTATTTACAGTGAGTTTGGGTTGTATTTACAGTGAGTTTGGTTGTATTTACAGTGAGTTTGGTTGTATTTACAGTGAGTTTGGTTGTATTTACAGAGAGTTGGTTGTGACCACAAGCTTGGATCTGAGAAGAAGGTAGACCAGTGTGGTGTGTGTGGTGGTGATGGTGCCAGCTGTCAGCAACCCTCACACAGCTGGGAGACACGTGCCAACAGTGCCTGTTCTGCCACCTGTGGTGGAGGTAACTATATCATTATTATTATTTATTAAGTGCTGGCAGTGATGCTGTTGTTGTCAGTATTAAAACAGTGCCAACAGTGATTGACCTTATGTATGTACAGGATACCAAATGCTGTCAGCAGTGTGTGTTGAGACAGAGACGGGAAGACGAGTAGATGACGAACACTGTCAGCCTGCTGACAGACCTATTACCGTCATCCTCAACTGTAATGATCACGCCTGTCCCACGAGGTAAGTCACCTTTGACGTCTCTCCCACGAGGTAACTACACAAGGTGTTTGCTTACGTTGTAGGAAGGGATGTTGTGAGGGGTGAGGGGAGGCGCCTTCAGTCATATACAGAAAAATAAGCAGTAGTAGAAATATAAAGACGATATAATCAGTCCATCACCTTTGAAGACGGTGGTCAGTCCCTCAGCCTGGAGAAGAGTTCTGCTCCTCCATATTCTGGAACAATATGAAGTTGAAGCAACAGTATAGAGACTTGTATACTGTCAGAGTTTAGGCGTAGATATTCACTCCGTCAAACATTGATAAGGGAGGATGAGGCTCTGTGATAGTGTAAACTTAGCATCATAATGCAGTAGCTTAGTTTATGTTAAAAAGTCGGAGAGGAAAGGAAGGACGTTAAAACTAGAGAGTCTTGGGGGAAAGTTGGATAGTGTGTGCTGTTGACTTTTCAATTAAACAGTGTAATAATATATGGTGCATAACTGGCAGTGTTCTCAGGGGCATGGTCGACCTCCTTCCTGTGTGAGTTGTCTGTGTCCAGTTTGTAATGACGCGACGGGCGCTGTTCCACACACCAGATACCTCAAAGATATATTTCCACATGATACAGCCTTTGTACAGAGATGGGTGACATGTGATTGTGCTTGCAGAAAGCCTATAGTTATGTAGCAGTGGAATGATGGCCTGTAACACAATTACGATTTGTGGGAAAATAATTTCTCTGATGTAGATCAGTGTTGCTGCCAGTGGTTTCAAAATCGAGAAATTCCTGGGAAATAGTGCCAGAAACTTGTTTGTTATAGTTGGGTATATCATAAATAGCGAACTCAGGAGCGGAGTCTGCATGTTTCTTGCCCTGAAAGTCAGTGTCAAGGGACCCAGCCAAATATTACTTCCTGCTTATTAGAGACGCAGGATAACCATTGTTATGTTGTAGGAAGTAAGATGGGATGTGGGGAAGCATATTACTGGACACCTTACACTGTTTTCTCTTAGTATTAAGACAGTAATGAACCAGGAAGTCAATGTGACTGCAGTATAACTCTTGCCACAACCATGACTCACTCTACCAACTTCATACAAAAAGAAGACAATTATATTGTGAAATACGTGTGTGTGTGTGTGTGTGTGTGTGTAAAGATCGCGAAGAAGTGAAACAAGTTGCAAAAGAATCACCGGGGTGAGTTGAATGATAGCTCTAGGCCAGTCGTGTTGCAATCAACACATCAGGAGCTTGTAGTGTTGCAGAAAAGAGGAGGAGATTCAAGCAAATACGATTACAGGAACAACCTTTGCAAAGAGAGAGAGAGAGAGAGATTTTCTGTGGAATATAAAGGCGAGTGTGAGGTGAGTGGGGGGTAGGGGAAGGTGTAGGTGTGATGGGCATTAGAGGGGAAGTTAGGGGAGAGGGGAATGTCCGCCTGTCTAAATGCTGAGGGGAGGAGGGGAAGAAAAACTGCTGGAGAGTGAGGGGTTGAGGTAATTTCCTGGTTGAGAGTAGCGGATACCCCCTACTTCCTCACCCCACCATCTCTGATCCCCACACCTCCACCTCGTGGTGGGGAGCGCTGAACCCCAAAGGGGGAAGTACAGAGCTTGGAGACGGGATAGGCTAGCCTGAGAGATGGTAGTCCCCAGGTGATAGTAACTGCAGCTCTGCTGGAAGATGGAAAGTTGCAAGTGACAGTAGCTGCAGCTCTGCTGGAAGATGGAAAGTTCCAAGTGACAGTAGCTGCAGCTCTGCTGGAAGATGGAAAGTTGCAAGTGACAGTAGCTGCAGCTCTGCTGGAAGATGGAAAGTTGCAAGTGACAGTAGCTGCAGCTCTGCTGGAAGATGGAAAGTTCCAAGTGACAGTAGCTGCAGCAGTAGCTGCAGCTCTGCTGGAAGATGGAAAGTTCCAAGTGACAGTAGCTGCAGCTCTGCTGGAAGATGGAAAGTTCCAAGTGACAGTAGCTGCAGCTCTGCTGGAAGATGGAAAGTTCCAAGTGACAGTAGCTGCAGCTCTGCTGGAAGATGGAAAGTTCCAAGTGACAGTAGCTGCAGCTCTGCTGGAAGATGGAAAGTTCCAAGTGACAGTAGCTGCAGCTCTGCTGGAAGATGGAAAGTTCCAAGTGACAGTAGCTGCAGCTCTGCTGGAAGATGGAAAGTTCCAAGTGACAGTAGCTGCAGCTCTGCTGGAAGATGGAAAGTTCCAAGTGACAGTAGCTGCAGCTCTGCTGGAAGATGGAAAGTTCCAAGTGACAGTAGCTGCAGCTCTGCTGGAAGATGGAAAGTTCCAAGTGACAGTAGCTGCAGCTCTGCTGGAAGATGGAAAGTTCCAAGTGACAGTAGCTGCAGCTCTGCTGGAAGATGGAAAGTTCCAAGTGACAGTAGCTGCAGCTCTGCTGGAAGATGGAAAGTTCCAAGTGACAGTAGCTGCAGCTCTGCTGGAAGATGGAAAGTTCCAAGTGACAGTAGCTGCAGCTCTGCTGGAAGATGGAAAGTTCCAAGTGACAGTAGCTGCAGCTCTGCTGGAAGATGGAAAGTTCCAAGTGACAGTAGCTGCAGCTCTGCTGGAAGATGGAAAGTTCCAAGTGACAGTAGCTGCAGCTCTGCTGGAAGATGGAAAGTTCCAAGTGACAGTAGCTGCAGCTCTGCTGGAAGATGGAAAGTTCCAAGTGACAGTAGCTGCAGCTCTGCTGGAAGATGGAAAGTTCCAAGTGACAGTAGCTGCAGCTCTGCTGGAAGATGGAAAGTTCCAAGTGACAGTAGCTGCAGCTCTGCTGGAAGATGGAAAGTTCCAAGTGACAGTAGCTGCAGCTCTGCTGGAAGATGGAAAGTTCCAAGTGACAGTAGCTGCAGCTCTGCTGGAAGATGGAAAGTTCCAAGTGACAGTAGCTGCAGCTCTGCTGGAAGATGGAAAGTTCCAAGTGACAGTAGCTGCAGCTCTGCTGGAAGATGGAAAGTTCCAAGTGACAGTAGCTGCAGCTCTGCTGGAAGATGGAAAGTTCCAAGTGACAGTAGCTGCAGCTCTGCTGGAAGATGGAAAGTTCCAAGTGACAGTAGCTGCAGCTCTGCTGGAAGATGGAAAGTTCCAAGTGACAGTAGCTGCAGCTCTGCTGGAAGATGGAAAGTTCCAAGTGACAGTAGCTGCAGCTCTGCTGGAAGATGGAAAGTTCCAAGTGACAGTAGCTGCAGCTCTGCTGGAAGATGGAAAGTTCCAAGTGACAGTAGCTGCAGCTCTGCTGGAAGATGGAAAGTTCCAAGTGACAGTAGCTGCAGCTCTGCTGGAAGATGGAAAGTTCCAAGTGACAGTAGCTGCAGCTCTGCTGGAAGATGGAAAGTTCCAAGTGACAGTAGCTGCAGCTCTGCTGGAAGATGGAAAGTTCCAAGTGACAGTAGCTGCAGCTCTGCTGGAAGATGGAAAGTTCCAAGTGACAGTAGCTGCAGCTCTGCTGGAAGATGGAAAGTTCCAAGTGACAGTAGCTGCAGCTCTGCTGGAAGATGGAAAGTTCCAAGTGACAGTAGCTGCAGCTCTGCTGGAAGATGGAAAGTTCCAAGTGACAGTAGCTGCAGCTCTGCTGGAAGATGGAAAGTTCCAAGTGACAGTAGCTGCAGCTCTGCTGGAAGATGGAAAGTTCCAAGTGACAGTAGCTGCAGCTCTGCTGGAAGATGGAAAGTTCCAAGTGACAGTAGCTGCAGCTCTGCTGGAAGATGGAAAGTTCCAAGTGACAGTAGCTGCAGCTCTGCTGGAAGATGGAAAGTTCCAAGTGACAGTAGCTGCAGCTCTGCTGGAAGATGGAAAGTTCCAAGTGACAGTAGCTGCAGCTCTGCTGGAAGATGGAAAGTTCCAAGTGACAGTAGCTGCAGCTCTGCTGGAAGATGGAAAGTTCCAAGTGACAGTAGCTGCAGCTCTGCTGGAAGATGGAAAGTTCCAAGTGACAGTAGCTGCAGCTCTGCTGGAAGATGGAAAGTTCCAAGTGACAGTAGCTGCAGCTCTGCTGGAAGATGGAAAGTTCCAAGTGACAGTAGCTGCAGCTCTGCTGGAAGATGGAAAGTTCCAAGTGACAGTAGCTGCAGCTCTGCTGGAAGATGGAAAGTTCCAAGTGACAGTAGCTGCAGCTCTGCTGGAAGATGGAAAGTTCCAAGTGACAGTAGCTGCAGCTCTGCTGGAAGATGGAAAGTTCCAAGTGACAGTAGCTGCAGCTCTGCTGGAAGATGGAAAGTTCCAAGTGACAGTAGCTGCAGCTCTGCTGGAAGATGGAAAGTTCCAAGTGACAGTAGCTGCAGCTCTGCTGGAAGATGGAAAGTTCCAAGTGACAGTAGCTGCAGCTCTGCTGGAAGATGGAAAGTTCCAAGTGACAGTAGCTGCAGCTCTGCTGGAAGATGGAAAGTTCCAAGTGACAGTAGCTGCAGCTCTGCTGGAAGATGGAAAGTTCCAAGTGACAGTAGCTGCAGCTCTGCTGGAAGATGGAAAGTTCCAAGTGACAGTAGCTGCAGCTCTGCTGGAAGATGGAAAGTTCCAAGTGACAGTAGCTGCAGCTCTGCTGGAAGATGGAAAGTTCCAAGTGACAGTAGCTGCAGCTCTGCTGGAAGATGGAAAGTTCCAAGTGACAGTAGCTGCAGCTCTGCTGGAAGATGGAAAGTTCCAAGTGACAGTAGCTGCAGCTCTGCTGGAAGATGGAAAGTTCCAAGTGACAGTAGCTGCAGCTCTGCTGGAAGATGGAAAGTTCCAAGTGACAGTAGCTGCAGCTCTGCTGGAAGATGGAAAGTTCCAAGTGACAGTAGCTGCAGCTCTGCTGGAAGATGGAAAGTTCCAAGTGACAGTAGCTGCAGCTCTGCTGGAAGATGGAAAGTTCCAAGTGACAGTAGCTGCAGCTCTGCTGGAAGATGGAAAGTTCCAAGTGACAGTAGCTGCAGCTCTGCTGGAAGATGGAAAGTTCCAAGTGACAGTAGCTGCAGCTCTGCTGGAAGATGGAAAGTTCCAAGTGACAGTAGCTGCAGCTCTGCTGGAAGATGGAAAGTTCCAAGTGACAGTAGCTGCAGCTCTGCTGGAAGATGGAAAGTTCCAAGTGACAGTAGCTGCAGCTCTGCTGGAAGATGGAAAGTTCCAAGTGACAGTAGCTGCAGCTCTGCTGGAAGATGGAAAGTTCCAAGTGACAGTAGCTGCAGCTCTGCTGGAAGATGGAAAGTTCCAAGTGACAGTAGCTGCAGCTCTGCTGGAAGATGGAAAGTTCCAAGTGACAGTAGCTGCAGCTCTGCTGGAAGATGGAAAGTTCCAAGTGACAGTAGCTGCAGCTCTGCTGGAAGATGGAAAGTTCCAAGTGACAGTAGCTGCAGCTCTGCTGGAAGATGGAAAGTTCCAAGTGACAGTAGCTGCAGCTCTGCTGGAAGATGGAAAGTTCCAAGTGACAGTAGCTGCAGCTCTGCTGGAAGATGGAAAGTTCCAAGTGACAGTAGCTGCAGCTCTGCTGGAAGATGGAAAGTTCCAAGTGACAGTAGCTGCAGCTCTGCTGGAAGATGGAAAGTTCCAAGTGACAGTAGCTGCAGCTCTGCTGGAAGATGGAAAGTTCCAAGTGACAGTAGCTGCAGCTCTGCTGGAAGATGGAAAGTTCCAAGTGACAGTAGCTGCAGCTCTGCTGGAAGATGGAAAGTTCCAAGTGACAGTAGCTGCAGCTCTGCTGGAAGATGGAAAGTTCCAAGTGACAGTAGCTGCAGCTCTGCTGGAAGATGGAAAGTTCCAAGTGACAGTAGCTGCAGCTCTGCTGGAAGATGGAAAGTTCCAAGTGACAGTAGCTGCAGCTCTGCTGGAAGATGGAAAGTTCCAAGTGACAGTAGCTGCAGCTCTGCTGGAAGATGGAAAGTTCCAAGTGACAGTAGCTGCAGCTCTGCTGGAAGATGGAAAGTTCCAAGTGACAGTAGCTGCAGCTCTGCTGGAAGATGGAAAGTTCCAAGTGACAGTAGCTGCAGCTCTGCTGGAAGATGGAAAGTTCCAAGTGACAGTAGCTGCAGCTCTGCTGGAAGATGGAAAGTTCCAAGTGACAGTAGCTGCAGCTCTGCTGGAAGATGGAAAGTTCCAAGTGACAGTAGCTGCAGCTCTGCTGGAAGATGGAAAGTTCCAAGTGACAGTAGCTGCAGCTCTGCTGGAAGATGGAAAGTTCCAAGTGACAGTAGCTGCAGCTCTGCTGGAAGATGGAAAGTTCCAAGTGACAGTAGCTGCAGCTCTGCTGGAAGATGGAAAGTTCCAAGTGACAGTAGCTGCAGCTCTGCTGGAAGATGGAAAGTTCCAAGTGACAGTAGCTGCAGCTCTGCTGGAAGATGGAAAGTTCCAAGTGACAGTAGCTGCAGCTCTGCTGGAAGATGGAAAGTTCCAAGTGACAGTAGCTGCAGCTCTGCTGGAAGATGGAAAGTTCCAAGTGACAGTAGCTGCAGCTCTGCTGGAAGATGGAAAGTTCCAAGTGACAGTAGCTGCAGCTCTGCTGGAAGATGGAAAGTTCCAAGTGACAGTAGCTGCAGCTCTGCTGGAAGATGGAAAGTTCCAAGTGACAGTAGCTGCAGCTCTGCTGGAAGATGGAAAGTTCCAAGTGACAGTAGCTGCAGCTCTGCTGGAAGATGGAAAGTTCCAAGTGACAGTAGCTGCAGCTCTGCTGGAAGATGGAAAGTTCCAAGTGACAGTAGCTGCAGCTCTGCTGGAAGATGGAAAGTTCCAAGTGACAGTAGCTGCAGCTCTGCTGGAAGATGGAAAGTTCCAAGTGACAGTAGCTGCAGCTCTGCTGGAAGATGGAAAGTTCCAAGTGACAGTAGCTGCAGCTCTGCTGGAAGATGGAAAGTTCCAAGTGACAGTAGCTGCAGCTCTGCTGGAAGATGGAAAGTTCCAAGTGACAGTAGCTGCAGCTCTGCTGGAAGATGGAAAGTTCCAAGTGACAGTAGCTGCAGCTCTGCTGGAAGATGGAAAGTTCCAAGTGACAGTAGCTGCAGCTCTGCTGGAAGATGGAAAGTTCCAAGTGACAGTAGCTGCAGCTCTGCTGGAAGATGGAAAGTTCCAAGTGACAGTAGCTGCAGCTCTGCTGGAAGATGGAAAGTTCCAAGTGACAGTAGCTGCAGCTCTGCTGGAAGATGGAAAGTTCCAAGTGACAGTAGCTGCAGCTCTGCTGGAAGATGGAAAGTTCCAAGTGACAGTAGCTGCAGCAGCTCTGCTGGAAGATGGAAAGTTCCAAGTGACAGTAGCTGCAGCTCTGCTGGAAGATGGAAAGTTCCAAGTGACAGTAGCTGCAGCTCTGCTGGAAGATGGAAAGTTCCAAGTGACAGTAGCTGCAGCTCTGCTGGAAGATGGAAAGTTCCAAGTGACAGTAGCTGCAGCTCTGCTGGAAGATGGAAAGTTCCAAGTGACAGTAGCTGCAGCTCTGCTGGAAGATGGAAAGTTCCAAGTGACAGTAGCTGCAGCTCTGCTGGAAGATGGAAAGTTCCAAGTGACAGTAGCTGCAGCTCTGCTGGAAGATGGAAAGTTCCAAGTGACAGTAGCTGCAGCTCTGCTGGAAGATGGAAAGTTCCAAGTGACAGTAGCTGCAGCTCTGCTGGAAGATGGAAAGTTCCAAGTGACAGTAGCTGCAGCTCTGCTGGAAGATGGAAAGTTCCAAGTGACAGTAGCTGCAGCTCTGCTGGAAGGAAACTTTTAAAGTTGTCGTAGCTGATGAACCTTTACTGGAGTACTTGACTCACAGTGTACGTAATCTCCCTAATCCCTAGATTATCAATGAATTTGATTTGTGTGTAGCAAGATGGTGTAGGAGCCAAGCTGGACGCTATTGTAGGATTGACCAGTGATTAATGATAGATTTAGCCAAATTGACTTTAACAGGGGAACGGGATTTTCTTTGACAGGGGAATAAACTGATGGTATATATCTGTATCTACCTTTCCTGCTATTAAACTCTCAGCTAACATCTACCTGGATGTTTGGCCCACAGCTGGCAGACAGGAGAGTGGGGGTCGTGTTCAGTGTCGTGTGGTAGCGGGTACCAGCTACGTGAAGTGTACTGCGAGGAGCCACGGAACATCAGCAGTGTCCGTGTTGCTGACCATTACTGTGTCTTGCCACGACCACCACACCGTCAGCCTTGTAACACTTACGAATGTCCCCGCTGGTACGACGGTATTTGGTCCCAGGTAAGCTGTAGTTCCCAGGTCCCAGCTAAGCTGGTTACTTGGTTAATTAACACACAACACCTGTACACCACAAGTCAAGAATACTTATAAATACCGGGAGATACATCTTAAATTCTGTGTATATTCACCTGTATATATATATATATATATATATATATATATATATATATATATATATATATATATATATATATATATATATATATATATATATATATATGTCGTGCCGAATATGTAAAACTGGTCAATTAGCAAGAACTCATTTAAAATTAAGTCCTTTCTGAAATTTTCTCTTATACGTTTAAAAATATATTGTTTTCATTAATGCTGATGTAAAAATTTATAATTTTGCACCAAAAGAATCTTAGAAAACTTACCTAACCTTATTATAGCAAGAACAATTTATTTTAGCCTAACCCAACTAAATATATTTTAGATTTGTTTACAATAATTTAATACTAAACAAACACAGTGAAATACATTTTTTTCGTTAGGTTCAGAGTGATTTTGGCGAAATTATTGCATACACAAATTTTCGCTTGTCCTATATGGCAAAATGAACGTTGCTATTTAAGCCAAGATCGCAAGTTCTGCCTATTCGGCACGACATATATATATATATATATATATATATATATATATATATATATATATATATATATATATATATATATATATATATATATATATATATTTACCAGGAAGTGTACGGTAGGGTTATTATTGAAAGAATTAGAGGTAAGACAGAATGTAGGATTGCGGATGAGCAAGGAGGTTTTAGTGGGTAGGGGATGTGTAGATCAAGTGTTTATATTGAAGCATGTATGTGAGCAGTATTCAAAGGTAGGGAAATTTTTATTGCATTAATGGATTTAGAAAAGGCATATGATAGTGGATAGGGAAGCAATGTGGCAGATGTTGCAAGTATATGGAATAGGTGGTAAGTTACTAAATGCTGTAAAGAGTTTTTATGAGGATAGTGAGGCTCAGGTTAGGGTGTGTAGAAGAGAGGGAGAATACTTCCCAGTAAAAGTAGGTCTTAGACAGGGATGAGTAATGTCACCATGGTTGTTTAATATATTTATAGATGGGGTTGTAAAAGAAGTAAATGCTAGGGTGTTCGGGAGAGGGGTGGGATTAAATTATGGGGAATCAAATACAAAATGGGAATTGACACAGTTACTTTTTGCTGATGATACTGTGCTTATGGGAGATTCTAAAGAAAAATTGCAAAGGTTAGTGGATGAGTTTGGGAATGTGTGTAAAGGTAGAAAGTTGAAAGTGAACATAGAAAAGAGTAAGGTAATGAGGGTATCAAATGATTTAGATAAAGAAAAATTGGATATCAAATTGGGGAGGAGGAATATGGAAGAAGTGAATGTTTTCAGATACTTGGGAGTTGACGTGTCAGCGGATGGATTTATGAAGGATGAGGTTAATCATAGAATTGATGAGGGAAAAAAGGTGAGTGGTGCGTTGAGGTATATGTGGAGTCAAAAAACGTTATCTATGGAGGCAAAGAAGGGAATGTATGAAAGTATAGTAGTACCAACACTCTTATATGGATGTGAAGCTTGGGTGGTAAATGCAGCAGCGAGGAGACGGTTGGAGGCAGTGGAGATGTCCTGTCTAAGGGCAATGTGTGGTGTAAATATTATGCAGAGCGCTAAAGCCGTATGGATTACAGGCAGTAGCTCCAGTTCCTTGGATGAAGATACCTGGAGTATACCTGGAGAGGATTTTGGGGGGTCAACGCCCCCGCGGCTCGGTCTTTAACCAGGCCTCATGATGTGTTGATTATCATTACAGTGCTCAGCAACGTGTGGTGAAGGTGTTCAGACCAGAGTGGTGCTGTGCAGGGATGCACAGGGCAGGTCCTCACGCCTGTGTCACCAGGGTCTGAGACCAGCCCACACACGCCCGTGTCGTACCGGTGTCACCTGCCCACCGCCCACCACCCTCGCCCATCCCAGACACCAGCCTTATACACGTGAGTCTATACTCTGTGTCTACTTTCATTCATTAGTCTACCGTCATTCATCAACATCTGGTTTCATGAGAGGGACCTGTAGAATCCTGGGTTCAGTGGGTCACATTTACAGGTTTCAGGGTTCCATTAGAACCCTTCAAAGAACAGCTATCATAAAGTTCTGAAGTTAAATGTTGATATTTGTGTGACGTTCTTGTTGCAGCACCCTGGTGGAGTGAAGAACAGGATGCCCTGGCCAGCGAGGAAGGTCTGGCACCTCCCCTCATTCCTAGACCCCAGGCACTCATTGTGGACCAGCAAGTGCCGTCAGAACCCACGTGAGTACCCCAGGCATTTATTGTGGACCAACAAGTACCGTCAGAACATATATATATATATATATATATATATATATATATATATATATATATATATATATATATATATATATATATATATATATGTATGTATGTATGTACACACACACACACATGGTGCTATGGTGACACCACCTGGTGCATCACAATCATCTTCAGGACAAGTGTGTAGATCTCCCAGCTGGTGCATCACCATCTTCACAGATAACCTGAAAAACGAAGTTTTTAACCCTCACAATACAGTAACAAGACCCCCCTTCTATATCTCTCCCTTACAGTACAAGACCCACCTTCTATATCTCTCCCGTACAGTAACAAGACCCCCCTTCTATATCTCTTCCTTACAGTAATACCCCTCTTCTATATCTCTCCCTTACAATAACAAGACCCCCTTCTATATCTCTCCTTCACAGTAACAAGACCCCCCTTCTATCTCTCCTTCACAGTAACAAGACCCCCCTTCTATCTCTCCTTCACAGTAACAACACCCTCCTTCTATATCTCTCCCGTACAGTAACAAGACCCCCTTCTATATCTCTCCCTTACAGTAAGAATACCCATTCTATATCTCTCCCTTACAATAACAAGACCCCCTTCTATATCTCTCCCTCACAGTAACAAGACCCCCTTCTATATCTCTCCTTCACAGTAACAAGACCCCCCTTCTATCTCTCCTTCACAGTAACAACACCCTCCTTCTATATCTCTCCCGTACAGTAACAAGACCCCCTTCTATATCTCTCCTTCACAGTAACAAGACCCCCCTTCTATCTCTCCCTCACAGTAACAACACCCTCCTCCTATATCTCTCCTTCACAGTAACAAGACCCACCTTCTATATCTCTCCCTTACGGTAACAATACCCCCTTCTATCTCTCCTTCACAGTAACAACACCCTCCTTCTATATCTCTCCTTCACAGTAACAAGACCCACCTTCTATATCTCTCCCTCACAGTAACAAGACCCTCCTTCTATATCTCTCCTTCACAGTAACAAGACCCACCTTCTATCTCTCCCTCACAGTAACAAGACCCTCCTTCTATATCTCTCCTTCACAGTAACAAGACCCACCTTCTATCTCTCCCTCACAGTAACAAGACCCTCCTTCTATATCTCTCCTTCACAGTAACAAGACCCCCCTTCTATCTCTCCCTCACAGTAACAAGACCCTCCTTCTATATCTCTCCTTCACAGTAACAACACCCTCCTTCTATATCTCTCCTTCACAGTAACAAGACCCACCTTCTATATCTCTCCTTCACAGTAACAAGACCCACCTTCTATATCTCTCCCTCACAGTAACAAGACCCTCCTTCTATATCTCTCCTTCACAGTAACAAGACCCCCCTTCTATATCTCTCCCTCACAGTAACAAGACCCCCCTTCTATATCTCTCCCTCACAGTAACAAGACCCCCTTCTATATCTCTCCTTCACAGTAACAAGACCCACCTTCTATATCTCTCCCTCACAGTAACAAGACCCCCTTCTATATCTCTCCCTCACAGTAACAAGACCCACCTTCTATATCTCTCCCTCACAGTAACAAGACCCACCTTCTATATCTCTCCCTCACAGTAACAAGACCCACCTTCTATATCTCTCCCTCACAGTAACAAGACCCACCTTCTATATCTCTCCCTCACAGTAACAAGACCCACCTTCTATATCTCTCCCTCACAGTAACAAGACCCACCTTCTATATCTCTCCTTCACAGTAACAAGACCCACCTTCTATATCTCTCCTTCACAGTAACAAGACCCACCTTCTATATCTCTCCCTCACAGTAACAAGACCCCCTTCTATATCTCTCCCTCACAGTAACGAGATAGTAATCCCATACAATAGTGTTGTGTTATCAGTAGTGTCCTGACCTCTCTTGAGACCTACTGCTCCCTGATCCTCTCTTTTAAGCGATCCTTCCCTCTGATCCTTCCGTGCCCTAGGATCCACACACACTCTCTCTCTTACTCTACTGTCTCTGTCTCTAACTTGGGTTGCTCTCTAATTTTGTCCATATTATCGTTGGTTTCTCTCTTATATTGCTGTTCGCTTCTTGTTTACACTTTTTTTTCCGTTCTCTTCTCTCCTCGTTAGGTTAGGTTAGGTAAGGTTCGTCAGGAAACAGGACAAATGTTTCCTGACGCGGGTCTTAGTCAGATGATGACCCGCCTTTGGAGCTTTTGGTCATCTGACCGAGGCCTTCCGCTGGCTTACCGGTCCACCCCTTTAAAAATTATGGTCATTTATAACCATTGTTATATATCTCTCTCCTCATTCAGATCCACCGCGAGCGAGGCGGAGATGAATCTATCTATCTATCTATCTCTCTCTCTCTCTCTCTCTCTCTCTCTCTCTCTCTCTCTCTCTCTCTCTCTCTCACTCTCTCCCTCTCTCCTCTCTCTCTCTCTCTCTCTCTCTCTCTCTCTCTCTCTCTCTCTCTCTCTCTCTCTCTCTCTCTCTCTCTCTCTCTCTCTCATGATGGACCTTGAAAAAAATTACAAACTTCTCGACCAAACTTGTTTTGACCTCAAAGTTCTCCTTTCTTACGGGAACTTGCTTTCAACGTCTAAGTTCCAGTGATGTGAACTTTAGTGCTGGAAACTTAAGATTGTCGTCTTTAAGAAGCGCTAAACCCTGATGCATTCACAACCTCAGGACCTGATGCCTTCACAACCTCAGGACCTGATGCCTTCACAACCTCAGGACCTGATGCCTTCACAACCTCAGGACCTGATGTCTTCACAACCTCAGGACCTGATGTCTTCACAACCTCAGGACCTGATGCCTTCACAACCTCAGGATCTGATTCCTTTACAACCTCAGGACCTGATCCCTTCACAACCTGAGGACCTGATCAAGTGTACCCACAACCTAACCAACTTGTGTTCCCCCAAAAATGTGTATGGAGACTGTTTATAGTTGGGTTGGGTTACAACGTGTTGACCACGTAGCATCCTGGGGAAGGGTTATAGGTGTACATGGTACCATCCTATTGCAGTAGCATCGTCTGTGATGTCATGAAGCTGGAGGGAAGATGGTAGGATAAAGGGGAGATGGTAGGATTGAGGGAAAAGATGGTAGGATGGAGGGGTAGGATGAAGGGAAAAGACGGTAGGATGGAGGATGTAAGATGGTGAGATGCCAGGATGATACAAGGGATGGTGGGGGGGGGGGGGCACTGGATGCTGCTGACGCCAGCCAGAGCCAGGGAGATGGTCGCCATGGTTACCATCCCTCCGGCGGCACAGTTGCGGTATTTCCTGCGGCCTGCTGGCGCCAGACCTCCCTTCTAACCCCCTCCTATCCCCCCAACGTGGGTCCTCCCCCTCTCCACCTCAAAATCTTGTCCGATGCAGTTTGGTAAGACTAACAAACCTTACCTAACCTAACCTTTATATTAAATTTCTAAGAAAGCTCTGTTGGGCGTTCTAGTTGAAGAGGAAAGCAAAGTGACAAGCCTGGTGCTAGGCCGGGCTGCGAGTATAATAATCTTTATTTCTACAAGTACGTGATACAACTTATATAGACCATAGCTGACATAGGTGACAGTACCATATAGAAAGCCCCTTCTTATGCAGAGAATTTCCCACAACTTGGGTTAATTTTGTCCCCAGGATGCCACCCACACCGGTCGACCTAGCAGGTACTTACTGCTAGGTGAATTTGGACAGCAGGTATCTTAAGGAAACACGTCCCAGTATTTCCATCCGTACTGGGGATCGAATCAAGGACCTCAATGTCGGAAACGTAGAACGCGGGGGCGTTGACCCCCGGAACCCCCAAGGTATACTCCAGGTATACCAGCATCAGAACAACTCACTGGAATAGAAAAATCAGGATGTTTAAAACAGTACACAAAACATTGACACCGTATATCTCGACTCAAAAATTTAGCAAAATCTATATTTTTTATAAATGTGACTTTGAAATAAATCTTAAATTTGTACACTAGTCTTGAGTACACGCAGGTGTTATGTGCACAGTAAACCCAATATAAGCCACAATAAACAACTGTCAATGTATAGAATGGACTGGAAACAAGAACCCTGGTCCTGAGGACATTTTATATACAGTTTTACGCAGTTCCTGGAAATTACAAGTGTCTTATAGGATAATATCTCTCTAGTTACCTGGAGAATGTTTCAGGGTCAGCGCCCCCCACTGCCCATTCCTTGATCAGGCCACTGTGGATATTCTCGAATAACTCCCAAGAAATCTAAGTGACTTATTTCCACTGGAGAATTTGATCAGATATATATACCAGGACCAAGGTTCGAATCCTATTCTGTACATTCACATTATGTAATTAAAATCCAAAATAACTTACTGAAGTTTCCCCTCGCAGGTACATGAAGGGTAACTGGAGCAGTTGCAGTGTGACGTGTGGTGAAGGATCAAGGAGCAGAAGTGTTACTTGTAAGATCTTCCTGGAGTTCTCTCGTACAGTGGCAGTCCTTCCTGACGACCAGTGTCCAGGAGCCAAGCCTCCACACTCTCAGAGATGTGTCCTGCCTCCTTGCTCACACGCCATGACCAGGTCAACAATACACACCCAATACCGACTGGAACGATACACAAATAACCCACACACAGAATGACCTTCATTAGTCAGACCAAAACGTCGTCATAAGGGTCACTATCCTGTGTGTGAGTTATGTAACATGACCAGATCTCTCACAACACTATCACTACTACTAACATTAATAATCTTTATTCTCTAAAATCTACAAATGTTGTAAAAGTGATATAACCAATTTATATATTTATGTACATTTCTTCCTGGAAATAAATGGTATAAAATACCGACACAATGGAAATATAAACACACATGCAGGATAATGTGATCCTTTATTGACAACGTTTCGCCCACACAGTGGGCTTTTTAAAGTCACAATCAGATCTGAACATTAAAATGGTATAAAATACCGACAGGTTGTTAGGTAAGACACATATGCAACAGTTAGGTATCTTTATTGTGAAACGTTTCGCCTACACAGTAGGCTTCTTCAGTCAAGTACAGAAAAGTTGATAGAAGCAGAAGATACTTGAAGACGATGTAATCAGTCCATCACCCTTAAAGTTTTGAGGTGGTCAGTCCCTCAGTCTGGAGAAGAGCATTGTTCCATAGTATGAAACAATATGGAGAAGAAGTGACAGGATGGAGCTTTTTATAGCCCCAAGAGGTGAGACGTAGGCCACTAGGAGAGGTAAGAACTCAGATGTTGAGAAGGCAGGTCCCTCTCAAATCCAGCCTCTCTCACTGGTGGAAGTTGTCGAAGTTGATTGCAGGTCTGTACCAAGATACCCTTGTGTTGCAGTGTCTGACAGATTGAACATTAAAATGGTATAAAATACAATCAGATCTGTTTGTGACTTTAAAAAGCCCACTGTGTGGGCGAAACGTTGTCAATAAAGGATCACATTATACTGCATATGTGTTTATATTTCCACATTTCTTCCTACAATTATTCTTATATTTATCGGGAAGCTGTAAAACCGTAAGAGCCTAGGGGATTTGGAGGTAGATTCAATCCAACGAAGTGGAGGGTGATTCTAGTTCTATGGATGAAGAGCCCTTCAGGGTTCCCACAATGTTACTAGATAAGATAAGATAAGATTTCGTTCGGATTTTTAACCCCGGAGGGTTAGCCACCCAGGATAACCTAAGAAAGTCAGTGCGTCATCGAGGACTGTCTAACTTATTCCCATTGGGGTTCTCAATCTTGTCCCCCAGGATGCGACCCACACCAGTCGACTAACACCCAGGTACCTATTTGCTGCTAGGTGAACAGGACAACAGGTGTAAGGAAACTTATCGAAATGTTTCCACCCGCCTGGAATCGAACCCAGGCCCTCCGTGTGTGAAGCGGGAGCTTTAGCCACCAGGCCACTGGGCCACTAGCAGTGTTAGAGCACCAACACGACGTACCTACCTTATGACAAGGTCTTCTTTATTATTATTATCTCCATGGGGAAGCATTAACTCCATCGGGAGTAGCCTTAGTCATACATGATAACCATCATGGGACGAATGTATCATTCGTGATCGCAGGATAACCCGGAATTCAACTGTAGAATATACTACCAATACCTTGGCACCTGTTTACTACTAGGTGAACATGGGTAGCAGAAATTAAATCCAGGTCCTTTCGGCTGTGGCTTTGTAACTTGTCATGATTGTGACCAGATCTACCTGGAGTTCATTACCTTTGTAACTTGCTCAGCTATCAAAATTTTGGGGCCCAGTCCCTGGACCCATTATGTACCTCTGTAATCTTTTGACTATCGCCCACAGGATGGGTATGGGGTGCATAATGAACATATGAAATTAACTTCGACTGTGAGCCAACCGCTGTTCCAGCGAACTAAGCTGAATAACCCGTACGTGGGGAGCACTAAACCCGTAGGGATTATAAAGTGCCCGAGGGGAAGAATGGAAGGCATTCAGGCTTAATTCAGGGAAGTGAAGCACAGATCAAATTCCCTAGATCAAAAGCCCCCCAACCAGGATCAAAGAACTTTTGAAGAATATATGTATTTATTTTACATAAATATAATAGTTACCCGTCCTGTACTACGTTTTCTCTAAATCTTTATGCGTTAGAGAAAACGATTAATTTCAGGGCCGACTAAAATAAAATACCTATCGTTAATAAAAATTGATCTAACATGCATGAGCATTTCAGGCAATCGAAATTCAATTTTCAACTATAAGTAAAATTATTTGAAGAGCTCATAGTATGCACAGCATTTAGAATAATAATAATAGTAATAAAGGACCCCAATGGAAATAAAAGGACCCCAATGGAAATAAGTCACTCTGTCTGACTTTTTTGGGTTATCCCAGGTTCTCTACACATATGCTGCTATGTATGATAATTCTATGTAACTGTATTTGTGTATACCTGAATAAACTTACTTACTTACTAATAATGTAATAATTATAATGTAGTAATAATAATAATAATACAGGGTGTTTCAAAATGAACCCAATTTCAAAGCAGAAATGGGTGGTAATTAGGTTTGATCTAAGGAAAGGGAGAGTGGCTTATTTTCAGTGGGTTGTTTTGCTGTTCTCTGTCTTTCAAACTTCTCCTCCTCCCTCCCTTACTTAAGGTGCTATTCCTACAAGTGACCAAGTACCTGGGACTTAATTAAGTTAAGATTTTGTTTGGAATTTTAACTCAGGAGGGTTAGCCACCCAGGATAACCAAATAAAATCAAGTGCTTTATCAAGGGACTGTATCTTATTTCTGTTGGTGTCCTCAATCTTGTCCCCCAGGATGAAACCCACACCAGTTGACTAACACCCAGGTACCTACTTGCTCGCTAGGTGAACAGGGACAACAGGTTTAAGGAAATACACCCAGTGTCTCCACCCTTGCCTGGGATCGAACCACAGACACTCAGTGTGTGAGCCGAGTGTAATTTACACATGTCATTATGTATGATAATTTGTATGACTGTATTTGTGTGTACCTATACCTAAATAAACTCGCTTATTGTACCAGTTTATGTGAGCACAAAGTAGTGCGATTCATTCAGTTTTCTATTGTATATCTTAAAGCAAGGCATTGATACAAGGCATTGAACCTTATTTTCAATATTTACCAAAACGTAAAATAATGCAGACTTTAATTTTTAGGCACGAATATCCCGCAAGCGAGGTGAGTGACGCAGCACATGAACATCCCATTGTTAGTCTAGAAGATGCCCATGATGAGGACGATTCAAACGGTGACCAAAAAATTCATGAGACACCATTCCTGCCCAAGCTAGTGGATGAGGATGCATCCTTTGGAAGAGGCAAGACCTTGGTGCAAGATATAGACTTACAGGTGCCTAAAGCTCAGGCATACAATGAGCCCCACCCAGGTCTCCACTCCTATGAGACACCCACTGATCTACAACCTGCCAGCGATCCCCTGCTGCGTTATGCTAGTGAATTTGATGCTCATAACCAGTATGACTCGTATGAAGTTAGTCGCAGTAAGCCTCAATTGGAGTCCGAGCATGCAGAGATGAATTCCATTGAAATTGACATGGGTGGAGGTGAGGGTGGATATCCCGGGTCTTACCAGATTGAGGACGAATCAAACATTGCCCACACCTACCAGTGGACCACTCTTGGCTTTGGTCCCTGTAGTGCTTCATGTCTTGGTAAGGTCATTATTTCAGTAAGTGCAATTTACTGCACTAAAATAAAAATATAGTGACAGGGATTCATACCCTGAATTTTATTCCTTGTGTAACTGAGAAAAATATTGCTGTTATAAAGTTTTACTTGTATAATATTCTTTATTACTCATGCTTAATATACTGTGTACAGTATCATCAGGTTTAATACTGATACATTTCTTAATTATTGTTACATTCATGGGAAAGTGCTAAACCTGTAAGACATTATACAACACCTGTTTGATCCAAGGAAAACTATTTTATTTTTTATTTTTTTTATTATCACACTGGCCGATTCCCACCAAGGCAGGGTGGCCCAAAAAAGAAAAACTTTCACCATCATTCACTCCATCACTGTCTTGCCAGAAGGGTGCTTTACACTACAGTTTTTAAACTGCAACATTAACACCCCTCCTTCAGAGTGCAGGCACTGTACTTCCCATCTCCAGGACTCAAGTCCGGCCTGCCGGTTTCCCTGAACCCCTTCATAAATGTTACTTTGCTCACACTCCAACAGCACGTCAAGTATTAAAAACCATTTGTCTCCATTTACTCCTATCAAACACGCTCACGCATGCCTGCTGGAAGTCCAAGCCCCTCGCACACAAAACCTCCTTTACCCCCTCCCTCCAACCTTTCCTAGGCCGACCCCTACCCCGCCTTCCTTCCACTACAGACTGATACACTCTTGAAGTCATTCTGTTTCGCTCCATTCTCTCTACATGTCCGAACCACCTCAACAACCCTTCCTCAGCCCTCTGGACAACAGTTTTGGTAATCCCGCACCTCCTCCTAACTTCCAAACTACGAATTCTCTGCATTATATTCACACCACACATTGCCCTCAGACATGACATCTCCACTGCCTCCAGCCTTCTCCTTGCTGCAACATTCATCACCCATACTTCACACCCATATAAGAGCGTTGGTAAAACTATACTCTCATACATTCCCCTCTTTGCCTCCAAGGACAAAGTTCTTTGTCTCCACAGACTCCTAAGTGCACCACTCGCCCCTTTTCCCCTCATCAATTCTATGATTCACCTCATCTTTCATAGACCCATCCGCTGACACGTCCACTCCCAAATATCTGAATACATTCACCTCCTCCATACCCTCTCCCTCCAATCTGATATCCAATCTTTCATCACCTAATCTTTTTGTTATCCTCATAACCTTACTCTTTCCTGTATTCACTTTTAATTTTCTTCTTTTGCATACCCTACCAAATTCATCCACCAATCTCTGCAACTTCTCTTCAGAATCTCCAAAGAGCACAGTGTCATCAGCAAAGAGCAACTGTGACAACTCCCACTTTATGTGCGATTCTTTATCTTTTAACTCCACGCTTCTTGCCAAGACCCTCGCATATACTTCTCTTACAACCCCATCTATAAATATATTAAACAACCACGGTGACATCACACATCCTTGTCTAAGGCCTACTTTTACTGGGAAATAATTTCCCTCTTTCCTACATACTCTAACTTGAGCCTCACTATCCTCGTAAAAACTCTTCACTGCTTTCAGTAACCTACCTCCTACACCATACACCTGCAACATCTGCCACATTGCCCCCCTATCCACCCTGTCATACGCCTTTTTCCAAATCCATAAATGCAACAAAGACCTCTTTAGCCTTATCTAAATAGTTTACCTGTATTCATTTCTTGTCACTGTTCCTGCTGTTTGGTCCCTCACCAGACCTGAACTCGAGGGTTAATAGCCCAGGATAACCCAATAAAGCCAAAGTGTTATTAGACTATCTTTTTATCATTAGGATCTTTTGCATTGGGGTCCCAGGTGCTGGCTGCAGGAAGTCCAAAGTAGGCCTCACAGCCTGGCTGGTTAGGAACTAACTTTAGGAACTTATCAAATTTTCTTCTTGAAGACAGCCAGCTATCTGCTGGTAATTTCCCTTATGTATGAAGGGAGCCTGTTGAAACTTCTTTTTTCCTCTTAGTGTACTCATGGCACCCCTGTTTTTCATTGGGGTATTTTGCACTGTGTGTGTAGGCTCCTGCTCTTGTAGGGAGTGATTTCAGTATGCAGATATGGAACCAATCCCTCCAGAATTTTCCTGGTGTAAATTATGATGAATCTTATTTGTTTACATTCCAGGAGGTACAGTTCAAGGGCCTTCAAACATTCCTAATAATTTAGGTAATTGACTGAATTTATACGAGGCATGACGGTTGTTTGTACGTTCTGTAGATCTGCAGTTTTGCCTGTCGAAAGGGGCTTTTAGTCTGTAGCAGTATTAGCCTGGAGATAACATCTTTAGATGAATATTATTACAGACTAATATGGCTTGGCATCCTTGCTTTGATGGTTTTAATTATCCACTCTATCATTTTCCTTGCAGGTGTAATAATAACATTGTTTTTATCCGTTAAATAAACTTTTTTTTTACATTTTCTCTCCAAGTTCTGCACATCATTCTTCCATTTCATTGAGTTCATTAAATTTGTTTTGTTTCATTCCAATTATTTATTCTCCAATTTTTCCACTTCAGAGTAACTGAAATATGTTCCCACTGAACATCATATTGTTTTCTGTGGCTCACTGGTAGACTTAGTTTATATCAGCTTGCAGATTTGCTTATTTCCTCATTGATGCTTCTGTCATACAAATTGTAGTATCATCAGCAGAGGATGATACAGTGATGTGATTTATGTGTATGTTGGATATGAGATGAGGAAGAGAACAGGGACAAGTACTGTACCTTGAGTAACAGAACTTTTCACTGTGGATGCTTCATTATACTTTGTTCACTATTACTCTTTGGATGCAATTTATTAGAAAATTAAACATCCATCCGGCCAGTCTCCCAGTTATTCCTTCTGCATACATTTTATATGCTATTACATGTTGACCACACTTGTCAAAAGCTTTTGGAAAATTGGTGTATACTGCGTTTGCTTTTTGCCTGTCTTCCAGTGCATCCAAGACTATGCCATTATGGCCCAGTAGTTGTGTGAGGCTGGAGTGACCTGCTCTAAGATATTTCTTTAGATATTGTGCCAGTACCTTGTGACTCTTACAGGTTTAGCACTTAACTTGATTATAATAATTAAGATATTGTACATCATACAAATACAAGTGTACAAGCAGTTTGTAAATTATTGTAATGTAGTATAAAGTGAGCCCTTTCTCTTTAGTTATATATATTTCATTTTCACTATGCAACAATGCTGCAACATTGATGGTGGTACAATTTCAGGTGGAGTGCAGGAGTCTATGGTAAAGTGTGTCAGAAAATCAGACAGGAAACCAGTAATATCACAACTGTGTAGTACGTTGGTACGGCCGGACATCATTACCCGCACATGCAATGACCAGCCCTGTCCTCCACGCTGGAATATATCAGAATTTGGAGAGTGCAGCAAGACATGTGGAGGAGGAATACAAGTAAGAGTTTGGTGTCGTGAGGTTTATAAGTCAGTTATTATTATTACCAGTACAATAATTGAGGAAGTGCTAAACTCAGAAGTCATGCAGCACCTGGGGAATGGGAGGCATTGAGTTTCAGTCCAAGGAAAGGAAAGTCAGGTTCAGTTTCCCAGATCAAGAGCCCTCACTGGCATCAAGAAACCTCCCTTGAGGGGATAAAATAATATAAACTCTTCATACTCAGTTTCATTATCATTACTATTTTCTTGTATGCACAACAAAGCACTAAACCAGAATGAGGTTATACAGTGCTAGTGGGGTAGCACTGTATGGAAAAGTCTCACTCAGGGGGTCATGAAACACCCGGGGAATAGGAGGTAATAAATTTTGATTCAAAACAGGGAAGGGTCGCTCCAGTTCCGTGGATCCATGTTATTATTATAATAATCAAAGGGGTAACACTAAACCTGCAATAATAATAATAATAGTTTATTTCAGCATGATATTATTATTATTATTACAATCAAGGGGGAAGCGCTAAACCCGGAGGATTATACAGCGCCTGGGGGGGGATGTGGAAGGCATTCAGGCTTAATTCGGGGAACTGGAGCACAGATCCAATTCCCTAAATCAAGAGGGAACTTCCTTGAGAGCACAGATCATTTGGGTGTACAATTCCCAGGCAAACTTAAAGTAATAAGGCAAGAGAGAGTGGGTGAGCCCCAAGTCACCAACATCATAGGAAGGAGGAATAACCTTCCTTGAGGGGGGGAAGTTCAGCATGATAAAATGTTTGTGGGGATATAGTTTTGGAGTGGTTGGTGCAAAGGTGACCTATTACATTAGTGGGTGTACATGCAGAAAGATAATTGAAAGAATTAAGAGTAAAACCCAAGGAGGCTTTATATGCAGAACATTTCAGGCAAACTTAAGAGTAATAAGGGGGGCAATATGTTGCAAGTGTATGGTGTAGGAGGTAGGTTACTGAAAGCAGTGAAGAGTTTTTACGAGGATAGTGAGGCTCAAGTTAGAGTATGTAGAAAAGAGGGAAATTTTTTCCCAGTAAAAGTAGGCCTTAGACAAGGATGTGTGATGTCACCGTGGTTGTTTAATATATTTATAGATGGGGTTGTAAGAGAAGTAAATGCGAGGGTCTTGGCAAGAGGCGTGGAGTTAAAAGATAAAGAATCACACACAGGGTGGGAGTTGTCACAGCTGCTCTTTGCTGATGACACTGTGCTCTTGGGAGATTCTGAAGAGAAGCTGCAGAGATTGGTGGATGAATTTGGTAGGGTGTGCAAAAGAAGAAAATTAAAGGTGAATACAGGAAAGAGTAAGGTTATGAGGATAACAAAAAGATTAGGTGATGAAAGATTGAATATCAGATTGGAGGGAGAGAGTATGGAGGAGGTGAACGTATTCAGATATTTGGGAGTGGACGTGTCAGCGGATGGGTCTATGAAAGATGAGGTGAATCATAGAATTGATGAGGGAAAAAGAGTGAGTGGTGCACTTAGGAGTCTGTGGAGACAGAGAACTTTGTCCTTGGAGGCAAAGAGGGGAATGTATGAGAGTATAGTTTTACCAACGCTCTTATATGGGTGTGAAGCATGGGTGATGAATGTTGCAGCGAGGAGAAGGCTGGAGGCAGTGGAGATGTCATGTCTGAGGGCAATGTGTGGTGTGAATATAATGCAGAGAATTCGTAGTTTGGAAGTTAGGAGGAGGTGCGGGATTACCAAAACTGTTGTCCAGAGGGCTGAGGAAGGGTTGTTGAGGTGGTTCGGACATGTAGAGAGAATGGAGCGAAACAGAATAACTTCAAGAGTGCATCAGTCTGTAGTGGAAGGAAGGCGGGGTAGGGGTCGGCCTAGGAAGGGTTGGAGGGAGGGGGTAAAGGAGGTTTTGTGTGCGAGGGGCTTGGACTTCCAGCAGGCATGCGTGAGCATGTTTGATAGGAGTGAATGGAGACAAATGGTTTTTAATACTTGACGTGCTGTTGGAGTGTGAGCAAAGTAACATTTATGAAGGGATTCAGGGAAACCGGCAGGCCGGACTTGAGTCCTGGAGATGGGAAGTACAGTGCCTGCACTCTGAAGGAGGGGTGTTAATGTTGCAGTTTAAAAACTGTAGTGTAAAGCACCCTTCTGGCAAGACAGTGATGGAGTGAATGATGGTGAAAGTTTTTCTTTTTCGGGCCACCCTGCCTTGGTGGGAATCGGCCAGTGTGATAATAAAAAAAAAAAAAATAATAATGAGTAATTTTATACATACAGACATTTGGGTGAGTATAAGTGTAAATTTAGGAGTTTACAATGAATACACTTATGATCCATAACCCTTCACCACTATCAGGGCATCACCCTTGAAAAGCAATACCATAGTCTTGAAGTGCTAGCACAGCACTATATGACCCTTGTGGGTTTAGCACTTAGTTGTGATTTTTATAATAATAATTGAAGTGCCATTAATGTTATCCATGTCTCTGTTTCTCTGCTAGATTCAAGCCATTTACACACAGTAATGGTTATGTGCAAACAGTATACTGTACAAACTGGATTTCATAGTGATTTGAGTGTTCAATTTGACAGACGCGGGAGGTGAAGTGTATCCATGAGGTGACTCGAGGCGGGACTAATACTGTAGAGGTACCCGACAGCCTCTGTCCACAACCACCACATCGCACACAACAACACTGCAACTTCATGGACTGTCCCCCTGAGTGGGTACCAAGCAGATGGTCCAAGGTAAGAGTAGTCTGGCTTCTCTTTCCTTGTCTGTTACACACACACTCACACTATATCAACTTGTATTCTATAGAGAAGCTAGCCTCATGGAGATCCATCTTCAGTATTTAGTAAAGGTTTTTAAAATTTGCTAATGGTAGTTCTACCTCTCAATTTTCTACTACTGTGACCAACGGAATTTTTTACACTAATGGAATGCTGTATGTTTTGTTAAATTTTTATTGATCTGCCATCTCTTTTTAACACCCGTTTCATTAATTTGCCATCTCTCTTAACATCCTGACATACAATATGATTGTTCCTCTTGTGTGATTGTTCTTCACTTATGTCTTCCTGCAACTCTTTAGGAGTTTTAAAGAGTAAACGTATACGAGAATACAATATGTAAACGAGAGATCTGAAAGCAATGTCTAATATTTCGTTATTATAAGCCTTACATTAATTTGTTTTTGTAGTGTTCAGCACCGTGTGGTGGTGGAGGGAAGAGACGGGAAGTGCGGTGCCACCAGGCTCTGGCCAATGGCCGGATAGAAGAGAGACCCAACCGAGAATGTCCTCACCGCCAGCCACGCTCTTTCCGGAAGTGCAACCAGAGGGGTTGCCAAGGAGAGAGAAAAGAACCAAAAAATTCTATTATTAAATCTCAGGTTCATCAAAATTATGTTCAAAGCAAGTTCATGAAAAGACTTACTCTCAAGGTAAGAAAATTGGCAATAAGCAAAGAATATTTTTTTTGTCTCTTAACAATTATGGCACATTATATCTTTGAATATGAAAATGGAGGCATATGACATGCAACAAAAACCACCACCACCACATTGAACTTGTGTTGGCATTTTGCCTCTTCTTTGTGAGAGTCTATGTTAAGAATAAACAAGTAACATAAATGTGGCTCGATTAGCAGTGCACTCAGCTCACACACTGAGTGTCTGTGGCTCGATCCTGGGCACGGGTGGAAAAGTTGGGCATGTTTCCTTACACCTGGTGTCCCTATTCACCTAGCAGTAAATAGATACTGTACTTGGGTGTTAATCGACCATTATGGGTCGCATTCTGGAAGATTACGATAATACTCAATTTCTTTGAGCATACAGATAATGTACATGCGTACATGAGTAAAATAGTAGGCACAAAAGAATGCCACTAACTATGCAGTGTATTTTCTGCAGCTAATAATAAGGCTTATAATTAAGCATTTCTTAACAATAACTTCAAACCACACTAATAATAATAATAATAATAATACAATAATAATCTTTATTTTTACAAGTACTACATGATACAACTTATACAGACATAGATGACATCAGTGACATACTATATAGAAAGCCCCTGGTTATGTAGAGCATTTCGGACAACTTGGGTTAATTTTGTCCCCCAGGATGTGACCCACACCAGTCACCTAACACCCAGGTGCCTACTTACTGCTAGATGAACAGGGCCAGACGGTGTCTTAAGAAAACATGCCCAGTGTTTCCACCCATACCGGACTCGAACCACGGGCACTCAGTGTGTGAGCTGAGTGACTACCAACCGAGCTACAGAACACACTTGTGGGAAGACAAGATTTTTTCTTAATGTATAGCCAAAACAAAGGGTATTCCTCATGTGAAGCAAAAAAAAAAGATATTAAAGACAAATAACCATACTCTTCTATTATTCCTTTCTTTAAGATAAACAATAGCTTGCAATCTGATTGCTCGAACTTTTGGGACAGGTTGGTGGGACAGCTACAGTGTTCCGAGGAGTGAAAGTCAAGGTGAAGTGTCCTGTACGACGCTTCGACCGTTCCAAGATCACCTGGTGGTACGAGGGTCACCAGGTGGGCAAGAGAGGCCCCATCAGAACCAACAATAATGGTGTTCTCAAGATCAAGGAAGTGCAGTATCCACATGCTGGAGTTTATATTTGTAGAGGTATGTCCAAGATCACTTGTAAAGGTATGTCCAAGATCACTTGTAAAGGTATGTCCAAAATCACTTGTAAAGGTATGTCCAAGATCACTTGTAAAGGTATGTCCAAGATCACTTGTAAAGGTATGTCCAAGATCACTTGTAAAGGTATGGCCAAGATCACTTGTAAAGGTAGAGTCAAGGTCACTTGTAAAGGTATGTCCAAGATCACTTGTAAAGGTATGTCCAAGATCACTTGTAAAGGTATGGCCAAGATCACTTGTAAAGGTATGTCCAAGATCACTTGTAAAGGTATGGCCAAGATCACTTGTAAAGGTATGTCCAAGATCACTTGTAAAGGTATGTCCAAGATCACTTGTAAAGGTATGTCCAAGATCACTTGTAAAGGTATGTCCAAGATCACTTGTAAAGGTATGGCCAAGATCACTTGTAAAGGTATGGCCAAGATCACTTGTAAAGGTATGTCCAAGATCACTTGTAAAGGTATGTCCAAGATCACTTGTAAAGGTATGTCCAAGATCACTTGTAAAGGTATGTCCAAGATCACTTGTAAAGGTATGTCCAAGATCACTTATAAAGGTATGTCCAAGATCACTTGTAAAGGTATGTCCAAGATCACTTGTAAAGGTATGTCCAAGATCACTTGTAAAGGTATGTCCAAGATCACTTGTAAAGGTATGTCCAAGATCACTTATAAAGGTATGTCCAAGATCACTTGTAAAGGGAGAGTCAAGGTCACTTTTCAAGAATATATCCCAGTAAATGTGAGGTAAATAACTTAACTAGCAGTTTTTTTTAATTTTTAGGAAATATTTTTCATTTTTCTGATGGGCATTTAAAAAAGATCAGCAGGCAAATTATAAGAGCAAGTTAATGGATATCCTTCATTTTTTGAGTCTGGGAAAACATTTGTAATATTGAATACTGTGCAAGTTCTAGAGGACGGACGGTCTGAGGCAGAGAGAAAGAAGAGCCATTATACACTCTACCTATTGGAAAATTATGCACAAGCCACAAAATGAATTTTTTGTGAATTTCTTGAAAGTTTGGGTGTTCCAAAGTATTATTTTTAAATATTACTGCAGGTGTAGACGAAAATGATGTTAAAGAGAAATGATGAGAATGACAGTGAGAGCGTACTTTGATGAGTTGTCAGAGTTTTTCTACTCCCAGAGCCCGGCCATAGGCCAGGCTCGACTTGCTCTTCTTAACGGACTTTATTTCTACAAAGTGGAGTATAGTAAATTATACAGTTAGGGTGATTGACATATATAAACTACTTTATAGAAAGGCCTTTATTATACAAGGCATTTTGGCCAGCCATAATACTAAATTATGATTACTAGTAGAATAAGAATATATAGTTTTAATTATATTGGAGGTATTTAGTAATTCAATAAAAAAATTCTATACAAATAACCTACACATAGAAAGAAGCTGATGATGATGTGTCGGTCTGACTTGGACCATTGACTAGTCACACTAACACTAACACTAATTGCTGATATGGAAGAAATCACAATAAAATGCATGATTGCAAATAAGAAGAAATACCACAGTGAAAATGGGAAATACAACCCAAGCACTTTCGTGTGCTTACACACACACACACACACACACACATGTCTTCGGAGGAATAGGAGGATGTGTGTGCAAGCACACGAAATCACTCTGGTTATATTTCCTATTTTTACTGTGGTATTTTTTCATAATTATCAATATTTTGAGGATGAAGCCAGGTACACAAGTTGAAGGAATGATGACAAGGACAGTAACAATATACGATGAAAGAATTGTTTAGTGTAATAAATTAGAACATTAGTAACTGCTTGCTTGCCTTCCCTTCAGCAAACACCTCAGAAGCCAACATTACCCTGGAGGTGAAGCCGCTACCTTCAAGCTACCCGTCTTCAGAGGAGCTTCATCAGTCGTCTGGCAGCTCAGTTAATGAAGTCAGTCTTCACAACTTCGAAGACACCACCGGCACTCTCCGTGGCTATGGTAAATATAATTTTTGTAGCCTAATTTTATGAAATATCAATTTAATGAGAAAACTAAAAGTAACAGAATATCAAGTACTGTACTTTTATTTTAGTCTAGAAAGCACTAAATCCTTAAGGGCCATACAGCACTTTGTAACTAGAGGTAAATGTAAAAAAACAAAAGTATTGGATTTAACAATAGCCTTGATTTTAAATAAAAGCATTGATCTTACAAACAAGTATTCATCTTAAAAAAAAAAAAAAAAGAGTATTTGATGTGTAAAAAGTATTTGATTACAAAAATATATCAGTCATAAAAAACTACAAAAAGATCATTATTTTTACTTAATCTAAACTCATTCTGCCCTGAAACCCAAAATCATCTTAAAAAAAATTCTTGGGGTAATAGAGTGGGACCAAATTTAAGAGTCCTTCTTTAAAATACACATTTAAAATTTTTTCAAGATCAAAAATCAACAGATCAGTCAAAAATATTCAGAGATGCGAAATGGAGGTCTCTGTGAGATGTGTTTGACATGTCACATTCCAAAATTTGCTCAGATTCAAAGGTTTATTTCCACACGATACAATGTTTGTACAGAACTGGGTGATGTTTGGTTGTACATGCAGAAGGTCCCTGGTTGTGCAGAGTGTTTTGGGTTCTCTTAAGCCTAACGTAAGACTAAATGGCTCCACTTCAAAAGTGATAAATCAGTGAAACTTCCTCCAGAAAGAGGATAAGATGAAGTCCACATGGTACATTACTGAAGCTTGGAAGGCAGGGAAAGATTTCTGCATTTCATCTGAAGGTGCAAGTGTAGTAGGCTTAATTTCTTTGGTAAAATTGAACTTAAGCTTTTTGATCTTTAGTCTGATAAGTGACTCGCCAAATACAGAGTCATACTAAGACTTCAGTATCTCACTCATTTATTTGCTGTCGTCTGTGTAAGTTCCATCTTATTTGAGCAAGAGCTGATGTTGGGTGAGGTTTTTGCCTTGTTTTTGGCACATGAAAGGAAATATTTTGAATTTCTTTCAATTTCATTAATTACATTTAGCTCCTTCCGTCTCTCCCGGATCCTGTTTGTATATCGTCTGTTCATTTTTATTTGGAAACTGGTGCAATTATTATTATTATTATAATCAAGGGGGAAGCGCTAAACCCAGAGGATTATACAGCGCCTGGGGGGGGATGTGGAAGGCATTCAGGCTTAATTCGGGGAACTGGAGCACAGATCCAATTCCCTAAATCAAGAGCCCCTCACCAACATCAAGGAACCTTCCTTGAGGGGAAACTGGTACAAAATTATTAATTTTTATCAAGTGCATTGTTTTTTGTGTATGTGATTACATGGTGCATGTGTGGTGGTCTGTATTTGGTAAAACTCTGACAAATGTGAATTGTTTCAAGTAGGTAATGAAGCTGTGATGACATTAACTCAGGTCACTGTTAAGCTGAACTGTTCTTCCCTATGTATCCTTTATTATGGATCTCTTTTATACAAAGTGAACTGTTGCCATATGAGTCATTACTGTAATAATGTTTATACCTTACAGTATATTCATGGGGAAACACTATTAACCCATAGTGATCAGGAGCTATGAATCGATCCCAGCAACCACAAATAGGTGCATACACCATCTGAGAGATGGAATGTAATCAAGTTTGATCTGAGAAAAGGGAGGATAGCTCCAATTCTTGGATCACGAGCCCTTCATCACCAGCACCAAGGCAGCTATCGTAAAGGATGTTGACAGTACAATCAAACATCTCTACAGTATCTATATTACACTTTCCAGCATATCATGTACATATAACTTTTGGTAGTATTATACATAATTGTTATACTACATAACAAACTCTTGTACTGCACTACTGTATTATTATTCTTATAATAAAAAAGTAGCGCTAAACCTACAAGAGTCATAAAGCGCCATATACTACTGTAGTACAGTGCTTTTATTTTATATATTTATTTTATAGAATGGTTGCCTAACAAATCCACCAAGTTGCAAGGCAACGGAGGCCGCCGTCGCAAGGGACGAAGAAGGAGCAAAACCTTGAAGAATAAAGGGCGCGGAGGCCGTCGCCGTAAAGGTAACTGGGAGAGTAACTGGTCGCCGAGCGACAACAAAACATCATGGACGATGCACACCACATTTAGGCCTATATTAACCTTTCCCTCGAGCTCAGGCACACTAGGTGAAGGACCATTTAAGGTAATGAAATAAGCAGTTTTTCTGATTCACTGTGTAAGGTTATGCGATTTTGCTCCTATTTACTATGTAAGGTTACGCAATTTTGTTCCTATTCACTATGTAAGGTTTCTGCAGTTTTGTTCTATTCACTGTGTAAGGTTATGCAATTTTTTTTTCTATTCTACATGCTGGTAGGAAGAAGTCAAAAACTAACGTATTGGGTACAGAGAGATCCGAACTTATGAATGAACATCCCGTATAAAACTATAGTACAAAGGAAAACTGTGTGTTCAACATGTTTGTGACTGCAGCATAGCACTCAATAAACAACCTGATGTACTTCAGTCACCGTGTGATCTGAAAAAAGTCTTATGCTAGCCTGGTCAACCAGGCTGTTGCTGCTGATGGTCTGCTGACCCATATATCCATCACAGCTTGGTTGATCTGGCACCTGACCATAAAATGCATCAGCTGTTAAATATTGAAGCCATTCAAGAGAGGTAGACTGAAATATACTTAATGTGATTCAACGGGAATAAGTGTCTCACACTATTTTACAAACAAAGTTGTCAGATGTGTGATGACACACTTGGCTTCCACTCTTCCCGTTTACCAAATTAGAAAGCACCTTTTTTGAACATTTGAAGCCAAGCAACAGAGGGTTTTGGAAGTTATAACAACCATTCAAGGAATCTTCAATTATGTAATTATAATCATTACTAAATGCTACACCCACAAGAGTTTAGGAATCTTTAAATGCCTTCTACAGTTTTGGTCATGGGGCATCTGCACATGCCAGTTGTTCCAAGAATTGTGCCCTAGTTACTATACACCAGCATTGAAAATTCAGAACCAAGCGAATGAGTCTTTCTCATGCAATGAGTGAAAAATAAATGAAACTCTGGAGGAGGATAAAAATATTCAGGCAACCACTTAATTAATCATCCTGGAAGGGAAATCTTTATATGCATTTTGAACCTCATCTGTAACTATATATCATCATAACTCAAGCTTTCATAAGTCAGGGTCTACCTCTGTTAGATCTCACTAACTGGTATGTGTCAGTTTTGCATGTTATGCTACATTTTGTATAAAGACAAACATGGCTTACTGGAAAGCTGTCTTCATTGTTCTTTACTGGATACAGTTTTGGCAATAGCATAGTCATTTTTTGCTAACATAGTTGCTCTATACATTTTCATATCTGTTACATCTACATTTTTTATAAATAAAAGCAAGTAGCATCTGCTTTATTAACTAAGGTTTCTCCTTTATAACCCCTGCATAGGCTTCCAGCAAAAACATGCACACTGTTGAGATGACAAGCAGTGAGGCAACTAACACTTTTGACCCCACATATTGGCACTCCAACACTCACACCCGTAAACCCGAGCAGGAATATATCTACGGCACTGTCAAGCACTCTGGTTGGCCCCTCCACAGTGAGAAAGGTTACCACACACACACTGGATGGGATCAGGAAAGGGACTTATATGGAACTACCAATCATCTTCCAGAGAAGGACATTGATGAAGAGAGGCAACATGTTTTTGGCAGAGTCACCCACCATAGGTCAGAAGATATATAATGTAATTTGCTTCTCCCATTAAAATAGATATGTTCCACTTGTCTTTATTAATATATTCATAGGGAGGTGCTAGAACCTTAAGGGTCTACAATTCAGCATTTTGCTTTTATCACAGTTTAGATATTTGTTGCAAACCTGCAGAGGTTACATGAAGAACTAAATAATGTGAAGTTCTCTATTTCCCATAAGAAAGAGTTATTACTGAAACCAAGTCATAAACAAGAGAAATTTCAAGTATACAAAAGCAAGATTCCTCACTTCATATAGCACTATTAAGCCTTTAATATGCTTTAATTTTTAATTTGTTGCATCACAATATGTTGTCACGTGACTGGTGCCACTGTCTTACATATTAAAGAGATGGACTTACTGATGCATGGCATCACAGTTCAGTATCTTTAGACAAATTTATAACATTTTTCTCCAGTGATGGGAGCCGCATCACTAGCGAAGAAAGCCACATTTTTGGAACTATTCGTTACGGCCCGCTGCCAGAAACAACTGAGATCGCAAATTCTGGAAGAGCAGGCTGGTCAGATATGACCAGTATCACAGAAACTCACTTGCCTGAGAGGAACCCTGTCTTTGAGGTGAGGACTTCGAAAATGCACATATCCATGGATCTGTGAAGAATTTGGCTTGCTCTAGAACCCATCAGACTCTCCATAAATACCAGCACCTCTTTGTGTCCATGTACTGTAGATGTAAAAGAAGTGAAGCTGATAGAAATAGATTAATATAGAAATTTGTATTAGGTACAACTGGTGTGGGAGTAGTTTTCCCTGGTCTCTCTAGTGTAGTAGTAGTTTGTCATTTAGAACCTGCGTGTCCCAAGCCGTACCCTGGCATAGAGGTAGTGTCTCCAGTCACAGCCTGTGTGTCCTAAGCTGTAATCCTGGCCTAGAGGTAGTTTGTAAGTCACAGTCTGCATGTTATAAGCTGTAATCCTGGCATAGAGGTAGTTTGTCAGTCAGTCTGCATGTCCCAAGTATAAAGTAGTAGCCCTGACATAAAGGTAGTTTCTGAATCACAACCTGCATGTCCTAAAGTTTGATTTCTATACCCAGCATCATTTTGAAGTTACTAAACTAATCTCTTTCAGATGCAATTCTCCCAAATTTAAATCAGTGTAAAAATTCATAATTTAAATTAAAAAAAAAAATTAATTTAAAATTTTCTGAATATGAGTAAATGCTTAAGTTTTCAATTCAGGATTTTTTTTTTCAAAATACTATTGTAATACATAGTGAAAAATTCCACATTTTCATTAGGAAGATATGTCTCCCTCAGATTTTGTATTTGATAGGTTGCTTGTCAGTAGTCAGTGTTAACAAGGGTTCTGAGACTAAGGATACTGCTGAAGCTTGACAAGTAACCTTGGAAAAGAGAGAGAGAGAGTAACATGGCAGGAAAACTCTGCTGACCGCTCTTTCTTAAAATGTTTAATTTGCGGGAATGTTCTCTGCTGACCCATTATGCAACATTTTTTTTTTTACTCTATAATCATTTTAAATTTTAGCCTCAATAAAAAAGTGTATGTGCTTAATTTTCTGTCTCAAAGCTCATATTTTTCCATTATTTGCTGGAAATATTTGATAGTGGCAGTTACATAAGTCCTCCCATATCTGCAGGTAATACGGTCCAAGACTTAGTGTGGATGCACAAAACCATGGATAGTAGCGAACCCTATATATGTGTTGTTTTTTGTTTTCATACATACCTATTATAAAGTTTAATTGATAAATTATGCACAATAAGACATTACAACATTAAAAAATAATAAAATACATCGTACACTATTATACTTTGTTAATGGAAGATTCATTCTTGCCACACATCTTAGCCACCTCACCATGTGATTGTTTTTCTTGTGTATTAAGTCAAGAATTAGCATTTTTTCACTGGTGGGAAGCACTTCACTGCTTCTCTTAGGCTTTGAAGAACTGCCACCATCACTACTTTTGTGCTTTGGGGCCAATATTAAGCAAAATTCAGGGTTATTTTCAGGCCACAGTAAACCGTGGATTCCTGAAACCTTGGAAACTGAATCTACAGATATGGGAGTTCTACTATATACATCAGCAAGTGTTCAGTAGAGAAACTGGATAATTTTTTTCAAAATTTTTTAGAGATATGTATGTTTCATGTCTATGGGATTTTGTAAGGATGCTTGACATACCATGATAGTAGTTACCTCTGGTGGTGATGACTCTTCTGTAATGGCTGTCAGCGCTTTTCCCTTAACACATTACTCTCGTGTCAGGATGTTCAGTATTCCATTTTCTGAAATATGTATATTAGAAAATATGGCTAAATACCATAAATGTTCAGTGTAATGCTGAGTTAATTGTTTCCTTCCTTGTGCCACACCACCACACTACACACACCACCACACTACACACCACCACACTACACACCACCACACTACACACACCACCACACTACACACACCACCACACTACACACACCACCACACTACACACCACCACACTACACACACCACCACACTACACACACCACCACACTACACACACCACACCACACTACACACACCACCACACTACACACACCACACTACACACACCACCACACTACACACACCACACTACACACACCACCACACTACACACACCACCACACTACACACACCACCACACTACACACCACCACACTACACACACCACCACACTACACACCACCACACTACACACCACCACACTACACACACCACACTACACACACCACCACACTACACACACCACACTACACACACCACACTACACACACCACCACACTACACACACCACCACACTACACACACCACCACACTACAAACACCACACTACACACACCACCACACTACACACACCACCACACTACACACCACCACACTACACACACCACACTACACACACCACCACACTACACACACCACACTACACACACCACCACACTACACACACCACCACACTACACACCACCACACTACACACACCACCACACTACACACCACCACACTACACACCACCACACTACACACACCACCACACTACACACACCACACTACACACACCACCACACTACACACACCACCACACTACACACCACCACACTACACACACCACCACACTACACACACCACCACACTACACACCACCACACTACACACCACCACACTACACACACCACACTACACACACAACCACACTACACACACCACCACACGACCCACACCACCACCCTACACACCACCCCACTACACACCACCACACTACACACACCACACTATACACACCACCACACTACACACCACCACACTACACACACCACACTACACACACCACCACACTACACACACCACACTACACACACCACCACACTACACACACACAACACAACACACACACAACACACACACACAACACACTACACACACAACACCACACTACACACACAACACCACACTATGCACACAACACCACACTACGCACACAACACCACACTACACACACACCACACTACACACCACCACTACACACCACCACACTACACACACACTACACACCACCACACTACACACACCACCACACTACACACCACCACACTACACACACCACCACACTACACACCACCACACTACACACACCACCACACTACACACACCACCACACTACACACCACCACACTACACACACCACCACACTACACACCACCACACTACACACACCACCACACTACACACACCACACTACACACACCACCACACTACACACACCACACTACACACCACCACACACTACACACACCACACTACACACACCACCACACTACACACACAACCACACTACACACACTACACACACCACCACACTACACACACCACACTACACACACCACCACACTACACACACCACCACACTACACACACCACCACACTACACACCACCACAATACACACACCACCACTCTACACACCACCACACTACACACCACCACACTACACACACCACCACACTACACACCACCACACTACACACACCACCACACTACACACCACACTACACACCACCACACTACACACACCACCACACTACACACCACCACACTACACACACCACACTATACACACCACCACACTATACACACCACCACACTACACACACCACACTACACACCACACTACACACACCACCACACTACACACACCACCACACTACACACACCACACTATACACACCACCACACTACACACACCACCACACTACACACACCACCACACTACACACACCACACCACCACACTACACACACCACCACACTACACACACCACACTATACACACCACTACACTACACACACCACCACACTACACACACCACACTATACACACCACCACACTACACACACCACACTACACACACCACCACACTACACACACCACCACACTACACACACCACACTACACACACCACCACACTACACACACCACCACACTACACACACCACCACACTACACACACTACACTATACACACCACCACACTACACACCACCACACTACACACACCACCACACTACACACCACCACACCACACTACACACACCACCACACTACACACACCACACTACACACACCACCACACTACACACACCACCACACTACACACACCACACTATACACACCACCACACTATACACACCACCACACTACACACACCACCACACTACACACACCACACTACACACACCACCACACTACACACACCACCACACTATACACACCACCACACTATACACACCACACTACACACACCACCACACTACACACCACCACACTACACACACCACCACACTACACACACCACCACACTACACACTACACACACCACCACACTACACACCACCACACTATACACACCACACTATACACACCACCACACTACACACACCACACTATACACACCACCACACTATACACACCACCACACTACACACACCACACTATACACACCACCACACTATACACACCACCACACTACACACACCACACTATACACACCACCACACTATACACACCACCACACTACACACACCACACTATACACACCACCACACTATACACACCACCACACTACACACACCACACTATACACACCACCACACTATACACACCACCACACTATACACACCACCACACTACACACACCACACTATACACACCACCACACTACACACACCACACTATACACACCACCACACTACACACACCACACTACACACACCACACCACACTACACACACCACACTATACACACCACCACACTACACACACCACACTATACACACCACCACACTACACACACCACACTATACACACCACCACACTACACACACCACACTATACACACCACCACACTACACACACCACACTATACACACCACCACACACACACCACCACACACACACACCACCACACACACACACCACCACACACACACACACCCCCACACACACACACACACACACACACACACACACACACACACACACACACACACACACACACACACACACACACACACACACCAGCACCATACCATCACCAAACACCACACACACACACCAGCACCATACCATCAAACACTACACTACATCCACCACCATATACACATCAGCACCATACCATCACACCACACTGCACCCACCACCACACACACCCACCACCACACCTCACTACACCACTCTCCACTCAGCAAAATTTCATCACTTTTCTCTTTAAGCCATACAATGCAGCATGCTCTCATAAATATATTGAATATTACATGTACATATGTATGGTTTTCTTCTTTCAACAAACCGGCTGTATCCCACCAAGGCAGGGTGACCCAAAAAGAAAAACTAAAGTTTCTCTTTTTAAATTTAGTAATATATACAGGAGAAGGAGTTACTAGCCCCTTGCTCCCGGCATTTTAGTCGCTTTTACGACACACATGGCTTACGGAGGAAGAATTCTGTTCCACTTCCCCATGGAGAATATGTATGGCTATTTTGTGTTAAAAGACTTAAATTTTAGCTACTGCATTTTATAAATAAAGAGTATTTGTGTCAAGGGTAGAAGACAAGAGCTTCATCCCTCATAGCCTCCAGCAGTCCCATAAAGACTACCAAATAAATAACAATATAATAATGCAACTTCAAACCAACTCCCCTAGCCTCTAGCCCCTGCCATCAGATAACTCCCTAAGTCCCTTCTATATAGAAATTCTGGAGTCCTCCCTACAAGTAAATTTAAAGTTAATTTTTTCTTCAGTAACTCTTCTGTTTCCTCACAAGTATAAAACTTACAAGAAATTTATGCATCCAGGTTTTTTAACAGAGTTTTTGCAGAATATTTTAAAATTTAATTTCAACTCATTTTAAAGGCCAAGATTAGAAATATCTTAGCTGAAGAGTATGGCATATAATCCCCTGGATGTAGCCTGTAACAGTTGACTAACACTGAGAAACAGAAGTAGTATCTATTTACTTTACTGATTTGCTGTATCAGAAATAATAATTTGTCTTGATGACTTTTTTTATGTGACTTATGTTGCTTGTAATGGAAAGTAGGGGTTGGGGGGGGGGATGTTGCCTTACACAGAATCTTACCTGGAGTATACCTGGAGAGGGTTTCGGGGGTCAATGCCCCTGCGGCCCGTTCTGAGACCAGGCCTCGTGGTGGATCAGGGTCTGATCAACCAGGCTGTTACTCTTCCCCATATATTCCAGCCAACTTTTGAAGGAACGTCCGAAACATTTGCTGGAGAATTCTTCTTGCTGCTTTGACTATCATAGTCATGAAAGAATCTGCGCTTGGTTGCTCTGAGACACAAGAATGTGTCCAGAGGTTGATGATTGCCTGGGCAAGCTCATACAAGTGTAAGGTAACAGGAAAGATGCATGACAAAAATAGAACAAACCATGAAAGTGTGTTAGAAAAACAGCGTAGAAAGTATCAAAGCTTATATATGAATTTTTTTGCTTTTTAACCATTATTTCCACTAGTGTGTGAGTGATGTACATAACACAAAAAAGTATTGTGAGCAACTTTTCCCTGGCATATTAGTCTGGTACAGTGCACTTTTGTATTAAATATTATAGTTTTTTATTCAGAATGTTGGGATGGTCAAATTTTCAATAAAATTCTAACATAGGTAATGTTAGCAACTTTTGTAAGTTCACTTAAAAGCCAAAAGCATTTTCTTTTCTTTTAGATGTCTGGTTTCTTTTTCATTAACAGTCTTCTTTTCTCTCTTTTGTAAATAAAACAAACTTATCAGATATATTACTGTTAAAGTTAGTTACACATATGACGGTAATTGTTTACATTCCTAGACAGTTCCAGCGTATAGACGTATGTATATTAGAAGTTTTGAATAAAATTATTCCAGCCTGGCATTGTCCATATTGGAAGCTTCTTTGTAGGGATTCATTGCTCAAAATATAACATATTTAATAACAATAATATTATAATAGGTATAAGGCACCTCTTTAAATATATACAGTAATGATGTGCATTAACAAGATAGTGCCAGCATTGGCACACCTTGAAATATGACTATATTTGGTGGACTATTTACCAGGGACTGTTATGTAGTTATTTATGCTGGCAACTTTTCAGTTAATTGTACTATGTATTTTGCTGCATTTTAAAATATTAACATAATACAGTACTTATATATATATATTTTCAACATGATGGCCGTCTCCCACCGAGGCAAAATTCTTTAAAGTTAACGAGCAAAATTCAGTAGTAATACTGTATTACTACTGCTAGGCTTTAAATAAGATATTAATAATAATAATAATAATTGTCATTTATACACATTCTACATCAGCTGAAAAGTAGATAGATTGATGAACTGAAAGATCATTACAGTACATGGGTGTCTAAGACATTCATAGCAATATTCTTAACAGGAAAATGGCAATTCTCTTGAAGATGGTCTTAGTGGACTGGAAACTGAGTCAAAATTCTCACCAGATAACAGTGATCCAGAGAAGAAGGTAAGATAACACATGGAGAATGTGGCATGTTGTTACTGGTCCTCACCAACCAACACAATGTTGCAACTAATACGATGCAATGACTCAAATATAGAACCATGACAGTATTTACAATAAGTTTTTCTTATTCTCTTATGAATGTAGTAATCCATTTAAGTATGAAAAATATAACTCAATACTGTGGCTGGAACATTTCACAATTAACCCACAATTCACAGAGGAAACTTTAGATAGAATTGTTCTCTGAATTGTGACTTAGCTGTGAACAGTTGAGTTTAAGAACTGCCAGTAACTAATACATTGTAATCCTTCTAAACTGAACTCTTCAGCACCAGAGCTTACCAGAATGACCAGTTGTTGCATATTATGAAACACAGTCTGTGCTACAGTGGATCCCAGTGGCATACTGCCAACAATAGTGAAGAAAAGATACTTATTGGAGAATAACCTTTTATTGCAACATTGTTGCACTCTATGTAGAGCTTGATCAAATCATCTACACACAGGGAAGTGTAACAATATAAGATTACTCAAACATATTTTTGAGCAGTGTACCACAGAGAAGAAAAAAAAATGTTTGAGTAACCTTTTATTGGGACATTTCTCTGTGTAGTTGAGCTGATAAAGCTCTATATAAAGTGCAACAATGTCCTAATAAAATACTATTTGTTTTTTGACTACTGTTGGCAGTATGTCACTGGGATAACCAAAGCCTGCAGTAGTTATCCTTGTCCAATATTATTCCTATTTAAGTATGAGCGTGTTAGATAGAATGGTTTTTATGACTTGACGTGCTGTTGGAGTGTGAGCAAAGTAACATTTATAAAGAGATTCTGGGAAACCGGCTAGACGGACTTGAGTCCTGGAGGAAGATGGTACAGTGCCTGTTTTGAAGGAGTGGTGTAGATATGTTGAAGTTTTTTAACTGTAGTGTTGGCATGCCTCTGGCAAGACAGTGATAGAGTGAATGATGATGAAAGTGTTTCTTCTTTTTGGGTTACCCCGCCTTGGTGGAAAATGACAGTGTAACAGCATCTACACATTACCCAGGATTGAAATAGAATAAAATAGAATGACTTTAAGCAGTAAATTTCCTAATACTGACTCTAAGATTCATTGTATTAATATGTTGAATACTGACAGCCATGTAGGCCAAGTCATGAGACTGTGGCTGTCTGATGAATGCATCCAGGAGTCTGCTGCTTTTATTGGAAGGCACAATAGATATGTGGCTCCTCCTGTGTGATAGAATAGTGATAGATGGGCTGACTGATGTCAGTCTCCCTCAGTCTCAAATCAGAGAAGTTTAATTGAATGTTTTTCACATTGCTGTCCTCAAATTACTAGTTGAGAGGTTTTAATATACTCTCTCCTTGCCTATTCATCAGTTTTTTTCATGCAGCTGATGATCAGTATGAGATGGAATCCACAGGTGTACTCTGACTCCACTGTCTACAAGCCTACCATACCTGTGTCTGGCTTCTGACACAAGGATGCCACAGTTGACACTTATGAAGTTGAGAATATTTATGGATGATAGAGAATCACTTACAGTTAATGTGTCAACCTTAAATACGTGGATGCAGTTGAGTGCAAGGAACATAGCAGTTAGTTAAGACACATGTGCAACATCTGGATATCTTTATTTCATATTGTCGGATTTTATACCTTTCTTGCACAACATAGCAGTTGTTGATTCATGTTCCAATTTCTATATGGGAGCCATCACTCTGTATGCCAACACTACTAAGTGAAATAGGAGTTTTAGCTTATATTTTGTTGCCTTGAACATAGAAATGGTTGAATTTTATCAAAGTGTCGCAGTGAGGAGAGTAAATCAGTGCTTTTTGTTTGCCACTTGTTCACATGCGTGTTTGTGTTTTCTTATTTCTACAGCTGTCTTGAGGTAGTCCTGTTTTCTGTAATTAATGAAAAATTTGATTAATAGACCATGGGGCACCAGCCACTCTACATGTTTCTCCAATATCTTTCTGAGGTATATTTTGCATTCATATTAGTTTTTTTTTTTTGAAGCATAACACACTATATAAATGTAGTTTCTGTCAGGTTCTTTTAAAGACAGAGCTCTTCTTTATAACAATCACCAAGTTGTTGATCCATCATATCTGTATGTTGGAGAGCTGCTGCTGCTGTTGGAGAGCTGCTGCTATTTCCTTGGTAATGCGATCATTGAATCTTGTGTGGTTAATATGTTTGCTTTATCTGCAGTCTCTTGGATACTGCAGTGACTGGTATCCTCCCTCTACTCAAAAATATAATCAAAATTAAAAATAAAATGTGGTACAATAATGGAGTTTACCTGGAGAGGGTTTCAGGGGTCAGTGCCCCCGTGGCCTGGTCTGAGACCAGGCCTCATGGTGGATCAGGGTCTGATCAACCAGGCTGTTACTGCTGGCCGCACGCAAGGTGACGTACGAACCACAGCCCAGTTGGTCAGGTACTGACTTTAGGTGCCTGTCCAGTGCCTTCTTGAAGACAGCCAGGGGTCTATTGGTAATCCCCCTTATGTATGCTGGGAGGCAATTGAACAGTTGGGGGCCCTGGACACTTATTGTGTTGTCTCTCAGTGTACTCCTGGCAGTACTATGCATTTAATACAGCTGAGGTTTAATAATAATTAACATACACTTACTTATACCACCAAAATGTGTGTGGTGAGGGAAGCCAAGACCTGTTAGTTACAGTTTTATTCACATACAGTGGACTGGGATCACCTTCAGGTAATTAATGAGTCACATATTCATAATCCCTGGTTATAAAAGCAGATTGAATAAATTCAGTTTGATTTTATCATTTTATTCAACATCATCCCAGTTTATTATGTACAAAAATAATCTGCTATGCTTATTATAACATCTTTCTTTCAGCCTGTTTTATTGAATTAATACTATTGCACTTTTACATATATACATAAACTGAGGTTATTGTATTGGGTAAAACATTATCAGCAGTGGTTGTCCAAGTTTTTTAAATATTTTGTATACGTACATGTATTTGTCAGCTACAGTGGTATAAGATATATTATATTCTCCCTCACATTATTGATGTGTTTTGATTTTCATTCATGGTTAAAGAATGATGCTTTGTTTAACACTGATGTGCTGTTGTGTCCCTCCCTGACTAAGTACATTTATATTCCTTTTCTTCCTTTTCAATGCATGGTTCCTTCCCCTCCCTCCAGCACCGCCACCATTCATTCCTTCGGTCAGGTCAGCGTTTGGGGTCTTGGTCAAATCGTGGTGAATCTCTGAACTCAGATCGTAGCACAGGCCGCTGGCCAAATCAGGGTACCTCTTCTCCCATTTGGGACATGGGCACCAGTACCAGTACTACCACAAACAATCCTCACCTCTGGCATTCTTTGACCAACCCTTTGGACCAGCAACACCATAAGCACCAGCAGTACGACCTCCCTGGCACCCCTCACTCGCACGTTGAAGCCTTCCCTTCCCTGCCCCCTGCACCTCCCAACACCAGCTCTGGAGCCTCTCGTTCCGTACCCTACTTCCAGAAGATACTCTCCCACCTGGAGGTGAGATGCTCCAACAACTCTCTACCGACCAACTCTACATCTCTACTGCTCTTCACTTCTAGAATATAACTCCTGCAATTTTAACCTTTAACATTTCCTGTGAATAATAACTCTTAAATATAGTACAGTATAACCAAAATAATAAATGCCCTCTTTGCTTTTAACTTAGCAAATATCAAACTGGAGTTGGATTCTATAATGTAGCCGCTGGTGTTAAAGCAAGCTTGTGTTCACATGGTATAGAGCAGCATAACGTCAACAAGTGTCTCCAGCCTTCAGGGTCTTGAGCTTGTGCCTTTGTTGATTACCCGCTGCAGCATATGTGTAATGTATTGACATTTTTACATTGAATTTACGATACAGTATTAATATTTACAGGAGGTTTGCAACTTACAAACTCGCAAGGTAGTACAGTCATACTAAGAAATGGAACATGCAGAACAGTTGCATTTTTACAACAGATTCAAAGCGCAAATTCATAAAATGGAATCTTCTCTTTGTGAGTTTCCTATACAAAAAATTGGTTTGTGATGATTCAGAAACACTTTAATCAAAGAAGACCTTTATTTCACACACAGAGGGTAAAATATAAAACAAATTTCATTATACTTTGATAAGTGCAATGAAATTTGTCATATTTGATAATCCTTGGTGAAGGTGGATAAAAGAGGTCTTCACGGCTTATAGTGTCATTGAACCACTTGTCAACTTATGCAAGTGTCTGCCAACTCATGAGCAAGTTGAAGCACCAGGAATGCAACTTGTAAGTGAGGACCTCCTTCATGCATGATACACTTGTTTCTACTATTACTGAATCTTATGTTATTTTAACATTGCACTATCTTGCATGCTGGTCAAGTCTGGTGACCGGACAACATGCACTTGCTTCTAACATTAACTTGTGTATGCATGTGACTGAACAATTGCCTGAGATTAATACAGCAGTAATGAGGCTTAGATGAAAGACACAGATAGTAAAATAGTTCAAAGTGGGTTTTAGTTCCTTTATTAATTTCAACTTTTTTATATTATTGTTTACGTTGTGTATTTCATCAAACATTTTACTGTTATTAAAGTTTAGTCATTGATATTCTCAGTTATAAAAGAAATATGTGTTGCATTGATATTTGTAATAATATCCATAGTTGTTTACAGAATTGTAGTGATATTTTGTAAATACGTATGTATTATGCTGCATTACTCTCCTTTAATATCTCAATGTTTTAATACGTACAGTATCACTCGCTCACACGATTCAGAATTTCTCTTTAGAATATGCGTATATATATACACAGTATAGTATATGTATATAAGCATATATACATCCACATATAAGTAAATGATGCAAAAATCATGAACGAGTGAAAAAAGATTCAAAATAACCAGATAGGGAGTTAAATGATAACTCTAGGTCTTTTGTATTGCAATCAACACATTAGGCAGATTAGTGCAGGCGAGGTTCCCCTGAACAAATCTGCCTGAATTTCCTGCTCTATTTCTAGAACACTGCAAACTCTTGACGTGTTGATTGCAATACACAAACGGCCTATCATTCAACTCCCCCTGTGGTTATTTTGTATGCAAATACTTATATGCAGTATACAAAATAATTACACCATGTCATAAGAAGTATGGAAGTATATAATTTAACGATCGACCTAACAGGTGTAACAGTAGGGCCACGCCCATTAGATTACAAGTGTGACATAACATTAAGGTCACTCCCATTATATCACAAGTGCGATGATCTCCCTCGAGACATGCTTCTACATAGAAAATTTTTATTTGCATAGTATACAAGTGCTGTACATGTACAGCACTTGTATAATTGAACAGTGCAATACTGTATATATTGAAGATGAGATTGTGTGTAATAGAGATATGTACACAGTAATAGTTTAGATTAGCAGTCAGTGTTGTTAGAGAAGTGTGTCGCACAGTGTGGATAATTATTGCTAGTTCAGTCTCAATGTACTGTCAATGACATGAATCTCAACAATTATGACATGAGTAATACATACTCTTAAGTATTGTATTGCTCATGTCATATTATTATGATCATTAATATTATTTTATTTATGGAGAAGCACTAAATCCACAGGGGTCCTCACCAGCATCAAGATATTAACCAACTTTGCTGTTCATCATGAGTAAAAATTAACAATAGAATTTGAAATTTGGTAAACATTATTTTTCTTAGCTGATGTTAAGATACGCTAGGACCGCCACATCCTCCTGGGGTACACTCCAAGAACCTAAGTTGGTTTTTTGTTTACATACGTACCTATTATAAAGTTTAATTGATAAATTATGTACGGTATGTGGAGAATTATCACTTTTTCATTGACGGGGTTTTTTGTTTACATACGTACCTATTATAAAGTTTAATTGATAAATTATGTACAGTAGGTGGAGAATTATCACTTTTTCAATGACGGGAAGTACTTTACAGCTTCTCTTAGTCTTTGAAGAACTACCGCCATCACTAGTTTTGCACTCTGAGGCCGTTATTATGCAAAGTTAAGGGTTATTTTTGGGTCACGGATAACTGAACCCGTGGATATGGGGGTCCTTCTGTACTTATTTTTATATGCATAAATGATCACGAATTTTTGATACAGTGAGACCTTAATATTAACTTAAGTCATTGAAGAGCTGCCATATATCTACATAATAATCATTTTTATTACCCAGTTTAGGGATTTGTGCAGATGAAGCTTAACACTGTAAAATAATAATAGCTAATTTATGTTTCTTTTAACATTACTAATTATTGGAAAAATAAAGAGCTTTGTAGTTTACAAATTTAATCAAAAATATACAATATCAGTGAGAATATCAGTAGATGCAGTGATGATAAACACTATGACTTAATTATATTAATAATAAACATTAATAATAATAATGAACCCATTCATAACTGGTTAAACATTCACATTATTACTAATTAACATTTTTTGGGAAAAACTGGTAGCCATATTACTGTGAAAAATACTTTTTATCGAGGGCTACAAGGCAACGTAAAATAATGGCAAACCTTCGATTTAATGAAGTCAATAGCGAGGGGAAGGATGAGTATGGTGGATAGACATGAGGTTGTTCTGCCATCATGGTACCAATGATGGGTAATTCTGTAACTATTGCTGTTTGTCATTTCTTAGAACTGCCAACAAAATGTTTGGTAAATAGACACAGATGCAACATGCGACATTTTTACCTTGGCAACATTTCACTCTCCAGGATCTTTGTTAAGCTGTCCAGCGCTGTATAGCCCTTGTGGCTTAGCGCTTCTTTTTGATTATAATAATAATAATGTTAAGCTGTTATGGCTTGACTAAGCTCCTGGAGAGTGAAGTGTTGCCACAATAAAATGTCACATTATTTGTATCTGTGTCTATTTACCTAACAATTTATTTGTGAATGAATCAACTCTGCAGATTTTGTCCCATATTTCCAAAGTTCATTAAACCAAGTTTGATTAAATTGAGGGTTTACTGTACAGATGAATCAAGTTGGAAATACAGTGGACCCCCGGTTTACGATATTATTTCATTCCAGAAGTATGTTCAGGTGCCAGTATTGAACGAATTTGTTCCCATAAGGAATACTGTGAAGTAGATTAGTCCATTTCAGACCCCCAAACATACATATACAAATGCACTTACATAAATATACAGTGGACCCCCGGTTAACGATATTTTTTCATTCAAGAAGTATGTTCAGGTGCCAGTACTGACCGAATTTGTTCCCATAAGGAATATTGTGAAGTAGATTAGTCCATTTCAGACCCCCAAACATACACGTACAAACGCACTTACATAAATATGCTTACATAATTGGTCGCATTGGGAGGTGATCGTTAAACGGGGGTCCACTGTACTTACATAATTGGTCGCATTGGGAACTGATCGTAAAGCGGGGGTCCACTGTATATATTGAGGATCTTTATTTAGATTTTAAGGTAGTTGTTCAACCTACATCTCTCAGGTTTCAGTAAGCTCATAACCAGGAATTAAAACATAAAATTAGCTCACAAGAAATGTAGAAAACCTACAAACATGTAGTGGACTGGTAGCATTAGTAGAATGTAAACAAATACAGTAGTTATTTTTTGCATAAAACAAATGCAAGGTTTAAAGGCATATTAGAGTTAGGAACTAAGAGTAGTACTGAATTATGTATATATATGTGCCATGACAAAAGAAGGTGGCAAGGCCAGTGGCATTTTAGGAGTTCACTAATGGGGACACAGAGCTTTTTACCGACCTCTCTGCAGAGAACGATCAGCTCTAGGGGGGGACGCCATGCTGCGTCACCAAGAGATGAATTTGGTGGCTTGATCTCTCATGACCTTCTCCGTGATGCAACAACTACTGAGCACCCTCTAGGAACACCAGAAATCCTTGGCAAAGGTAATGAGGAGCTGGGTGTGTTAGATAGGAGTGGAGGCAAATGGTTTTTATGACATGACGTGCTATTGGGGTGCAAGCAAGGTAACATTTATGAAGGGATTCAGAGAAACCAGTTAGCCAGATTTTGAGACCTGAAGTTGGAAAGTACAGTGCCTGCACTCTGAAGGAGGAGTAGAGATATGCTGTAGTATTTGAACTATAGTATTGGAATGCCTCTGACAAGACACTAATGAAGTGATGATGAAAGCATTTCTTTTCTGGGTTACTGTCTCTTGGTGGGAAACAACCAGTATATTAAAGTAAATATCCTTCTTTCCACATTCTGCCTATTTACATTTTAAGCTGAATGTTATAATTATGTAAAATTAAAATCTAGCATTTTTAATACACCAGCCATTTCCCACTAAGGTAGGTTGACCCTAAGCTGTCTTTCCAGAGGTGCACAGACATCACAACTCAAGTTACCCACCAGACTGCAACATTTCCTCCTGTCCTTGAGAGTGCTACAGGTTTTCCTCTCCAAATCCATTTTTTCTCATGACTTTTTTCAATATTATCACCATGTTTGTCAATGAGACAAGCCTGTTGCTCAAAGGGGTTTTCTGGCCACATATTTTAAGTATTAGTACAATGTGTGCTATTTTCAGTTTGTCAGATTTGTTTCTTGCAATGAAAGTGATTCAGAGTGGATAACCAAGTTCTCTTATGTATTCTTAAAATAATGATCATCTTTGTGTTCCTGTTCTCTAATCCTCTTTCAAGTATTCCATCCTTCTTTAATTTTTTTTTTTTTTTTTTTATCTGATAATCACTGAGTTGTACCAATTTATAGGCACTCGCGATTCTTTGGAGTTTGAGTGGCAAATGACAAATTGGTCCGAGTGTTCGCAGACGTGTGGCTTCACCAGCTCTTCTAGTGGTTACCAGGTGAGTACTCGTGTAGAGCTTGTCACACTTACACACCTCAGAGTTTTTAATTCACTTTATGGTCATTATTACAGTCATGGGGAAGAGCTAAACTCGTAAGGATCATACAATGCCTGGGGAATGGGAGGTAATCAGGAGTGTCTTCATATATGTTTTTATGGTATTGCACATCCATGTAGTATTTTGAAAGTTATATGATAATGAACAAGTTTTAACAGTATATGTCAAGGTCACTGCCATATTTCATTTTAAGAATATATAGGTATTTTTATTACCTTTTAGTGTATGTATATAAAATTTCAAGTTTTCCAGAATATAATTAATCTTTCTTAACATTATAATACATTTCAAAGTTGACCGGTTGCAAGAAATTTATTTAATTGCGAGTGTTGCTCAGGTTCGTTCAATCCAATGCCTGGTGAGAGTGAACAATGTGAGTCGACCAGTAGATGGAGCCTTGTGTGTTGATGCTGGACTTGAAGCTCCAGTCACCATACAGCGATGTGGTCTTACAGAGTGTCCACAGTGGCATTTTGGAGAGTGGTCGGAGTGCGAGTCATCACGGTGTTTCACACTTCATTATGGTCAGTCTCCTCTGTAAAATGTGTTTACTTAATTATAATTATTATTATTGTAGTGTAGGCACACCTCTGGAAAGACAGTGATGGAGTGAATGATGATGAAAGTGTTTCTTCTTTTTCAGGTCACCCTGCCTTGGTGGGAAATGGCCGATGTGTTAATAATAAAAAAAATTATTAAGTGATAGTATGATGAAAATAACTTTATTTCCCAAGAAGATATATTAGAATTACAAAAGTGAGTTAAGAGTGTATGATTTATACATGAGAGTTCCATAGTTATGTATAGTTACTGTACTTTGTTTAGTCTCGAGTTACACCTGGCTGGAGGTGATGTCCTGGTAGTCAGTAAATGTGGGGCTGATAGTGCTGTCCTGGGAGACAGTAATGGTGAAGCTGGAGGTGCTGTCCTGGGAGACAGAAATGGTGAAGCTGGAGATACTGTCCTGGGAGACAGTAATGGTGAAGCTGGAGATTTTGTCCAGGTAGTCGGGAATTATACGCAGGAAGGAATACATATAAATGACCTCAGAGGACAGGAGCCATAGTAGGGAAACAAGTGTAGTCAAAGATAAGATAAAACCAATATTGCAAACTAGAAATACCGCAGGAAATAGCAAACAAGAGGACTCCAATAGCAATAGTGAGGATAAATTACCAAAAACAACTGGTGGGAGCTCCATTGTTGGTGCTAGGGAGGATAGGAGTAAGACAGGGAAACATGCACCAACAGGGAATACAGTCACAGAAACCCAAGGCAAACGGAAACCAAGCCTGTGCACATACTATGCACTTGGTATCTGCTGGCATGGGAAATCTGGAAAAACAGATGGGACATGCAACTATGACCACCCTAGAAAATGTCATGCCCATATGACAACAGGAAAATGCAAACTCCCTTCCTGTAAGCTTTTTCACCCTGAAATGTGTACCTCTTCAGTACAGGAAAGACTGTGCTATAACTTAAATTGCCAGGCATACCATCTAAAGGGGACAAAAAGATACAAAACATCCAGGCCATGGGAAAACCTGGGTAGCCACAGCCACTCAAGAGGGAGAGGTTTTTTAGTGCCAGGAAGGAAAAAAAACTGGCAGGAAATGGCAGAAATCGTACACCAAATCCAGTCATTCCTGGAGTGGAACCACAGTCGATGGCCTCCACTCCAAACCAACAGATACAGATACTAATGCCGGAAAAAAAATCCCCCCCCAGTACCAACAATACCACCAGTCCGATAACATTCTTCTTTGCAAATATACAGGGTCTAAAGCCAGCAACAAACAACAAAATACCTTTCATCCGTGGACTGCTTGCAGAGGCAAAGGCAATGTTCGCGGCTTTCACTGAGACCCACATAAAGGATCACTTGGACAACGAAATATGGATCCCAGGTTACAACCTATACAGATGTGACAGAGTGAACAGGCAAAAGGGGGGGGTTGGCCTGTACATTGCAGAGTCACTTGTTTGCACAGAACTGCTTAATACCTCAAATGACGTAGTGGAAGTTTTAGCAGTAAAGGTCGAGAACCAAAACCTAGTCATTGTGGTAGTCTACAAGCCTCCGGATGCAACATCCCAGCAATTCCAGGAACAGCTGTTAAAAATTGACCACTGTCTGGAAAATCTTCCAGCTCCTGCACCCAACATCTTGCTCCTGGGGGATTTCAACTTAAGGCACCTAAAATGGAGGAATATAGCAAATAATATTGTTGCAGTAATAACACCAGGAGGCAGCTCTGATGAAAACTCACACTCACACGAGCTTTTAAATCTCTGCACAAAATTCAATTTAAACCAGCAAATAATAGAGCCTACTAGACTGGAGAATACACTAGACCTCATCTTCACTAACAATGATGATCTGATAAGAAATGTCACCATATCAAAAACAATATACTCAGATCACAACATAATTGAGGTTCAGACATGTATGCGTGGAGCCCCAGACCGACAAAATGAGACTAGTCACGAGGGAGCATTCACCAAATTCAACTTCAATAACAAAAACATAAAGTGGGACCAAGTAAACCAAGTCCTAACCGATATAAGCTGGGAAGATATACTAAGCAACACAGACCCAAACTTATGCCTAGAACAGATTAACTCGGTGGCACTCGATGTATGCACAAGGCTTATTCCTCTAAGAAAAAGAAGGAGTAGATGTAAAATAGAAAGAGACAGGCGCTCCCTTTACAGGCGACGGAAAAGAATAACAGAGCGGCTAAAAGAGGTCAATATATCTGAAATGCGCAGGGAGACACTGGTCAGGTCAGAGAAATAGCAAGCATCGAACTTAAGCTAAAAGAATCCTTTAGGAGTCAGGAATCGCGGGAAGAACTAAAAGCCATAAATGAAATCGAAAGAAACCCAAAGTATTTCTTCTCCTATGCCAAATCAAAATCGAGAACAACGTCCAGTATTGGGCCCCTACTTAAACAAGATGGGTCCTACACAGATGACAACAAGGAAATGAGTGAGCTACTCAAGTCCCAATATGACTCAGTTTTTAGCAAGCCGCTAACCAGACTGAGAGTCGAAGATCAAAATGAATTTTTTATGAGAGAGCCACAAAATTTGATTAACACAAGCCTATCCGATGTTATCCTGACGCCAAATGACTTCGAACAGGCGATAAATGACATGCCCATGCACTCTGCCCCAGGGCCAGACTCATGGAACTCTGTGTTCATCAAGAACTGCAAGAAGCCCCTATCACGAGCCTTTTCCATCCTATGGAGAGGGAGCATGGACACGGGGGTCGTCCCTCAGTTACTAAAAACAACAGACATAGCCCCACTCCACAAAGGGGGCAGTAAAGCAACAGCAAAGAACTACAGACCAATAGCACTAACATCCCATATCATAAAAATCTTTGAAAGGGTCCTAAGAAGCAAGATCACCACCCATCTAGAAACCCATCAGTTACACAACCCAGGGCAACATGGGTTTAGAACAGGTCGCTCCTGTCTGTCTCAACTACTGGATCACTACGACAAGGTCCTAAATGCACTAGAAGACAAAAAGAATGCAGATGTAATATATACAGACTTTGCAAAAGCCTTCGACAAGTGTGACCATGGCGTAATAGCGCACAAAATGCGCGCTAAAGGAATAACAGGAAAAGTCGGTCGATGGATCTATAATTTCCTCACTAACAGAACACAGAGAGTAGTCGTCAACAGAGTAAAGTCCGAGGCAGCTACGGTGAAAAGCTCTGTTCCACAAGGCACAGTACTAGCTCCCATCTTGTTCCTCATCCTCATATCCGACATAGACAAGGATGTCAGCCACAGCACCGTGTCTTCCTTTGCAGATGACACCCGAATCTGCATGACAGTGTCTTCCATTGCAGACACTGCAAGGCTCCAGGCGGACATCAACCAAATCTTTCAGTGGGCTGCAGAAAACAATATGAAGTTCAACGATGAGAAATTTCAATTACTCAGATATGGTAAACATGAGGAAATTAAATCTTCATCAGAGTACAAAACAAATTCTGGCCACAAAATTGAGCGAAACACCAACGTCAAAGACCTGGGAGTGATTATGTCGGAGGATCTCACCTTCAAGGACCATAACATTGTATCAATCGCATCTGCTAGAAAAATGACAGGATGGATAATGAGAACCTTCAAAACTAGGGAGGCCAAGCCCATGATGACACTCTTCAGGTCACTTGTTCTATCTAGGCTGGAATATTGCTGCACTCTAACAGCACCTTTCAAGGCAGGTGAAATTGCCGACCTAGAAAATGTACAGAGAACTTTCACGGCGCGCATAACGGAGATAAAACACCTCAATTACTGGGAGTGCTTGAGGTTTCTAAACCTGTATTCCCTGGAACGCAGGAGGGAGAGATACATGATTATATACACCTGGAAAATCCTAGAGGGACTAGTACCGAACTTGCACACGAAAATCACTCACTACGAAAGCAAAAGACTTGGCAGACGATGCACCATCCCCCCAATGAAAAGCAGGGGTGTCACTAGCACGTTAAGAGACCATACAATAAGTGTCAGGGGCCCGAGACTGTTCAACTGCCTCCCAGCACACATAAGGGGGATTACCAACAGACCCCTGGCAGTCTTCAAGCTGGCACTGGACAAGCACCTAAAGTCAGTTCCTGATCAGCCGGGCTGTGGCTCGTACGTTGGTTTGCGTGCAGCCAGCAGCAACAGCCTGGTTGATCAGGCGCTGATCCACCAGGAGGCCTGGTCACAGACCGGGCCGCGGGGGCGTTGACCCCCGAAACTCTCTCCAGGTAAACTCCAGGTAAACACCTAATACTAGCAATAGAAAACCCAAAACAATATTGGATATATGTATTGTATATACTGTATATGTAATACACAATGTATCAAAATTACATGTGTAACACAGATGTCAGTGGAAATTAAGTATTTGGTGAAACATATTAAATAAAAATTTAATACATTTAATATTTTAATATTAAATTTAACATGAAATTTAATATTAAATTGCCCAGGAAGTGTCTTAGGTCAGCTACATTTTTTATTAAACAACAGTTTTACCACAAGATAAAAATTTTCAGCGTTTCAGCGTCGTGATGTGGTGTGCCGTTTACATAATGGGACGGTAGTCAGTGCCTCGCAGTGTGATGATCGAACTCGTCCACGGCATCGACAAGAATGTTACAACTATCAGTGCTCTGGAGTGTGGCGAGTGGGCGAGTGGTCTGAGGTATTAATTCTCCAAGTCTTTGGTAGTACTAGGACAAGATTTTACACATTCATGAATGTAACTCTGATTCAGTTCGTCAGATTTTTTTAGTTCAGGGTAAAAGGTACACGTTATATGATTAGATATATTTAATTCTCGATTGTTTTATATAAGGCGTCATGGGTTATATGTTTACAAAGAAGTACAAAGAAAGCCACTATCATGCCAGGGTATTTTGGGCAGACTAATCCTAGTACATAATAACTACTAAAATCTAGACAAGATAAGAGTATTCAGAATTGATCTGAAGAAAGAGAGGTAAGCTTCAATTCCTTCAAATATTAGTACTAAAGTAATAGTAATTGAAATAGTAAGAATAGCAGTGTAACAGAGAGGTGGTTTTAAGGTAGTGATAATTTTAAAAGATGAAGAGATTAGAGTGCTAGTGAAGAAATAGTAGTTGTACCTGTAGTAGTAGCAGTAGTAGTGGAAGATGAGGATATCAAACCAGTTCATCAATCTCAACCTTACCCATACATACATTTGCTGTATATCTGAACATTAACACAACACTTATAATTATCAGAGAATTGAGAGCTTTTGTTGTATGCTAAAGACACTCAGGATCCACAGTGATCAGAACAACTGGAATTTTGCTACAAAAAAGTATTATGTGTAAGGAACAGAGTTCCTTGCACATAATACTTTATCATAATGATAGAGAGAGGGATATAGTTTCACTAGTCTTCAGTTTCCACAAGACTGTGGACCTTGAAGGAGATACTGTTGGATGAAATTAAAAGAATAAATGCTAGAGTAAATAATCAGTTAATATGCAGTCATTATTATGCACAATACAGAAGCTTCCCAATGTGTTCGTAACTTGAAGACTTCCTGTGTTATAATTTTTTTTTTAACAAGTCGGTCGTCTCCCACCAAGGCAGGGTGACCCAAAAACAAAGAAAATACTTTCATCATCATTCAACATTTTCACCTCACTCATACATAATCACTGTTTTTGCAGAGGTGCTCAGATACAACAGTTTAGAAGCATATGTAAAGATATATAACATATCCCTCTAAACTGCCAATATCCCAAACCCTTCCTTTAAAGTGCAGGCATTGTACTTCCCATTTCCAGGACTCAAGTCCGGCTATATAAAAATAACCGGTTTCCCTGAATCCCTTCACTGAATATTGCCCTGCTCACACTCCAACAGCTCGTCAGGTCTCAAAAACCATTTGTCTCCATTCACTCCTATCTAACACACTCACACACGCTTGCTGGAGTCCAAGTCCCTCGCCCACAAAATCTCCTTTACCCCCTTCCTCCAGCCTTTTCGAGGACGACCCCCTACAGATTTATATGCTCTCCATGTCATTCTTCTTTGATCCATTCTCTCTAAATGACCAAACCACCTCAACAACCCCTCTTCAGCCCTCTGACTAATACTTTTATTAACTCCACACCTTCTCCTAATTTCCACACTCTGAATTTTCTGCATAATATTTACACCACACATTGCCCTTAGACAGGACATCTCCACTGCCTCCAACCGCCTTCTTGCTGCAGCATTTACAACCCAAGCTTCACACCCATATAAGAGTGTTGGTACCACTATACTTTCATACATTCCCTTCTTTGCCTCCATAGATGACATTTTTTGTCTCCACATATGCCTCAATACACCACTCACCTTTTTTCCTTCATCAATTCTATGGTTAACCTCATCCTTCATAAACCCATCCGCTGACACGTCAACTCCCAAATATCTGAAAACATTTGCTTCTTCCATATTCCCTCTCTCCAATGTGATATCCAATTTTTCTTTATCTAAATCATTTGATACCCTCATCACCTTACTCTTATCTATGCTCACTTTCAACTTTCTACCTTTACACACCCTCCCAAACTCGTCCACTAACCTTTGCAATTTTTCTTAAGAATCTCCCATAAGCACAGTATCATCAGCAAAAAGTAACTGTGTCAACTCCCATTTTGAATTTGATTCCCCATAATTTAATCCTACCCCTCTCCCGAACACCCTAGCATTTACTACTTTTACAACCCCATCTATAAATATATTAAACAACCATGGTGACATTACACATCCCTGTCTAAGACCTACTTTTACTGGGAAGTATTCTCCCTCTCTTCTACACACCCTAACCTGAGCCTCACTATCCTCATAAAAACTCTTTACAGCATTTAGTAACTTACCACCTATTCCATATATGTACTTGCAACATCTGCCACATTGCTCCCCTATCCACTCTATCATATGCCTTTTCTACATCCATAAATGTAATGAAAACTTCCCTGCCTTTATGTAAATACTGTTGACATATATGCTTCAATGTAAACACTTGATCTACATATCCCCTACCCACTCGAAAACCTCCTTGCTCATCCGCAATCCTACTCTCTGTCTTACCTCTAATTCTTTCAATAATAACCCTCCCGTCAATGTGTTTATAAGTTGAGGAGTTACTGTAGTAAGGTTTTCTTGGGTCAAGTTTAATATTATTATTATAAAGATAGATAGCTGGAAGGCTTTACCAATCATGAAGTATACCAAACATCAATATAAGCTTAATAAAAAGAGAAAATGTCTTATTTTTGTATAGTACAGTACGTATTTATATATGCATATTTGTTTTCACAGTGTACTGCACCATGTGGAGGCCAGGGGTATCGAACTCGACTCTTGCAGTGTGTTTGGAATGGAACAAAGAAAGCTGCTGGCAACGCCTGCCGGGAACTTCCCCGTCCTGAGGTGGTTCGCTGGTGCGATGGTGAACCCTGCCCTGACCTCAGTATGTAATATGGAATCCAAATCACCAAATCATGGGTCAAGGCCAAGAGGTCGCCAGGTACAGTGTTACTGCCGGACGGTGCATGGTTCACACTGCTGCATTCACAAAAAAAAGCCAAAACAATGGGATGAAAGATGTCTGTTATTTCTGGTGAGAAAGAAAAATCACTACATATCTCAGAAACAAGGAAATGTTTAAAAGTATCACAAACTTGCTATGAGAAAATCTTCAATTATTACATAGTAGATTTTATAACATTTATAAACATAAATTATATTTATTAAATTAGTTACTAGTACTGACTGATCACATTTTGTGGAGAAACTACACCTATATACAGTTGGGAACATTTATTACGGGAAACGTTTCACTATGAGTGACAAAACATTTCCTCTAATAAATGTCCTGAACTTTACACAAGTGTCTTTTTCCACATCTTGTTGGTATCACCAGACTATTTACTGGTGATCAGTTTTGTCTTCTTAATATAGATAAAAGTATTAAACACTAACTCTAAACATTTTACAATGTAAATTGGATTTATGCTCTCAGTCTTATAACTAAATTGTTTTCACCTAACTTTGCTTTTAACATTTTATATTCTATTAGGCTCTAGAAAGAACAAAAAGGCACAATTCCATGACTGGAAGAATACACAGATAATCTGCACATGGGAGAAAGAAACTTATGCTAACATTTCAGTCCAAGTTGGACTGAAATGTTGTCTTGAGCTTCTTTCTCCTATGTGCAGCTTATTTGTGTACTGGGCTGTACTTTGTAATTCATGTTTTGAGCTGCCTCAATGTGTAAATATTATTACCTTTGCTGATACTTGAGTAACATTCTGTTTCCAGATATGCAAGAGCTTAACACAGCAATTTCCAAATTAACAAAAACTGCTTTAGACTAAACGAGATTGGTGATAAGCATATGGCAAATTAACCCGCTACAGCAACTACTAACATTATCGTCTTTAGAGTTGTTACCGAGGTGTGACTAAAAAAAAAATTTGAGTTCCCAGTTTATAATTAACAGATTTTTATCAATTTGAGGCCTTGAAACTGACTATAAGTCAGGCATGTTCAGGTTATTTTCAGAGTACAGTAATACTGTAACAAACGTCAGTAAAAGCTTATCAGGAATAAACAGTAAAGGAGTCTAGCAATGCAACAACGTTAGTGCAAGTGATTGCAATAATAGAGTGCACCTGCAATCTTAGTTTTTAAGCAGCTAAGGATTGTAAAAATCACCGAGCATATTTTTAATATCGAGAGCACTGATATTTTAGTTCACTCACACGTGAGCACACACTTCTTGAACAAATAATTTAAGACAGTCATATTATTATTTAACATTTATATAAACATTTCACAGCACATTGCCTACCTATCTACAATTCCAAGTAAATGCTTTCATTTTCTTCAGTCACTATATTTTTAAGGTAAACCATCCAGTATTATATTTTAACACTGGCCGTCTTCCACTAAGGCAGGGCGACCCAAAAAAGAAGAAACACATTCACCATCATTCACTCTATCACTTTCTTGCCAAAGGTGTACCAACATTATCTCTACCCTTTCTTTAGAGTGCAGGCACTGTACCTCCCGCCTCCAGGACCCAAGTCCAGCTAACCGGTTTCCCTGAATTTCTTCATAAATGTTACCTTCCTGATACTCCAATATAAACTTAATGTACTGCTGAAGTGCCAAAGCTATAAGGGTCATACAGTGTCTAGGGAATGAAAGGGTTAATTAAGTCTGTTCCAAAGAATGTGATGACAATTTCAGTTCCATGGATCAAAAGCATTTCACCAGCATCAAGCAAATCCCCATTGGAGGGTTAAGCATCTTATTATCTTATCTTATCCAGCTTCACACTACTGTTACCAAGTTCATCTTGTTATTTAAATGGACGCAGTTGCAACTGATGTAACACTTCATTGTGACAACGTTTCACTCTTCAGGAACTTCGTCAAGCAGTGGCCTAACCGTCTGACAAAGCTCCTAAGAGTGAAACGTTGCCACAATAAAATGTCACATTAGTTGCAACTGTGTCCATTTACCTAATATTTTGTTGGTAATTGTACCATCATTAACTTCATCTTCCAGGGTTTCCACTTTTTTTTTTTTTTCTCTCTCTCTCTTTGTCTTCAGAATTGTATGTTATTTACAGCAGAATTTATTGGTAATGTCTCACCTATACTTTCACCAGTTTAGTTTCACTAACTTTCTCCATATACTCCATCTTATAAAACAAACAAATGAATTACACAAAAGATAATGTATATACAATACACACATGCATGAAGATGATACAAGAATTTTAATGCATGCTTTTAAAAATTAATCCCTTTAGTGTCTTTGAGCATAAAGTTGCCTTGGAGAAGCGTGTCTCATCATTATGGAAAAGTGTCAGGGTTTCTATTATTATTATAATTATTGCTGTTATTTATTATTAATAGGAAACCATATGATGTTTCCATGACCATTCATCAGTCGAAGAAAGGTTCGATAATGGAACAGGTTGTGCGTTAATGTACCCAGTTTCTGAAATGGGAGGACCACTGCAATTTTGTTAGTTGGAAGGTATGTGTATGTATATATCATACTTTAGGTATGATATACATATATGATTATCATACCTAAAGTGCAGTATAAATGTTTAAAATACTGCATTAGTGTTTTATCTTATCTGCTCTTATCTTATCTTATCATCATTGTGGAAGCTGGGTATTTTCCTGTACAGTCTCTTAATGCTGCTCTAGCAACCTAACAAAATAGTCTTTCAGCCTTTTTACTGCATATCTGTCAAATTTTACACAAAATTTGATGCTCAGTCATAGGATACTTCTTGAGCTTATGTTGACTGTTTTTGTTTGGACAGAAGTGTGCACATTACAAACCTGTGCATATATATCTACCTACTACTGTTTCCTGCCGTCCCTCCAGTCCTAGTTCAGACTGTGTGTTGGAGTCACCCAGCTTCGTCCAGCCGGGTATCCATCCTCTCATCTTGGTGCAAGATATTTAAATTGTCAATCAAGGAATAACTCAAGCCTTCACTCGCTTCCACTTCCCACTGAGGCTTTGATTCATAATAGGCTCATTGGCATTATCCCCAATTCTTTTTCTTTGTCATTGTTTCTTATGAATGTCAAAATAAATTAGTTTAGAATAACATTTAGAGAGAGAGTTGACAAAATCCTGGGGTTTGGTGTCCATTTTCTTTTGGTACAACACTTAAATTGAAAACGAACTGTAGGATTCTATTCAGAATAAACTCGATTGATTTACCACACCCAAATCTTTTTTCTTTTTATGAATGCTAATATATTATTATTATAATCAAAAAGAAGCGCTAAGTCACAAGGGCTATACAGCGCTGCAGGGCAGGAAGGAAGCGAGGGCATCAGGTGGCAAAAGGGAGATGGATGAGTAATAGGTTACGGATAACAGCGGGGCAGTGGATGGTGAAAGGGTAAAGGGCAGCAAGAGACTGAACTAGAAAGGGCTGAGGGGAGTGCGAAAGGTATCATCATCAGAGTTTGTGGAGTAAATCAGTCGTTGTCACGAAGTCAATGAGAGAGTCAGGATTAAAGGAGGGTCCATCAGCAAGAAGGGAAGGTAAAGAGAGATAGTAGAATGAAGACGACGTTGGAGGTAAATTCTGCGTGCTCATTGATAGAGAGGGCAGTCTAACAGAATGTGGGTAATCGATACTGGAACTTGACACTGCTCACAGAGAGGAACAGGGTGCCTCTCCATGAGATACCCATGAGTAAGACAAGTGTGGCCAATGCGAAGGCGGGAGAGAGTGGTCTCCCAACCTCGGCACTGATGACAAGAAGACAGCCAGTAACCTATGCTCGGTTTAATAGAATGAAGTTTGTTACCGAGCAGAGTTGACCAACATTGTTGCCAACGGGTGTGAAGGTGGGTAGCTATTGCAGCAAAATAGTCCAGAAATGGAACACCTCTATAGGAAATTGGTAGGTCATGTACTGCTGACTGCACAGCAGTGTCTGCCTGTTCATTGCCCTGTATGTTGACATGACCAGGGACCCAACAAAAAACAATATCTTTATGCTTGGTAGAGATACGGCGTAGCCAAAGTTGGATACGGAGAACTAGGGGGTGATATGTATCAAATTTTCATACAGCCTGTAGAGCACTAAGGGAGTCTGAGACTACCACAAATGATGACACAGGCATAGATGCGATACGAATAAGTGCTGCAAGAATGGCATACAATTCAGCAGTAAAAATGCTAGCCGAAGATAGTAAATGCCCTCGCACGACGCTGTCCGGAAACACTGCTGCGAATCCGACACCGTCTGAAGACTTAGAGCCATCTGTGTACACTGCGATGGCATGAGAATGAGAGTGGAAGTGATCAAGAAAAAGAGAGTGAGAAGCCACCGTAGGCAGTTGGGCTTTCGAGCAAGGGAGTGAGAAAGAACAGACCCGAACAGCTGGAACTTCCCAGGGGGGTAGGGAAAAGTGAGATGCTACATGAACATATAAAGGTGGTAACTGAAGGGAAGACAAGAGCGAATGTAGGCGAAGAGAAAAGGGACGGAGCAAACAGGGGCGGCGAACAAATAATGTCTACTAATATCGGTGACCATTCTATAAATGGAAGGATTGTGGAGATCATGAGAGCGTACATAGTAGCGAAGGCAATGGGCATCACGGTGATCAGACAAGGATGGAACATTCGCTTCTGCATAGAGGCTCTCAACAGGGGAAGAGCGAAAAGCACCAAGGCATAAACGTAATCCTTGGTGATGGATGGGGTTAAGGCTAGAGAGAGTAGCAGGAGAGGCCGCTGAATAAATCTGGTCACCATAATCGAGTTTCGATGAAACGAGGGCTGAATGTAGGCGAAGCAGAGTTCGACGATCAGCTCCCCAGGAAAGATGAGCAAGGGTTTTAAGAAGGTTTAGCCGGCTGTGACAAGTTGCCTTCAGAGAGGTAATGTGAGGTTTCCAGGATAACCTACGGTCAAAGAGAAGGCCTAGAAATCTGACTATCACGTTCGGGGATACGAGAGCCATAGAGATACAAAGGATGATCGGAGATGACAGAGCGTCTAGTGAAAGTAATTTGGTGAGTTTTGTTATTGGAAAATTTAAACCCATGCGTGGTGGCCCAAGTGGAAACACGGTCGACCGCATGCTGGAGAGAAACTGCAATGAGATGACAGTCAGCGCCTGCACAAGCAATAGCAAAGTCATCTACATAGAGTGATGACCAAATATTGGGTGGAAGAACAGAGGCCAAATCATTTATAGCAAGGAGAAAAAGTGTTGTGCTCAGAACACATCCCTGAGGGACACCTTCAGCTTGGACAAAGTCCGGGAAAAGCACAGTATTGACTCGAGCACTGAAGTGTCTGTCAGTTAAAAAGTTTTTAAGGAAGGATGGTAGATTGCCTCGGAGGCCTAAGGAGTGGGCTTGGGCCAAAATATTATATATCCAAGTTGTGTCATATGCCTTCTCAAGGTCAAAAAATATGGCAATAACTGAGTGATTATTTGCAATTACAAACATACGTATCCAAGCGTAGTAAGGGGTCTAAACCAGTTTAGAGTGATATTTAAAGAGATTTTAAAAAATCAGGTGGTGCTGGCTTCGGTGATCACACACGAGTGAAGAGCACACAGCAACCACCTGCTCCCATTACTTCAGAAGGAATTTTTATCACACATAGGTGATTCCTGATAAAAATAATATGGCCACACCTAACTGAATTTGCACAAAGCAAATCCGTATATAATACATTTGCATAAAAGCAAGGCAAAACCTGTAGATAGCTAAGTCTAGCTACTACAGCTCTCTTTGTCAATTATTTTGAGAGTCTGACACTTTCAATTACCATGGCATTGGCCAGCAACACACTTGCTGCTGCTAGGTTACATTCTCAGGGCTAATGATGCTGAACAAAGTTGCCCTCGACACTTGTATTCACCAAAGCAATAATGAGCAATTACTCCATGTTCCAAGACATTAAAACGTGCTGTATTCCTTTACAGTATATACATTTTTTAAATATTTTCTGTTCTTGTATCATCTTTTGTATGTATTACACATGTATAATACAGTTGTGCACATTTTACTTTGTACATACATTCGTGCACTATTTTAGCAATAGACAAAAACTAGAATAATTAGATAATTGCTGCAACATGCTTGCATTTTATCAGCCAATCGTTTAGAGATGCTGATGCTTAGAAAGAGCACTAGTAAAACAGATAAATCTCAACAGACTTTTCCAAGGGTTTGAACAACAATGAAATTCCTTAGACTAGTAACCATGCCCGCTCCATGGTGGTAGCATGTGCTTGCCTGCTGATACCATATGACCAGCAATGTTAACACACTTATCAGGTTTTACATCTGCTTTAATTACATTCATGGGGAAGCCCTAAATTTGTCATTCAGTGCTTGGGAATGACGGCAAACCAGTGTGATCAAGAACCTGTCACTGGTATCAAGGCACTCCCCCCCCCTTTTAGTAGTAGTTACAATAGTTGCGAGATTTACATAGCACTTTGACTCCCCCCTTGAAGGAAAACGTGTTTAAGGGTTAGTATTATTATTGTATTCAAGGAAATGATCAAAACTGACTAAAATTTAAAAGACATAATTGCTGGTCATGTGTGTCAGAACCTCATGCCTGCTTTTATACGCCGGTAGATTTAATAGTTGACTCTTTTCATTAAATTTTTTACAGGTATGCTTTGTACACTAACTATTTTATATATGTAATTTTTTTATATTTCTAATTTGAATATTGCTAACATTTGTATATTACTATTTTGTATAATACATATTCAGTATTTTATATGCTGTACTATATTACTAACTATTAGTTTTTTTTTACAGAATCACTCTGGCCACAGTGTAAATTAATGCATATACGTACTATAGCAGTGTATATATTAGAGGTTTTATGTACTTAATATGCCTTTTCCACAGCTCTAGAAATGAAACTAGCTATATTAGTATAGTCATAAGAGTACTCATCACACCTTGTTACTGCTTGGGTGAAAATTTTGAGAGAAATAGTCTAATATACCTGAACTAATTCAGGTATATATTATATAATTTTTTTAATTCATCTTGGCACGTTATTGCACATTCCTGGCCTGTTGTTTTACACTTGTGTTCGTCTGAACCTATACAGAAACTCAAGCTAACACACGGATTATCAGCAGTGTGTGTGTGTCTAGTGTGACGACTGTGTTGTGTTACAGTTTTTCAGGAAGTGTGTCGAGTCAGCAGCATCATTAGCACATTGCAATGTTTTAAGACTTGCAGTGAGCAGTTGTATGCATGGTACAGTATGTCCTCAATATAATGGACTTTCAATTATTATAATCATAACCAAGTGCCAAACCCATAAGGGTCATATAGTAATGGACTTTTGAAATAGCAGATGAAATGTAGTGGGTAAACTTCACTATTAACTCACCGAGTTTCAGTGTTTATTACAGTACATCTGTAAATTGTGTGTAGAGTATTTTAGTTCTGTTTTTGCGATGTTTTAGCATTCTTCTGATTTAACACTTGGAAACCCTCTTATTAGTATGTTTTTATAAAGGGTTTACTGTATATTAACATTTAGAAGGAATCAGAACTAATATAGTATTAGTTTAGAATCTTTCCTGTTAGAGGCCTGGGTAGTCGAGATGGTAGAGCGCTGGACTGTCAGTTTATGGGCTGCAGTTCATGTCCCCCTATCCACCCTTCTGTTTATTCATTGACAGTTGTTCATTACAGCTTAATTTGAGTTCACCAAGGTAATCTTTTAAGGAGTTCAATAAGAGCCTGGTGGTGCAGCGATAAAATTTGAGCTTGAGATGATTCTGAGAGTTATCTTTCTTTGTTGTGATACTTGCCTTCAAGTGGATAGCTGAAGCACAACCTCAAACACAAATTCCATATGTGAGGTATGAGGCAATGATAAAGTAATGTATATTAGGGAACAGCATCAAATTTTAATTTGTTGTCTATGAGTAGATTGAGGAATTTCCCATTCTTTTTTCTCTATGCTTTGGATTTTATAATTTTTATATTAAATTATGAACACATTTATTCCCAAAAATTAGAGCATAATTTTTCTGTATAAAAGAGAAATTATTTATGTACTTGTAAACCTTTTTTAGTTCATTATACAATGTGTATAAACTGCTTATTAACACCTTCACTAACTAGACATACGAGAATTACTGAGACAACCTTGTTATTACTTAATCACATCTAACAAACACAACAGCTACTCTAAAATCTGGCATTATCACAGACAATATAAGTGATCTTTGTCCCACCTTTCTAATCACTAATATATCTAAATTATACTTGAAACTGGTAAACTCTCTTTTGGCTATCAGTAACATTATACCTTTACAGCAAATTAAAATTTAACAGACAGCACATTTAAATAGCTAAAACATTGGGCATACTTTAAAAAATCTACTATCAACCTCAAATATTATTACTTTGTATTGTAATCTGTCCTTACCCCACTTATGGTATATGTGTAAGAAATCCACAACACTGAACCACCTCAAAATGTCATGACTAAAATCTATTAGAATTAAATTGGGATCCAGATGAACAATCTCCCCTTCTGTTCATTAGTTTATATTGAGTAAATTTAAAAATAAATCCTTAAGCTTGAAGGACTAACCATCTTGTAACTGATGGACTCATCGTGTCAAAACTATTGCTGCAGTACCAATATCTCCATTGTTATATATTTGCCTGTATTCAACCGAAGAACTTTCGTGCAGGGGAAGTGTTTCAGCAATATAGCTCAGAATTGCACATACGTCTTATTCTTCAGGAGAGGGTAATCTAGCTTCTTACTATTTTTCAATAATAATTTCTTCAGGTAGTAATATTATAGAGTAAACAGTCTTGTTATATTCCCTAGCCAGGAGACTGTCACTGCCAAACAGGCTAAACAATAATTGTAAAGTTTTAAGATGCTAAAATAATTAATTTTAGCACTTGGTAAACATTTAAAACTGACTTACATGTGCATGATCTAATAAAGATAATAATGTAGGTATATTAATTATGTTTCTTTGGTTATAATGTATAAAGGAAAAAGTAGAACAAAAACATGAAAACATAAAAACATTATCTAATTATAATACATATACATTTTTTTTTTTTTTGTTAACATGTCGGCCATCTCCCACTGGGGCAGGGTGACCCAAAAAAGAAATGCCTTCACCATCATTCAACAATTTCACCATAATTCATACATAATCACTGTCTTTACAGAGGTGCCCAGATACAACAGTTTAGATGTCACTCCAAACAACCAATATCCCAAACCCCTCCTTTAAAGTGGAAAAGAATTCTTGCTGGGAGCAAGGGGGTAGTAACCCCCTTCTCCTGTATAAATTGCTAAGTTTAAAGAGAAAAACATTTGATTTTATATATATATATATATATATATATATATATATAATATATATCTTTCTTTCTTTCAACACACCGGCCGTATCCCACCGAGGCAGGGTGGCCCAAAAGGAAAAACTAAAGTTTCTCCTTTTACATTTAGTAATATATACAGGAGAAGAGGTTACTAGCCCCTTGCTCCCGGCATTTTAGTCGCCTCTTACAACACGCATGGCTTACGGAGGAAGAATTCTGTTCCACTTCCCCATGGAGATAAGAGGAAATAAACAAGAATAAGAACTAGAAAGAAAATAGAAGAAAACCCAGAGGGGTGTGTATATATGTGCTTGTACATGTATGTGTAGTGTGACCTAAGTGTAAGTAGAAGTAGCAAGACATACCTGAGATCTTGCATGTTCATGAGACAGAAAAAAGGACACCAGCAATCCTACCATCACGTAAAACAATTACAGGCTTTCGTTTTACACTCGCTTGGCAGGACGGTAGTACCTCCCTGGGTGGTTGCTGTCTACCAACCTACTACCTATATATAATATATATATATATATATATATATATATATATATATATATATATATATATATATATATATATATATGTATAGGAGCCTTTGAACCAAGTGAGAGAGTAATTGTGGTAGGGGACTTGAATGCTAAAGTAGGAGAAACTTTTAGAGAGGGTGTGGTAGGTAAGTTTGGGGTGCCAGGTGTAAATGATAATGGGAGCCCTTTGATTGAACTTTGTATAGAAAGGGGTTTAGTTATAGGTAATACATATTTTAAGAAAAAGAGGATAAATAAGTATACACGATATGATGTAGGGCGAAATGACAGTAGTTTGTTGGATTATGTATTGGTAGATAAAAGACTGTTGAGTAGACTTCAGGATGTACATGTTTATAGAGGGGCCACAGATATATCAGATCACTTTCTAGTTGTAGCTACACTGAGAGTAAAAGGTAGATGGGATACAAGGAGAATAGAAGCATCAGGGAAGAGAGAGGTGAAGGTTTATAAACTAAAAGAGGAGGCAGTTAGGGTAAGATATAAACAGCTATTGGAGGATAGATGGGCTAATGAGAGCATAGGCAATGGGGTCGAAGAGGTATGGGGTAGGTTTAAAAATGTAGTGTTAGAGTGTTCAGCAGAAGTTTGTGGTTACAGGAAAGTGGGTGCAGGAGGGAAGAGGAGCGATTGGTGGAATGATGATGTAAAGAGAGTAGTAAGGGAGAAAAAGTTAGCATATGAGAAGTTTTTACAAAGTAGAAGTGATGCAAGGAGGGAAGAGTATATGGAGAAAAAGAGAGAGGTTAAGAGAGTGGTGAAGCAATGTAAAAAGAGAGCAAATGAGAGAGTGGGTGAGATGTTATCAACAAATTTTGTTGAAAATAAGAAAAAGTTTTGGAGTGAGATTAACAAGTTAAGAAAGCCTAGAGAACAAATGGATTTGTCAGTTAAAAATAGGAGAGGAGAGTTATTAAATGGAGAGTTAGAGGTATTGGGAAGATGGAAGGAATATTTTGAGGAATTGTTAAATGTTGATGAAGATAGGGAAGCTGTGATTTCGTGTATAGGGCAAGGAGGAATAACATCTTGTAGGAGTGAGGAAGAGCCAGTTGTGAGTGTGGGGGAAGTTCGTGAGGCAGTAGGTAAAATGAAAGGGGGTAAGGCAGCCGGGATTGATGGGATAAAGATAGAAATGTTAAAAGCAGGTGGGGATATAGTTTTGGAGTGGTTGGTGCAATTGTTTAATAAATGTATGGAAGAGGGTAAGGTACCTAGGGATTGGCAGAGAGCATGCATAGTTCCTTTGTATAAAGGCAAAGGGGATAAAAGAGAGTGCAAAAATTATAGGGGGATAAGTCTGTTGAGTGTACCTGGTAAAGTGTATGGTAGAGTTATAATTGAAAGAATTAAGAGTAAGACGGAGAATAGGATAGCAGATGAACAAGGAGGCTTTAGGAAAGGTAGGGGGTGTGTGGACCAGGTGTTTACAGTGAAACATATAAGTGAACAGTATTTAGATAAGGCTAAAGAGGTCTTTGTGGCATTTATGGATTTGGAAAAGGCGTATGACAGGGTGGATAGGGGGGCAATGTGGCAGATGTTGCAAGTGTATGGTGTAGGAGGTAGGTTACTGAAAGCAGTGAAGAGTTTTTACGAGGATAGTGAGGCTCAAGTTAGAGTATGTAGGAAAGAGGGAAATTTTTTCCCAGTAAAAGTAGGCCTTAGACAAGGATGTGTGATGTCACCGTGGTTGTTTAATATATTTATAGATGGGGTTGTAAGAGAAGTAAATGCGAGGGTCTTGGCAAGAGGCGTGGAGTTAAAAGATAAAGAATCACACACAAAGTGGGAGTTGTCACAGCTGCTCTTTGCTGATGACACTGTGCTCTTGGGAGATTCTGAAGAGAAGTTGCAGAGATTGGTGGATGAATTTGGTAGGGTGTGCAAAAGAAGAAAATTAAAGGTGAATACAGGAAAGAGTAAGGTTATGAGGATAACAAAAAGATTAGGTGATGAAAGATTGAATATCAGATTGGAGGGAGAGAGTATGGAGGAGGTGAACGTATTCAGATATTTGGGAGTGGACGTGTCAGCGGATGGGTCTATGAAAGATGAGGTGAATCATAGAATTGATGAGGGAAAAAGAGTGAGTGGTGCACTTAGGAGTCTGTGGAGACAAAGAACTTTGTCCTTGGAGGCAAAGAGGGGAATGTATGAGAGTATAGTTTTACCAACGCTCTTATATGGGTGTGAAGCGTGGGTGATGAATGTTGCAGCGAGGAGAAGGCTGGAGGCAGTGGAGATGTCATGTCTGAGGGCAATGTGTGGTGTGAATATAATGCAGAGAATTCGTAGTTTGGAAGTTAGGAGGAGGTGCGGGATTACCAAAACTGTTGTCCAGAGGGCTGAGGAAGGGTTGTTGAGGTGGTTCGGACATGTAGAGAGAATGGAGCGAAACAGAATGACTTCAAGAGTGTATCAGTCTGTAGTGGAAGGAAGGCGGGGTAGGGGTCGGCCTAGGAAGGGTTGGAGGGAGGGGGTAAAGGAGGTTTTGTGTGCGAGGGGCTTGGACTTCCAGCAGGCATGCTTGAGCGTGTTTGATAGGAGTGAATGGAGACAAATGGTTTTTAATACTTGACGTGCTGTTGGAGTGTGAGCAAAGTAACATTTATGAAGGGATTCAGGGAAACCGGCAGGCCGGACTTGAGTCCTGGAGATGGGAAGTACAGTGCCTGCACTCTGAAGGAGGGGTGTTAATGTTGCAGTTTAAAAACTGTAGTGTAAAGCACCCTTCTGGCAAGACAGTGATGGAGTGAATGATGGTGAAAGTTTTTCTTTTTCGGGCCACCCTGCCTTGGTGGGAATCGGCCGGTGTGATAATAAAAAAAAAAAAATATATATATATAATATATATATATATATATATATATATATATATATATATATATATATATATATATATATATATATAATAACAAGTCGGCCGTCTCCCACCGAGGCAGGGTGACCCAAAAAAGAAAGAAAATCCCCAAAAAGAAAATACTTTCATCATCATTCAACACTTTCACCTCACTCACACATAATCACTGTTTTTGCAGAGGTGCTCAGAATACAACAGTTTATAAGCATATACATATAGAGATACACAACATATCCCTCCAAACTGCCAATATCCCAAACCCCTCCTTTAGAGTGCAGGCATTGTACTTCCCATTTCCAGGACTCAAGTCCGGCTATATAAAAATAACCAGTTTCCCCGCATCCCTTCACTAAATATTACCCTGCTCACACTCCAACAGCTCGTCAGGTCCCAAATATCATTTGTCTCCATTCACTCCTATCTAACACGCTCATGCACGCTTGCGGGAAGTCCAAGCCCCTCGCCCACAAAACCTCCTTTACCCCCTCCCTCCAACCTTTTCGAGGAAGACCCCTACCCCGCCTTCCTTCCCCTACAGATTTATACGCTCTCCATGTCATTCTACTTTGATCCATTCTCTCTAAATGACCAAACCACCTCAACAACCCCTCTTCTGCCCTCTGAATAATACTTTTATTAACTCCACACCTTCTCCGAATTTTCTGCATAATATTTACACCACACATTGCCCTTAGACAGGACATCTCCACTGCCTCCAACTGTCTCCTCGCTGCTGCATTTACCACCCAAGCTTCACATCCATATAAGAGTGTTGGTACTACTATGCTTTTATGCATTCCCTTCTTTGCCTCCATAGATAACGTTTTTTGTCTCCACATGTACCTCAATGCACCACTCGCCTTTTTTCCTTCATCAATTCTATGATTAACCTCATCCTTCATAAATCCATCCACTGACACATCAACTCTCAAATATCTGAAAACATTCACTTCCATACTCCTCCTCCCCAGTTTGATATCCAATTTTTCTTTATCTAAATCATTTGATACCCTCATTACCTTACTCTTTTCTATGTTCACTTTCAACTTTCTACCTTTACACACCCTCCCAAACTCGTCCACTAACCTTTGCAATTTTTCTTTAGAATCTCCCATAAGCACAGTATCATCAGCAAAAAGTAACTGTGTCAATTCCCATTTTGTATTTGAATCCCCATAATTTAATCCTACCCCTCTCCCGAACACCCTAGCATTTACTTCTTTTACAACCCCATCTATAAATATATTAAACAACCTTGGTAACATTACACATCCCTGTCTATGACCCACCTTTACCAGGAAGTAGTCTTCCTCTCTTCTACTCATACTGAACAAATTTGTTCCCACAAGGAATAATGTAAATTAGATTCATCCATTTTAGACCCCCAAAAATACACTTACAAAAACACTTACATAATACACTTACATAATTGTTCAAGTTTTGAGCTGTTCGTATCCCGAGGTACCACTGTACAGTGGACCCCCGGTTAACGATATTTTTTCACTCCAGAAGTATGTTCAGGTGCCAGTACTGACCGAATTTATTCCCATAAGGAATATTGTGAAGAAGATTAGTCCATTTCAGACCCCCAAACATACACGTACAAATGCACTTACATAAATACACTTACATAATTGGTCGCATGCGGGGGTCCACTGTATATATACATATATGTATCTTTATTTCTTTCTTTCAACACACCGGCAGTATCCCACCGAGGCGGGGTGGCCCAAAAGGAAAAACGAAAGTTTCTCCTTTTACATTTAGTAATATACACAGGAAAAGGGGTTACTAGCCCCTTGCTCCCAGCATTTTAGTCGCCTCTTACAACACGCTTGGCTTACAGAGGAAGAATTCTGTTCCACTTCCCCATGGAGATAAGAGGAAATAAACAAGAATAAGAACTAGAAAGAAAATAGAAGAAAACCCAGAGGGGTGTGTATATATTTGCTTGTACATGTATGTGTAGTGTGACCTAAGTGTAAGTAGAAGTAGCAAGATGTACCTGAAATCTTGCATGTGTATGAGACAGAAAAAAAAGACACCAGCAATCCTACCATCGTGTAAAACAATTACTGTACAGGCTTCCGTTTTACACCCAATTGGCAGGAAGGTAGTACTTCCCTGGGCGGGTGCTGTCTACCAACCTACTACCTAGAATATATATATATATATATATGCAAAACAACCACTCTGAAAAAATAGAGAAATTCCAAGCGCTTTCGTGACTACTCACATTATCAAGGAACTATGAAAGTAAAGCATCCAAGGAAGCTATATAAGGGGTCTGGTCGGCACCTCACTATCAGATCCCACAACGGTTTAAACACGTGACGCGCGGCGAGCCAACTTGGAAAGGTCCTTGGCACAACTCACCCCACAAACTATTCTACCCAAGAAATAAGAAATTTTAAAGATTATTTGTCCAGTGTATTATTAAATTCTTCCCAAATTCTATTAATTATAAATGGATCTAATTTATATAACCCAAAGGAAATATTCATATTATTGTCAAAACTGCTTTTTATGAAACAAGATTCAATTATATTCCTGTCGACCATGGACTTGCTTGATACTACTTTCTCAACTTTTTGAAAATCAATTGGATGGTTAAAATCTCTTACATGAATAAATAGAGCATTGGAATCTTGTCCAGTTCTAATGCTATATTTATGTTGTTTTAATCTTAGTTCGAGATTTTTACCAGTTTGACCGTAATAAACTTTATCGCAAATTTTACAAGGAATCTTATAGACACATCCATCAGCATTTTGGGGGGAATTCTTTATCAAAAGTTTTTTTACTGTATCGAGATTTTTGAATACAACTTTAATATTAAAAGTCTTAAGAAGAGAAGGCATATCAACCAAGTTTTCATGGTAAGGGAGAACCAACATATTTTTATTTGAATAAGGCTGGTTGTCCCTTTTTGGGTTGTAAAAAGTATTTCTGGCAACTTTAAAAGATTTATCAATTACATTTCTTGGGTATTTTAAATCATTACCTATTTCATAAATTTTGGATATTTCCTCATCTATGAACTCAGGACTACAAATTCGTAAAGCTCTCAGAAACATTGATGAGAAAACAGACAGTTTGACTCTATCTTGATGCGAGGAATAATAGTGGACATAGGAACAGTTATTAGTAGGTTTTCTGTAAATTTTAAATTTGAATTCATTATTACCCTTAATAATTAAAACATCTAGAAAAGGCAATGAGTTATTTTCTTCAAACTCAACAGTAAAGTTTATTGAATGGGCTAAGCTATTTAATTTTCCAAGGAAATGGTGTATATCTACATTTTTGGGCATAAGACACAAAATATCATCAACATATCTGAACCATTTAGCTCTATTAGTTCCCTTGCTTCCTTCCCTACCCTGCAGCGCTGTATAGCCCTTGTGGCTTAGCGCTTCTTTTTGATTATAATAATAATAATTAGCTCTATTAGGGAGGATTGTGTTAAGTAACCTTGTTTCAAAAAATTCCATGTATAGGTTACTAAGAACAGGTGAAAGAGGATTTCCCATTGCCATACCAAACTTCTGAGTGTAAAATTTATCATTAACCCTTTGAGGGTCGACAGGCCCTCTCCGAAACTCGTTCTCAGGGTCGGCCAAATTTCAAAAAAAAAAAAAAATTATTTTTTCTTATGAAAAAATAGAGTATTTTTTTCTAAACATTATAGGCTAAACAAAAAAATTTTAGCGTCAATACTTACCGAGATATGGAGGTGTGAAATTTCCCAAAATTGAACAGCATATGGTAACATCGCCGACTGCCGTCACCCGGTATTTTTCTATTTACTTTTTTATGTACTATTTTCAATTTTTTTTCAATTTTTCTTTTTCTGCGTAACTTTTATGGCCTCTGAGGCCAACATGATCAGTATTTTGTAAGTTATTTCTTTTTCAATACTACACAATAAGGGCGTAAACACTGTTGTCATTATTTTGTTTACAGAAAATATTTACACAAACAAACAATATGAAATGTTGTTTATTACTATTTTTCTATATTTTATATACACATATACAGTCACAGGACATGTTTCTAGAAGTTCTGCAGCCTGTGGAAGTCTTTGAAACATGGTGTCATGCACAGTGGAGTTTTGCACTCCTCACACATAAAACGAGTGTCTCTGCGTTGTCGTGGGCGTTTTTTTGTATGTGAACAGACGTAACACCTCTTCTGAGCCTTTTTCTTCAAAGCAGTAGCAGGCAGTTTTACCAGGAAGTGATCACCATGCTTCAGACGAGCAGGTAGTTGTTGATAATTTGGTGGGCGGTCAATTGCAGGTGCATTTCCTTGGTACTTGAATACTATTTGTCTGATGACAGACAAACAGAATTCGCCGTACTGTGGTTTGTTTTTGGTGCTCATCTTATACATATTATAAGCATTGAGCATGGAAATGTCCAGAAGATGGAAAAACAGTTTGATGTACCACTTATAACTCTTGCGAACACAATCAGCAAACCCAATCTGCATGTCACATTTGTCCACTGAACGCATGTTGAAGGTGTAATCAATCACAGCTGCAGGTTTTAGAATGGGTTCATTTCTCTCTCTATGCTGCCTGCCACTGTCTGCCATTTCATTAGGGTGAATTGATGACAACAGTGTGACATCTCGTTTGTCATGCCACCGAAATGCCATGATGTCATTGGCAGCAAACGCCTGCACCTCACCTCTGCGAGTGCCAGCATCAAACCTGGGCATATGTTTTCGATTTGCACGCACTGTGCCACACACATCTGTCATGTTCACTCGCAAAAAATCACTGAGTGAGGGGCTTGTGTACCAGTTATCTGTATATAATATATGCCCCTTACCAAGGTATGGTTCTATCATTGTTCGAACCACATCACCTGAGATGCCCAATAACTTCCTGGTATTTTGCAATGTATAACTTCCAGTGTACACAATAATATCCAATACCAGACCACTGTAACAATCACAAAGCACAAACAACTTTATACCAAAGCGTTTCCTCTTGCTTGGTATGTACTGCTTGAAAGAGAGTCTTCCTTTGAACAGAATCAAAGACTCGTCAATTACAAGCTTCCTGAAGGGATAAAAATGAGTACTGAATTTCTGTTTCAGATACACAAACACATTCCTAATCTTATATAACCTGTCAGTTCTGTCAGGCCTGGTTTTATCTGAGAAGTGAAGCATACGTAACATTAGCACAAATCGATTCACTGGCATTATATCACTGAAACCTGGTGTTGCAATCAGGGGGTCTGTTGACCAGTATGATTTCACTTTGTGCTTATACACATGTGGCATAAGCATTATTGTGGCAAAGAAAAGATACAGCTCAGCCACAGTTGCCTCCTTCCATTGGTGTAGACGTGATTTTGGTGAAAGTATTGTGTTTGCCATGGTGTACTCGTAGTATGTGTTGCTTTCCATGACAATACTTTTCATCAGTGGTTCGTCAAAGAATAACTCGAAACATTCCAGTTCACTGGCATTGTTCCCAAGTGTACAAGATGGCCGTATTCCACTTTGGCTGCCATCAAACTGGTGGGGATTTGGAACAAAATTGACAGCTTCCTGCCAATCCCAGGTGCGGTCTGCTGGTGGGTACTGGACAATGACAGGTGGTTGTGGTTGTGGAGGTTGTGGTTGTGGAGGTTGTGGTTGTGGAGGCTGGTGTGGTGGGGGAGTGGGGGATGGTGGCCTTTGTTCTAGATCAGCTGAGGCAGCGGCGTGGGTGGCAGCGTGGGTGGCAGCATGGCCCACTGCTGGTGCCTCACCGCCGGCACCACTACCACCACGCACATTTTCCATCCCAATTGCAACAGTATCTTCGTCATTTTCACTGTCTGTTCCTGTTGTACAGCCACGGGATGTACTCCGAGATACACTCCTTCCCCTTGGAATAGCATATGGCACACTTCCAGAGCGCATATATCGTCGTATATACTGACGCTTCACTGGGGAATATTGCACTTCACTATCACTACTGGAACTAGTTTGAAGAGCTTGTAGTTCATATTCACTATCACTATCATCACCCATGCTCTCATCTGAGTCTGGGATTTGGGAAAATAGAAGTTTCCTCTTGGGTTCTGGAACAACTGAACGTGAACACGAGGGCCCAGCACCAGAGGTGGAAGGCTGAGGGTCGTCTGGGTTTTCTTCACTATTACCGATATTATGGTCATTAGTTTCGGTCAAAACCTCACTAAAACCACGAAACTCATCTTCACTGGCACTTCCATCACTATTAGAACTGTCACTGGGGAACAAAAGTGTCCCAATTCGCCGAGGAGTGAGGAGCTTCTTACCGCGAGGCATGGTGGACATTGTTTACTAAGAGGGCATTCCCACAATGCACCACTGGGTCCCAGATTTTTTTTCTACCGCGCACACTGACCACGCAGACCCATTCTCTCACACCTAGGTCTATCAGCCTTTTCGCGCGAGATTTGAGGCCGCTAGAATTTATGCGTACTAGTACGTCAAAAACCCCTACGCGTAAGACGTACTAGTACGACGAAAACCCTCAAAGGGTTAAATACAAATTTTGCATCAACAATGCAAAGTTTAATAAGTTTAATGATAGTAGGAACTGGCAATGGTAAATCATAGTTAACGAGTTCTTCAGATAAGAAACTTAATAAATCATCAACAGGAACTTTCGTAAACAAGGAAGTAACATCAAAACTAACCATGTTAAAAACATTTAGGTCAGTTTAGGTTAGTTTTGATGTTACTTCCTTGTTTACGAAAGTTCCTGTTGATGATTTATTAAGTTTCTTATCTGAAGAACTCGTTAACTATGATTTACCATTGCCAGTTCCTACTATCATTAAACTTATTAAACTTTGCATTGTTGATGCAAAATTTGTATTTAATGATAAATTTTACACTCAGAAGTTTGGTATGGCAATGGGAAATCCTCTTTCACCTGTTCTTAGTAACCTATACATGGAATTTTTTGAAACAAGGTTACTTAACACAATCCTCCCTAATAGAGCTAAATGGTTCAGATATGTTGATGATATTTTGTGTCTTATGCCCAAAAATGTAGATATACACCATTTCCTTGGAAAATTAAATAGCTTAGCCCATTCAATAAACTTTACTGTTGAGTTTGAAGAAAATAACTCATTGCCTTTTCTAGATGTTTTAATTATTAAGGGTAATAATGAATTCAAATTTAAAATTTACAGAAAACCTACTAATAACTGTTCCTATGTCCACTATTATTCCTCGCATCAAGATAGAGTCAAACTGTCTGTTTTCTCATCAATGTTTCTGAGAGCTTTACGAATTTGTAGTCCTGAGTTCATAGATGAGGAAATATCCAAAATTTATGAAATAGGTAATGATTTAAAATACCCAAGAAATGTAATTGATAAATCTTTTAAAGTTGCCAGAAATACTTTTTACAACCCAAAAAGGGACAACCAGCCTTATTCAAATAAAAATATGTTGGTTCTCCCTTACCATGAAAACTTGGTTGATATGCCTTCTCTTCTTAAGACTTTTAATATTAAAGTTGTATTCAAAAATCTCGATACAGTAAAAAAACTTTTGATAAAGAATTCCCCCCAAAATGCTGATGGATGTGTCTATAAGATTCCTTGTAAAATTTGCGATAAAGTTTATTACGGTCAAACTGGTAAAAATCTCGAACTAAGATTAAAACAACATAAATATAGCATTAGAACTGGACAAGATTCCAATGCTCTATTTATTCATGTAAGAGATTTTAACCATCCAATTGATTTTCAAAAAGTTGAGAAAGTAGTATCAAGCAAGTCCATGGTCGACAGGAATATAATTGAATCTTGTTTCATAAAAAGCAGTTTTGACAATAATATGAATATTTCCTTTGGGTTATATAAATTAGATCCATTTATAATTAATAGAATTTGGGAAGAATTTAATAATACACTGGACAAATAATCTTTAAAATTTCTTATTTCTTGGGTAGAATAGTTTGTGGGGTGAGTTGTGCCAAGGACCTTTCCAAGTTGGCTCGCCGCGCGTCACGTGTTTAAACCGTTGTGGGATCTGATAGTGAGGTGCCGACCAGACCCCTTATATAGCTTCCTTGGATGCTTTACTTTCATAGTTCCTTGATAATGTGAGTAGTCACGAAAGCACTTGGAATTTCTCTATTTTTTCAGAGTGGTTGTTTTGCATATTCTGAAATCACCTGTTTACTGTGATCTTATTGCATATATATATATATATATATATATATATATACAGTGGACCCTCGACCAGCGATGGCATCGATTAACGATAAATCTGACTAGCGATACATTGTATCGCAAAAATTTTGCCTTGATTAGCGCTAAAAAACTCGACCAACACTATTCGTTCCGTCTGAGACGCGTCCACTTCTGGCCAGTGTTTACAAGCCAGTCAGCCACCGCGGTTGCTTCCAAGCATACAATCGGAACATTTCATATTATCACAGCCTTTTTAGTGATTGCACCTGCAAAATAAGTCACCATGGGCCCCAAGAAAGCTTCTAGTGCCAACCCTACAGCAAAGAGGGTGAGAATTACTATGGATATGAAGAAAGAGATCATTGCTAAATATGAAAGTGGAGTGCATGTCTCCGAGCTGGCCAGGCTGTACACAAAACCCCAATCAACCATCGCTACTATTGTGGCCAAGAAAACGGCAATCAAGGAAGCTGTTCTTGCCAAAGGTGCAACTATGTTTTCGAAACTGAGATCGCAAGTGATAGAAGATATTGAGAGACTGTTATTGGTGTGGATAAACGAAAAACAGATAGCAGGAGATAGCATCTCTCAAGCGATCATATGTTAAAAGGCTAGGAAGTTGCATGACGATTTAATTAGAAAAATGCCAGCACCTAGTGGTGATGTGAGTGAATTTAAGGCCAGCAAAGGTTGGTTTGAGAGATTTAAGAATCGTAGTGGCATACATAGTGTGATAAGGTATGGTGAGGCTGCCAGTTTGGACCAAAAAGCAGCTGAAAAATATGTGCAGGAATTCAAGGAGTACATAGACAGTGAAGGACTGAAACCTGAACAAGTGTTTAATGGTGACACTGACAATGTTGTGAAACACTTTAGGAATGTCATAAAGGAACGGGAGGTACAGGCCTCTATGGGCAGATATGTTGTTCGACAGAGGTCCAGTGACTCTCAAGCTGGTCCTAGTGGCATTAAAAGAAGAAGGGAAGTAACCCCGAAAAAGGACTTGCCACCTCAAGTCCTAATGGAAGGGGATTCCCCTTCTAAACACTAAGACCATCAACACACTCCCCTCTTCCCATCCCATCAATCATCACCAGATCTTCAATAAAGGTAAGTGTCATGTAACTGTGCATGTCTTCTTCAGTTTGTGTGTATTAAAATTAATATTTCATGTGTTAAATTTTTTTTTTTTTCAATACTTTTGGGTGTCTTGCACGGATTAATTTGATTTCCATTTTTTCTTATGGGGAAAATTAACTTGACTAACGATTATTCTGACTAACGATGAGCTCTCAGGAACGGATTAATAGCGTTAGTCGAGGGTCCACTGTATATATATATATATACACACACACCTACCATCCGACTTACGACCAAGTTCGGTTCCGAGAAACCAGTCGTAAGTCGAAATGGTCGTAAGTCGAACTTTACTACTGAATATCAACAAAACATTTTTGTAATGACTATTTTATTGTTTTATTTTGGTATTTAATGTTTTACTTTACTTTTTATGTTGTTAGTACTGTATTTTATACTGTAAGGTTTAGGAAAAACACTTTGTACAACACAAATAGTTGTTTATTTCCCAGAAATTTGGCATAAAAAACACGGTCGTAAGTCGAGTAGGTCGTAAGTCGGATGGTAGGTGTATATATATATATATATATAGAGATATATATTATCTAGGTAGTAAGTTGGTAGACAGCAACCGCCCAGGGAGGTACTACCGTCCTGCCAAGTGAGTGTAAAACGAAAGCCTGTAATTGTTTTACATGATGCTAGGATTGCTGGTGTCTTTTGTCTGTCTCATAAACATGCAAGATTTCAGGTATGTTTTGCTACTTCTACTTACACTTAGGTCACACTACACATACATGTGCAAGCATATAGTATATACACACCCCTCTGGGTTTTCTTCTATTTTCTTTCTAGTTCTTGTTCTTGTTTATTTCCTCTTACCTCCATGGGGAAGTGGAACAGAATTCTTCCTCTGTAAGCCATGCGTGTTGTAAGAGGCGACTGAAATGCCAGGAGCAAGGGGCTAGTAACCCCTTCTTCTGTATATATTACTAAATGTAAAATGGAGAAACTTTCGTTTTTCCTTTTGGGCCACCCTGCCTCGGTGGGATACTGCCGGTGTGTTGAAAGAAGAAAGAAAGATATATATATATATATATATACATGTACATATATATATATATATTATCTAGGTAGTAGGTTGGTAGACAGCAACCACCCAGGGAGGTACTACTGTCCTGCCAAGTGAGTGTAGAACAGAATCCTGTAATTGTTTTACATGATGGTAGGATTGCTGGTGTCTTTTTTCTGCCTCTTAAACATGCAAGATTTCAGGCACATCTTGCTACTTCTATTTACACTTAGGTCACACTACACATACATGTACAAGCATATACATGTATATATATACACACCCCTCTGGGTTTTCTTCTAGTTCTTGTTCTTGTTTATTTCCTTTTATCTCCATGGGGAAGTGGAACAGAATTCTTCTCCGTTAGTCATGCGTGTTGTAAGAGGCGACTAAAATGCTGGGACCAAGGGGCTAGTAACCCCTTCTCTTGTATATATTACTAAATTTAAAAGGAGAAATTTTCATTTTTCCTTTTGGGCCACCCCGCCTCGGTGGGATACGGCTGGTTTGTTGAAAGAAAGAAGATATATATATTATGTAATCACATGCATACACTCATACATATACATACATACAGGTACAATGGATCGTCCTACACCTCTTTAAAATCCGAACAAAATTACATAACTATTTTTTGCCACAGAGTATGTAATGCATGCTTACCTATATTATTTACACTACAGTTGTCAGTGGTCATCAATCAATTTTGAGAGATTCTTAGCTTATTTTGCTGACATAACATGTCAGTAGCTGTGGCTAGTGACAAGTTAACTGAGTTGTCAGGTGAAGTAATCAAAGGGCTGAGCAATGTTCCTTTGTGACAGAACAAGAGCTCATAGCAGTTGGTCTTCATCTGAAAAACTGGCTTCAAGTGCCCCGGATATCCTCCCTGTAATATAACAGGTTCATTCTGAAAGTCAACTGTCAAATAAACTAATCTTGACAAGCCTCAACTTTCAGACCTTTCCAATTACCTCTACAGGTCCAGTAATATACTAAAATTTATCACTTTGGGAGAGGTAGAAGTGCAACATTCTTTGTAAGTACAGTAATAAATAAATCTTTTTCATTTATGTTAATGTTTAATTTAAGTTTCCAGCAGACCCTGGTGGGTCAGAGATGTATTACTGAATTATTATTATGACCCCTGCTGGTCTGGCAAAATAAAAATTTTTTTAATTTTTCTGTTCTCATATAAATGCTGGTCAGGTAAAATATATTAGTATAAAATGATAAATTCTGAATACAGTACTGTATTAGCAACATGCAGTGGGCAGTTTAGAAAGTAGTGTACCCAGCTGTGGCTAGTTTAAAATTGTTTTAGTTCAGCTTCTGACAGCAGAGTGTGACCCCTTCTACTTCAGGTGAGGAGGAAACCAAGGAGTTGAGTGAATGCCGGGATCGGAGTAAGTACTGCAACATTGTCAAGAGGATGAACATGTGCCGTATACCAACTTACCGCAAACAGTGTTGCCGCTCCTGTCCTTAGCAGGACATCTTATTTCCTCGCCGTGGAGACACTTTTCCTAAGCCTCACCACAGCGCTACTGAAATACCAGTTACAGGTACAGGGACCCATTCACCTAGACCATGTAATCGCCATCACTTACTATCACAGGGCTATTTTATTCACTTTAATTTGAGTAAATCAGAATGCTAACGTGTGTGATGAGGTACTGAAGAACAGTAACTTAAAATTACTAAGTGAAACTAGCTAGCTGTTGATTGATGTATTATTAGTGGATTATTACTCGTGTGTAACATCTTCCTACAATGCTACACGTCACAGATTTTAAGCAGTTTAAGATTATACAGCCTTGTGTGCAAGTTAAGAAGCTGGTTATTATCTTGAACATGGTATATCAAGGTTAAGTATTCCTTGATAGGGAATAAAGAGGTCCTAAGCCAGTAACTAGTGATGAATAGCAAATATGTAAGTGATGTGGATGCTGAGTCAACATCAGTCTTCTGGTGTGAAGAACAAAACATTAGCCTGAACTGCAACACACTGTATATATTAAATGTCAGTCATTATAAAGTTCCAGCAGTTTTATATAGAGAGACATTAGCATATTTACATAATATTGGTTAGATAGACGTGCTAAAACTGGGCAGTAGTTGCTTGAATATCTCATTAACGAAATATTCGATAATATGGTACCGTTTATACCAAGCATCAGAAAATGCAAGAGGTAGCTATATTATAAACTGTCATAGTTTATGTGCACTAAAGTAATGAATAATTCTGGGTTCATTTATCACAGGATAGTCCTAGAACATAGAGAGAGAGAGAGAGAGAGAGAGAGGATCTGAACTTTGTGAAGGTGCTAGATATATAATTTTAAACAATTATAAATCTTCCGAATTGTTTCGTAATGCTACTTTAGTCAGTACGTAGCATTTTATCCTAATTTTAATGAAAATGTTCATTGCGCATACAATATCTGATGTAGTGTTATATTGCATTTAACTTCTATTAACACATTTATTTTGGTGATATATGGAGGAACTCTCACCTCTTATTTTTAATAAGTTCTTTTGATGATCTCATGTAAAAAGATTAACTTGTGCTCTATTACATCTGATGCCTACCACACGTTTAGTACATCAACATTGTTGACAATGTTTCCCCATGAGTACGTAATTACAAAACCTCTCTAACTGCACTGTATTATCTATTTTGTTAACTATTTAATTCATGTGACTAGCAGGATGCTGTGTTGTGAAGAATATTTCCCCTTTGAGGGGAAAAATCTTGAGGACTACGTCCCTGTGAGGAGTGTCATGAAGTGTCCCTCACTGGGAGGTATCCTCGAAGTATTCCTCAGTGTTTAGAAGGGTGAAATAGAATATTGCTGGTAAGTATGAAGACAGACAAAATTTGCAGAACCAGATTTTACTGGGATAACATTTCGCTCTGTCAGGGCACGACTGACTTGAAGCTCTACACAGAGCAGGACATAACGACATGGCTGTATACAGGATGAAATATAAACTTAGTAAAGTTCTGCACTGAGCAAAATGTTGTCTCTATAAGGGCCTGTTCTGCAACTTTTCTTTTTATCTTCTAACACTTTTTAACAGTGTTGGAGATAAGATATGCAGTAAGAGTCATCTTGTGTGGAATATGCTGTAGACTATATGTGCAGCCTCTCGTATCTCAGGCACCACGAAGATGAACATAAATATTGCATAATTACTATTCAAATACAAATAAATTCTCACATTTAATTCATATCTGACAGTAATTTATGCCCACTTTGGGAGAGGCCATGGGACCTAATGTGACTTAAGCTCATCCAAGCTGGCACACAAACCTAAGTTAGGGTTACACAATACGTATATGATTTAGCTGTCTGCAGGCATGGTATTTCTGTAACATATAGATAACGTCTTAGATAAGTGTCGTAAGCATCCCTGTATTGTAGAGCAATAACACCCTAATTGACATGTATGTACAGTAGATCTTAATCTGTAACACGTAATATAAAGAAAGTCCAAGGTACTGTATATGGTACATCGTGATGCTGCTGTAATATTTATTAGTTTATGTTTTTTTATATTACCCCATGTAAAGTAATACTGTACTTTGAATTACGATTAATACAATAAACTTGATCTTGTGGGCATGTAATATATGCATTGTTCTGTGGACAGTTCCACCATGCTCATCATTAATAATTTCCATTATAATATACAGGGAGTTTAAAAAATCACAATACAGGGTACTGTAATAGCCAGGTATATGATACCAACAAGTTGAGGAAAAGGACACGTATCATAGGCATGAAGAAGGTTCCAGGATTGTAACGTTTCCTAATAATAATATCCTAAGTGTTTGCTCACGTGTCCTTTTCCTCAAAGGGTACCTACAATAAACTTAAAATTGTAAAACTGTCACTATGTACTTGAATCTTTTGCCAGTTTCATTTCATGAAATTAATAACCTATATCACCATTTTTGTTTTTGGCAATACATACTGTAATGATAAAATCTATGTATGGAAAGTTGTTCCATAATGTATAAGAAAATTTTGGCCCTTCAATTTGGCTAGATTTTTCTTATGTGGGTTGGGATCCTGATACAGGTGCTCCTTGACTTATGATGATGGGGTTATGTAAGTCGAATATAAATAAGTAAATAACTACTGCCATTGAATAAGTAAATAAATAATTACTGTAACTAAATACCAGTATTGAAAAGTAAATAAATAATTACAAGTTATGGACTTGCTACCTTCATGCTGGGTAGTAAGTTTCACCCCCAAAGTAATTGCTTTTGCACCATTGTAAAGTCAAAATATCGTAAGTCGAACCATCATAAGTCGAGGAGCATCTGTACACCTTCAGTACATTCTGAATGATTCTACTGTATATTGTTTACTAATGTTTCATGCCACAAGGTCAGGGTCACATTCAGACTACCTCAGTTTGATTGTAAAAGAAGCTTGTGATGCCAGACTAGCAAAAAAATATATCTCATGGTGAAAGTAATGGTTATTAGAATACAAGCTGGGATACAAGCCATAGTATATACTTATGAGGAAGTTTATTGAATGAATATATGACAGATTATGAAGATATTTAATTGACATTAAGAGTTTAGTATAAAAGAGAGTGAATGTTTTTGATATAGTTTGAAAGGTAATATTGTGTAAGACATAATAAATTGTTAGACCAAAAAGAAATTAATATAAATAAGCACTTTTAACTTGATTAAGTTAGTAATGAGAGTTATACAGTTAGAATCACACAGTAAGAGTTATACAGTTAGTAAGAATCACAGTAAGGAGAGTTACACAGTTTACACAGCCCAACATTGAGATTAAATTCTCCTCAGCAGCTGTTAATAGCACTTTCAGGTCAGTGGTTGAGGAGGGTTATTGGAACATTATAATACAGTATCCATGTTTATTATTGGTCAGTCTCCTCACTAAGCATTTATTTAAATCCTTCAGTAGTGGAGAGCTAGAAGCATATACAGTTAAACTAATAGTTTATTTTTACTAGTTCCATCAGGATCTAATATTGATTATTATTATATTCATGGGAAAGAGTGAGACTCATAAAGAGCACCTGGGGAATGGGATTATTATTATAATCAAAAAGAGGTGCTAAGCCACAACTGGGGAATGGGAGATAATCAGGTTTGATCCATGGTGGGAGAGGGTAGCTCCAATTCATTTGTTCAAATATGATTGAGTGTGGAATTGACTAACATCTAACAATTTAGTTTGAGCCATTTCAGCTACAAATTATACTGACTGTACAAGACAGCACAAAAAAACTGAGAATGGGTTATTTAAACATTACCCATGTAACAGTGACAATAACCCTTGTGGTTTAGAACTTCTTTTTGATTATAATAATAATAACAGTGACAGCATGGGAACCTCGGCCTTAAATTTGGAAAGTATCCTCATAGATGTAGATATAGAACAAATTTCCACATTCCAAAAAGGAAAAAAAAATTGTCGTACATCTGCGATCTTTTGAATCTGCTGCAGCCATATTTAAAATTGTCAGATTTGTAGAAAATAATATTAACAGTCTGTTAAAAGTAGAGGTAACTATAATTTATTATAAGTCAGATGCAGTTATACTGGAATATCATATTAGATTTTGAATTGTACTTGTATAGCTTGAATTATACACTGCATTGTACATACAAAATTTAGTTAAATAACTATTATTATATTCATGGAAGGTACAAAATCTATAAGGATAATTCACTGCTACAGCTAAATTTTCCGAAATAAACATGCAACAAGTTTTGTTAACTTTTACATGGTATTAAATATGAAATAAGAAAAATATGCTACTTTATTAAACTATTAACAAAAACAATTTAGTTTAGTATGTAAAACTTAGTGCAGTGAACCATTGTTAAGTCATTCATGAGTTGAAACCCTCCCATTCTTTAATCCTCAAAATCCTTTGGTTCTAGATATCTAGTTAGGGAAGCTATTACTCAGTGAAGGTGCCATGGGGGCTGAAGCACCCCATAATTTCCATCAGCCTCCATAAATAAAATTAATGTCAATAATAATGCAACTTCAAGACAAGTAACATAGTCCCCCCTCTCTTTCAACCAGACTGCGACCCATAAGCCCCTCTAATACACAGATTAAGAGCTGCCCTGCTGTTACTGTTTGTAGCCAGTTACCTTTCAGTATGGAGGATAATAGCAACACAACTGCTATGCAAGACTATTGAAACAAGAGTAAAACTTCATATATTTGCTATTATTTATATGTTATTAGAGCAAAAGTAAGAGTAATACTGGAGCAATAAAGTGTGTGAAAGTTTTGCAAGAAATTTAGAATCTCATGTCATAATTTAAAAACAATCTGATTTCTCACAAATTTAGGGTAAGTTATTGTTAGTACAAAAAAAAAAAAAGGATGTTAGAGTTTGAGAGTTTCATCATATTGATGGAAGCAATAACAGGGAAAATATTTCTAAAGCTAAACTGGAATTTTTATAAATTCAGGAAAATAGGATCAGGACAACAATGTGAGATGAGTACATGAAGGTAGGACAAGCGAGTATATATGAATCTTTGTGTTTTGCAAGATTAAAGAAGGAATCTTGCATTTGACATGACTGCTGTGTTCAAGGTAAAAAGATTTTGTTGAATCAGGCACTGTAGAAATTAAGATAGATACAATTTGCAGTATATTTAGGGAAAATAATTACTGAAGGAGTAAATGAGGAGATGGCTGCACCAGCCTGTGTATATTATTTTCCCAACAGTAGTATACTTTGCACAAGATAAATACAGGAAATGGTAAATACAGTAAAGGCCCTCTTATCTGACCATAAACTTGACTTTAATCAGGAAATAGAAAAAGTCGGTTACTTGAGCAGAATGTTATTTATAAGGGAAAAATAGGGATACATTTCAGACATCTCCCAGTCACATTTTTTGTTTTGTTTTTCACTCCCAGCCCATAATACATATATTTAAGATTATATCCTTAAAGTTACTAAAACTATTATGAATATGCAACCAAAGAAAGAAAAATATGGTATCAGTTGTTAATGATGACTGATCCTCATATGTACAAGTTAAGATACCTGGGATTATATCTGACTTGGATATATGAGGGTACAGCTGGAAAGCTCAAGTATTGTACAGAATGATATTTACAAGGTTGGATAAAAGGACCTTTACTATATTAATTGTGCCAATATGATGTAAACAAACATGTGAAATAAGTCCCTCTGACAAGCTTCAGGTTAGACTTACAGTAAAGTAAAAATGTAAGCCTTTGTAATGTACAGTAGGGCCCCAACTTAGGATAATATAACTTACATGAGCTACACTTACAAGCACAGACTTTTCCTTCCAAAGGGCAAGACTACATACAGCCATGGAAATATCACTTCAAATAAGACTGTATCAATATTTAAGTAATATACTGTATTGAAGCTCTGTTATGATTGCTGTAATTATCATTTACACTGTAAACACCGAGACTGCTGTATTTGCCACTGAAAAGGTAACGGTAATGAATGTAAAATATTTGTGAAATATTCGTAGATACAGAATATAATGTTTTGGGATCTCAATTTTTGACTATAACATGGGTGTCTATGGGATAATAGGTTATAGATTCTGAACACTCAAATAATGAGCAGTCTTCAGGAACATGTTGATGTTAAGTGGGGGCCCTACCGTTTCATAAAATGTCTTGTTTTAAAGGTCCAGCGATTCATCTACTGTGGCCTTATGTGCACATTAAAAACATACAATACCAGGTTGCCTACATTGCTCTTTACAGTCTCCAATTTCCATATTGTAAAGCGTCAATTCTTGACATTCCTGTGTGTGGCGAGGGATGCAGTAATAATGAGTTGTGAACTTGTATTAATCACTGTAACATGTTATATTATATAAAAACACATGCACACACACATTACATACATAATATTTATATAGGATGGAGTCCACCTCTGGTGTAAATTGTGGGACCCATAGCCTCAGAGAAGTGGATAAAAAGGCTTCAAGGAAGAATATTTGGATTTCTTTCTGAAGCCGTTTGAATATTCCACTTTCCCTACCACCCCATCTTTTCATTCTTTTTTACATATATATATATTATACATACTTTATTTTAAGACAAAATACATATTTATATATGTATTTACTTAAGTTACAGACACACCAGTTAACTTAAAAACACACTAAGGAGAGGATGCTTACAATATTTTGGTCCATGCTGGACCACTGTCAGGTGACAACCCTCAGTAATGATTTGACACTGGTTGAGAATGGGCTGAAACCATTTTCATAAAGTTCCTCTCCTAGGTGCAGGTTTTTGGTAAATTGTTCCAGCCAATGGTAGTATGACTATATATACTGTCCACACTCACCAGTCCCTTAAATTTTCAAGTGGCATGAGTTTTCCAGCCCTACAAGACCCTGTAATGAAAGCCAAATAAAAATAAAAATAAGGAAGTTAGCAGAAGTATCATACCTGGAGCTGGCTCCAGGTATGATACTACTACCATTCTTTTTTATCTTGACATTAATTTGACATTAATGCTAGATCATTAGAGTACTGAAAAGCTATGCCACATTAACCAAGAACAGTACCCTGCGATTTTTTCACACACACACACACACACACACACAGTTTACATGGAAAAATACCACAATAAAATACCAAGAAAAGTTAGGCCTTTGAACACATGTTTACACAGACATCTTTCAAAGACCTAGAAGGAAACTAGTTCCTCCGAGTATTGTGTAAATGCACAAATCACTAGGGTTTATTATATTATTTATTTGTTTGCATTTTTTCCATATCCATAATCATGCATTTTTTTAGTTTATACATATACACATGGTGTCAAAAGATTTCACAAAAAATAAGTAATCATGACATAAACCAAATGTGTGTGGCAGGATTTTTCAACCTGAAGAACAGTGGACATTAAGATACCAGCTAGACTAAAATACTGTCCAGGTGTAAACTTAAGACCTATATAGGCATCCTAGCAGTACCTGCAATTGCATCATATTATATTTCATTGACTTATGTATTTTTCATTAATGAATAAATACTGCATAGTGTTCTTTGCAATGTGCATTTTTTGAGATCATGTGTAAATAAATACATATTTATATAAATTTATGTACATTCAAGAATTTTTTGAAATCCTTTTATTTTCTTGTCAGAGGTCAAGCTCCAGCTCCTGTGTACTACTAATTAACCAGTAATGCTTCCCGAGACCCTGACTGTTATACAGTACAGTAAGTCCTCGACTCACAAACATGTTGAGAATCTAATGTACTGTATATATAGAGAGAGGCTGGACCTGGATAAGAGTACCATACCTGGACATTGAATTACTGTACTAGAATGAGCCAGAGAAATATAATCAGGAACTCCTGAAGCATAAATGAGGGGAGAAACTGGAAACCACTAGTAGTAGTGAAGGCTAATTCCACACAAATTCAAATACAAATACGACAAAATCCAAGTCCTTTTGAATAGATTATGTTAGATAGGTGGTTAAGAGGTGGGACTCCAGGACTAGAGTTTGACTCACAAACACAGGTAGGCACACACAAACATATTAAGTGTACACATGAGGACGTGTATGTACTCATTGCTAGGAGAGTAGACACTCGTGCTTACTTGGACTAGCAAGCTGGAAATTTGTTTCAAAATTTAAGATGTATCTATTAATTTTTTAAGCACGTATTTTCCAGTTTTCCAAAATAACTATAATGGAAAAATGGCGTGGAACTGGAACGGATTTTATTTTAATCTTTGGGTTAAGCTAATACTGTTATTAAATAAAATACTGATTATCTTGTTTAAGACTAAAAATACATTTCATTATATTAATGAAAAGTGTTTTAATTGTTTCTTGTATGAGACTTAAGGCTGGTTCCTCGCCACACCTAGTCTAAACAGTCCCAACTTGAGATGTTACATACTCCCAACTTACTCATTTCTACACCTGTACTCTGTATTTTACATTTCTCCCTCTACATTCTTCAACTCATGCATTTATCAATTTTATTATCTTCCTGTATTTATTTTTCTCCACTTGTACGTGCATAGCGAAATGTGACTGTATATATTGCTGTAAGTGCATTGTACAAATAAAGCACTAGACAAACAGTTTTTTTATGTCCTGTAAAATAACGTATGCAGTTTTACTGCTTTTATTGAACTCTATTTAAGAATACGTGCTAAACCAATTTGGGTCATATGGCACCTGCGGTACAATAGAAAATCAGGTTTAATTAAGGGAACAACGCCTTTTTTGGCAGCTTCTATTCATTCTTAACTGTCCAAACTTCATGATTTTTCCAGATATGTATTATTCTCAAGTTATGCTGAATGGTTAGCAGAGATTAATTAGAAAACGAAAAAATAATTAATGCCATCACTGAAACCCTAACATCTAAAAAAAACTGGCAACTGTAAATCATACCAGTTTAATTGTTTCAGAGAGATACACACAATATTGACTATAATGTAAGCTGTTTCAGTATCTACATTAATTTCATAAAAAAATATGAAATTATACAGGAAAAAAGCAAAATATACATATTCCAAAATTTCTCAAACTATAACTCACAAAGATTTTGGAAACTGTGCTCTTATATTGCAAGGGGACGGAGTTCTGTATAAAAACAAAATCATGTGATTTGAACAATAAACAGAAAGATAATTATATTTTTTTTATTTTCATCATTAAACCCATAGGGATCACGTAAGGTGAAAACTGGGAGTCAATCAGTTTTGATCGAAAGAAAGCAAGGCCGAGCCCAGTTCCTTGGATTAAAAGACCTCGCTGGCATTAAAATACTGCTGCTATTGAGAAAGGAATATATTTTGAAGCCCCAAAACACGAGTTTCAACCAGATCTATAAACAAGCCATCAATGTTGTTGTACTACCTGCTTACACTGCTGCCTTCTCAGGTGTTGTACTACCTGCTTACCCTGCTGCCTTCTCAGGTGTTGTACTACCTGCTTACCCTGCTGCCTTCTCAGGTGTTGTACTACCTGCTTACACTGCTGCCTTCTCAGGTGTTGTACTACCTGCTTACCCTGCTGCCTTCTCATGTGTTGTACTACCTGCTTACCCTGCTGCCTTCTCAGGTGTTGTACTACCTGCTTACACTGCTGCCTTCTCAGGTGTTGTACTACCTGCTGCCTTCTCAGGTGTTGTACTACCTGCTTACCCTGCTGCCTTCTCAGGTGTTGTACTACCTGCTTACCCTGCTGCCTTCTCAGGTGTTGTACTACCTGCTTACCCTGCTGCCTTCTCAGGTGTTGTACTACCTGCTTACCCTGCTGCCTTCTCAGGTGTTGTACTACCTGCTTACCCTGCTGCCTTCTCAGGTGTTGTACTACCTGCTTACCCTGCTGCCTTCTCAGGTGTTGTACTACCTGCTTACCCTGCTGCCTTCTCAGGTGTTGTACTACCTGCTTACCCTGCTGCCTTCTCAGGTGTTGTACTACCTGCTTACCCTGCTGCCTTCTCAGGTGTTGTACTACCTGCTTACCCTGCTGCCTTCTCAGGTGTTGTACTACCTGCTTACCCTGCTGCCTTCTCAGGTGTTGTACTACCTGCTTACCCTGCTGCCTTCTCAGGTGTTGTACTACCTGCTTACCCTGCTGCCTTCTCAGGTGTTGTACTACCTGCTTACCCTGCTGCCTTCTCAGGTGTTTTACTACCTGCTTACCCTGCTGCCTTCTCAGGTGTTGTACTACCTGCTTACACTGCTGCCTTCTCAGGTGTTGTACTACCTGCTTACACTGCTGCCTTCTCAGGTGTTGTACTACCTGCTTACCCTGCTGCCTTCTCAGGTGTTGTACTACCTGCTTACCCTGCTGCCTTCTCAGGTGTTGTACTACCTGCTTACCCTGCTGCCTTCTCAGGTGTTGTACTACCTGCTTACCCTGCTGCCTTCTCAGGTGTTTTACTACCTGCTTACCCTGCTACCTTCTCAGGTGTTTTACTACCTGCTCACCCTGCTGCCTTCTCAGGTGTTTTACTACCTGCTCACCCTGCTGCCTTCTCAGGTGTTGTACTACCTGCTAACCCTGCTGCCTTCTCAGGTGTTGTACTACCTGCTTACACTGCTGCCTTCTCAGGTGTTGTACTACCTGCTTACCCTGCTGCCTTCTCAGGTGTTGTACTACCTGCTTACCCTGCTGCCTTCTCAGGTGTTGTACTACCTGCTTACCCTGCTGCCTTCTCAGGTGTTGTACTACCTGCTCACCCTGCTGCCTTCTCAGGTGTTGTACTACCTGCTTACCCTGCTGCCTTCTCAGGTGTTGTACTACCTGCTTACCCTGCTGCCTTCTCAGGTGTTGTACTACCTGCTCACCCTGCTGCCTTCTCAGGTGTTGTACTACCTGCTTACCCTGCTGCCTTCTCAGGTGTTGTACTACCTGCTTACCCTGCTGCCTTCTCAGGTGTTGTACTACCTGCTCACCCTGCTGCCTTCTCAGGTGTACTACCTGCTTACCCTGCTGCCTTCTCAGGTGTTGTACTACCTGCTTACCCTGCTGCCTTCTCAGGTGTTGTACTACCTGCTTACCCTGCTGCCTTCTCAGGTGTTGTACTACCTGCTTACCCTGCTGCCTTCTCAGGTGTTGTACTACCTGCTTACCCTGCTGCCTTCTCAGGTGTTGTACTACCTGCTTACCCTGCTGCCTTCTCAGGTGTTGTACTACCTGCTCACCCTGCTGCCTTCTCAGGTGTTGTACTACCTGCTTACCCTGCTGCCTTCTCAGGTGTTGTACTACCTGCTTACCCTGCTGCCTTCTCAGGTGTTGTACTACCTGCTTACCCTGCTGCCTTCTCAGGTGTTGTACTACCTGCTTACCCTGCTGCCTTCTCAGGTGTTGTACTACCTGCTTACCCTGCTGCCTTCTCAGGTGTTGTACTACCTGCTTACCCTGCTGCCTTCTCAGGTGTTGTACTACCTGCTCACCCTGCTGCCTTCTCAGGTGTTGTACTACCTGCTCACCCTGCTGCCTTCTCAGGTGTTGTACTACCTGCTCACCCTGCTGCCTTCTCAGGTGTTGTACTACCTGCTTACCCTGCTGCCTTCTCAGGTGCTCTACCACCTGCTTACCCTGCTGCCTTCTCTGGTGTTTTACTACCTGCTTACCCTGCTGCCTTCTCAGGTGTTTTACTACCTGCTTACCCTGCTGCCTTCTCAGGTGCTCTACTACCTGCTTACCCTGCTGCCTTCTCAGGTGCTCTACTACCTGCTTACCCTGCTGCCTTCTCAGGTGCTCTACTACCTGCTTACCCTGCTGCCTTCTCAGGTGCTCTACTACCTGCTTACCCTGCTGCCTTCTCAGGTGCTCTACTACCTGCTTACCCTGCTGCCTTCTCAGGTGCTCTACTACCTGCTTACCCTGCTGCCTTCTCAGGTGCTCTTACTACCTGCTTACCCTGCTGCCTTCTCAGGTGCTCTACTACCTGCTTACCCTGCTGCCTTCTCAGGTGCTCTACTACCTGCTTACCCTGCTGCCTTCTCAGGTGCTCTACTACCTGCTTACCCTGCCGCCTTCTCAGGTGCTCTACTACCTGCTTACCCTGCTGTCTTCTCAGGTGCTCTACTACCTGCTCACCCTGCTGCCTTCTCAGGTGCTCTACTACCTGCTCACCCTGCTGTCTTCTCAGGTGCTCTACTACCTGCTCACCCTGCTGCCTTCTCAGGTGCTCTACTACCTGCTTACCCTGCTGCCTTCTCAGGTGCTCTACTACCTGCTTACCCTGCTGCCTTCTCAGGTGCTCTACTACCTGCTTACCCTGCTGCCTTCTCAGGTGCTCTACTACCTGCTTACCCTGCTGCCTTCTCAGGTGCTCTACTACCTGCTTACCCTGCTGCCTTCTCAGGTGCTCTACTACCTGCTTACCCTGCTGCCTTCTCAGGTGCTCTACTACCTGCTTACCCTGCTGCCTTCTCAGGTGCTCTACTACCTGCTTACCCTGCTGCCTTCTCAGGTGCTCTACTACCTGCTTACCCTGCTGCCTTCTCAGGTGCTCTACTACCTGCTTACCCTGCTGCCTTCTCAGGTGCTCTACTACCTGCTTACCCTGCTGCCTTCTCAGGTGCTCTACTACCTGCTTACCCTGCTGCCTTCTCAGGTGCTCTACTACCTGCTTACCCTGCTGCCTTCTCAGGTGCTCTACTACCTGCTTACCCTGCTGCCTTCTCAGGTGCTCTACTACCTGCTTACCCTGCTGCCTTCTCAGGTGCTCTACTACCTGCTTACCCTGCTGCCTTCTCAGGTGCTCTACTACCTGCTTACCCTGCTGCCTTCTCAGGTGCTCTACTACCTGCTTACCCTGCTGCCTTCTCAGGTGCTCTACTACCTGCTTACCCTGCTGCCTTCTCAGGTGCTCTACTACCTGCTTACCCTGCTGCCTTCTCAGGTGCTCTACTACCTGCTTACCCTGCTGCCTTCTCAGGTGCTCTACTACCTGCTTACCCTGCTGCCTTCTCAGGTGCTCTACCACCTGCTTACCCTGCTGCCTTCTCAGGTGCTCTACCACCTGCTTACCCTGCTGCCTTCTCAGGTGTTTTACTACCTGCTTACCCTGCTGCCTTCTCAGGTGTTTTACTACCTGCTTACCCTGCTGCCTTCTCAGGTGCTCTACCACCTGCTTACCCTGCTGCCTTCTCTGGTGCTCTACCACCTGCTTGCCCTGCTGCCTTCTCAGGTGCTCTACTACCTGCTTACCCTGCTGCCTTCTCTGGTGCTCTACCACCTGCTTACCCTGCTGCCTTCTCAGGTGCTCTACCACCTGCTTACCCTGCTGCCTTCTCAGGTGCTCTACCACCTGCTTACCCTGCTGCCTTCTCAGGTGCTCTACCACCTGCTTACCCTGCTGCCTTCTCAGGTGCTCTACCACCTGCTTACCCTGCTGCCTTCTCAGGTGCTCTACCACCTGCTTACCCTGCTGCCTTCTCTGGTGCTCTACCACCTGCTTACCCTGCTGCCTTCTCTGGTGCTCTACCACCTGCTTACCCTGCTGCCTTCTCTGGTGCTCTACCACCTGCTTACCCTGCTGCCTTCTCTGGTGCTCTACCACCTGCTTACCCTGCTGCCTTCTCAGGTGCTCTACCACCTGCTTACCCTGCTGCCTTCTCTGGTGCTCTACCACCTGCTTACCCTGCTGCCTTCTCTGGTGCTCTACCACCTGCTTACCCTGCTGCCTTCTCTGGTGCTCTACCACCTGCTTACCCTGCTGCCTTCTCTGGTGCTCTACCACCTGCTTACCCTGCTGCCTTCTCAGGTGCTCTACCACCTGCTTACCCTGCTGCCTTCTCTGGTGCTCTACCACCTGCTTACCCTGCTGCCTTCTCAGGTGTTTTACTACCTGCTTACCCTGCTACCTTCTCAGGTGCTCTACCACCTGCTTACCCTGCTGCCTTCTCAGGTGTTTTACTACCTGCTTACCCTGCTGCCTTCTCAGGTGATCTACCACCTGCTTACCCTGCTGCCTTCTCAGGTGATCTACCACCTGCTTACCCTGCTGCCTTCTCAGGTGCTCTACTACCTGCTTACCCTGCTACCTTCTCAGGTGCTCTACTACCTGCTTACCCTGCTACCTTCTCAGGTGCTCTACTACCTGCTTACCCTGCTACCTTCTCAGGTGCTCTACTACCTGCTTACCCTGCTGCCTTCTCAGGTGCTCTACCACCTGCTTACCCTGCTACCTTCTCAGGTGCTCTACCACCTGCTTACCCTGCTACCTTCTCTGGTGTTTTACTACCTGCTTAACCTGCTGCCTTCTAAGGTGCTCTAATACATGCTTACCCTGCTGCCTTCTCAGGTGTACTACCTGCTTACCCTGCTGCCTTCTCAGGTGCTCTACTACCTGCTTACCCTGCTGCCTTCTCAGGTGCTCTGTACTACCTGCTTACCCTGCTGCCTTCTCAGGTGCTCTACTACCTGCTTACCCTGCTGCCTTCTCTGGTGCTCTACTACCTGCTTACCCTGCTGCCTTCTCAGGTGCTCTACTACCTGCTTACCCTGCTGCCTTCTCTGGTGCTCTACTACCTGCTTACCCTGCTGCCTTCTCAGGTGCTCTGTACTACCTGCTTACTCTGCAGCCTTCTCAGGTGCTGAACTATCTGCTTACCATGCTGCCTTCTCTGGTGCTCTACTACCTGCTTATCCTGCTCCCTTCTCATGTGCTGTGTACGACCTGCTTACCCTGCTACCTTCTCAGGTGTTTTACCTGCTTACCCTGCTGCGTTCTCAGTGCTCTACTATCTGCTTACCTTGCTGCCTTCTCAGGTGCTCTACTAACTGCTTAACCTGCTGCCTTCTCAGGTGCTCTACTACCTGCTTATGCTGCTGCCTTCTCAGGTGCTCTACCTGCTTATGCTGCTGCCTTCTCAGGTGCTCTACTACCTGCTTACCCTGCTGCCTTCTCAGGTGCTCTACTAACTGCTTACCCTGCTGCCTTCTCAGGTGCTCTACTACCTGCTTATGCTGCTGCCTTCTCAGGTGCTCTACTACCTGGTTACCCTGCTGCCTTCTCAGGTGCTTTACTTCCTGCCTACCCTGCTGCCTCTCAAGAGCTCTAATACCTGCTTACCCTGCTGCCTTCTCAGGTGCTCTACTACCTACTTTTTTTTCAAATTCAAAGTTTATTCTCTATGAGGATTACAATGCTGAGTTAACAGAAATTTGGTTATTGTGTGGTTTACATGTAGTAAAATTGTGATTACAGAGTGTACCACTAGAACACCTAGCATGGCTAGGTATTACAGAGTGTACCACTAGAACACCTAGCATGGCTAGGTATTACAGAGTGTACCACTAGAACACCTAGCATGGCTAGGTATTACAGAGTGTACCACTAGAACACCTAGCATGGCTAGGTATTACAGAGTGTACCACTAGAACACCTAGCATGGCTAGGTATTACAGAGTGTACCACTAGAACACCTAGCATGGCTAGGCATTACAGAGTGTACCACTAGAACACCTAGCATGGCTAGGTATTACAGAGTGTACCACTAGAACACCTAGCATGGCTAGGTATTACAGAGTGTACCACTAGAACACTTAGCATGGCTAGGCATTACAGAGTGTACCACTAGAACACCTAGCATGGCTAGGTATTACAGAGTGTACCACTAGAACACCTAGCATGGCTAGGCATTACAGAGTGTACCACTAGAACACCTAGCATGGCTAGGTATTACAGAGTGTACCACTAGAACACCTAGCATGGCTAGGCATTACAGAGTGTACCACTAGAACACCTAGCATGGCTAGGCATTACAGAGTGTACCACTAGAACACCTAGCATGGCTAGGTATTACAGAGTGTACCACTAGAACACCTAGCATGGCTAGGTATTACAGAGTGTACCACTAGAACACCTAGCATGGCTAGGTATTACAGAGTGTACCACTAGAACACCTAGCATGGCTAGGTATTACAGAGTGTACCACTAGAACACCTAGCATGGCTAGGCATTTCGGGCATACTTAGTTTTATTCTTAATTTTAAAATATTACAAATTATGAGGTAAGTTGGTATTATGGCTAAGTGACTAAATACTAGTTTGTGAGTTTAGCAATGTGAATGCTTTTGTTTTGGCACAGTACATAGTTTCAATATTGGAGTATCACAGGATTCATTATTTTAAGATTGAGATTAATATTTCTGTTTATGGTCAAATGGGTGAGTGAGTGTAAGTGTGAACCACCAGGTGGTGTTCGTGTAGTTAGTTGCTGCCTTCTCAGGTGTACTACCTGCTTACCCTGCTGCCTTCTCAGGTGCTCTACTACCTGCTTACCATGCTGCCTTCATTGGTGCTCTACTACCTGCTTACCCTGCTGCCTTCTCAGGTGCTCTGTATTGCTTACCCTGCTGCCTTCTCAGGTGCTCTACTAACTGCTTAACCTGCTGCCTTCTCAGGTTCTGTTGTACCTGCTTACCCTGCTGCCTTCTCAGGTGCTCTACTACCTGCTTACCTGGAGAGAGTTCCGGGGGTCAACGCCCCCGCAGCCTGGTCTGTGACCAGGCCTCCTGGTGCATCAGAGCCTGATCAACTAGGCTGTTATTGCTGGCTGCACGCAAACCAACGTACGAGCCACAGGGCGGCTGGTCAGGTACCGACTATAGGTGCTTGTCCAGTGCCAGCTTGAAGTGCTGCCTTCTCAGGTTCTGTACTACATGCTTACCCTGCTGCCTTCTCAGGTTCTGTACTACATGCTTACCCTGCTGCCTTCTCAGGTGCTCTACTACCTGTTTACCCTGCTGCCTTCTTAGGTTCTGTACTACATGCTTACCCTGCTGCCTTCTCAGGTGTACTACCTGCTTATCCTGCTGTCTTCTCAGGTGTACTACCTGCTTATCATGCTGCCTTCTCAGGTGCTCTACTACCTGCATAACCTGCTGCATTCTCAGGTTCTGTACTACCTGCTTAACCTGCTGCCTTCTCAGGTGCTCTACTACCTGCTGCCTTCTCAGGTTCTGTACTACCTGCTTACCCTGCTGCCTTCTCAATGCTCTACCTGCTTACCCTGCTGCCTTCTCAGGTGCTCTGTACTACCTGCTTACCCTGCTGCCATATCAGGTGTTCTACTACCTACTTTCCCTGCTGCCTTCTAAGGTGCTCTGTTCTCCCTGCTTACCCTGCTGAATTCTCAGTGCTCTACTACCTGCTTACCCTGCTGCCTTCTCAGGTGCTCTGTTCTACCTGCTTACCCTGCTGCCTTCTCAGGTGTACTCCCTGCTTACCCTGCTGAATTCTCAGTGCTCTACTACCTGCTTACCCTGCTGCCTTCTCAGGTGCTCTGTTCTACTTGCTTACCCTGCTGCCTTCTAACGTGCCCTGTACTACCTGCTTACCCTGCTGCCTTCTCAGGTGCTCTGTTCTACTTGCTTACCCTGCTGCCTTCTAACGTGCCCTGTACTACCTGCTTACCTTGCTGCCTTCTCAGGTGCTCTACTTACTGCTTATCCTGCTGCCTTCTCAGTGCTCTACCTGCTTACCCTGCTGCCTTCTCAGGTGCTCTACTTCTTGCTTACCCTGCTGCTTTCTAAGGTGCTCTGTACTACCTGCTTACCCTGCTACCTTCTCAGGTGTTATACTACCTACTTACCCTGCTGCTTTCTCAGGTACTCTACTACCTGCTTACCCTGCTGCCTTCTCAGGTGCTCTGTACTACCTGCTTACTCTGCTTCCTTCTCAGGTGCTCTGTACTACCTGCTTACTCTGCTTCCTTCTCAGGTGCTTCGTAGTACCTGCTGCCTTCTTGGGTGCTCTACAACCTGCTTACCCTGCTGCCTTCTCAGGTGCTCTGCACTACCTGCTTACTTTGCTGCCTTCTCAGGTGCTTTGTAGTACCTGCTGCCTTCTCGGGTGCTCTACTACCTGCTTACCCTGCTGCCTTCTCAGGTGCTGAACTACCTGCTTACCCTGCTGCCTTCTTAGGTGCTCTGCACTACCTGATTATCCTGCTGCCTTCTCAGGTGCTGAACTACCTGCTTATCCTACTGCATTCTCAGGTGCTCTACTACCTGCTTACCCTGCTGAATTCTCAGTACTCTACCTGCTTACAGTGCTGCCTTCTCAGGTGCTCTATCTGCTTACCCTGCTGCCTTCTCAGGTGCTCTGTACTACATGCTTATCTCTGCTGCCTTCTAATGTGCTCTGTACTCCCACCTTACCCTGCTGAATTCTCAGGTGTTCTGTACTGCCTGCTTATCCTGCTGCCTTCTCAGGTGCTCTAGTACCTGCTTACCCTGCTGCCCTCTAACGTGCTCTGTACTACCTGCTTGCCCTCCTGCCTTCTCAGGTGATCTACTACCTGCTTACCCTTCTGCCTTCTCAGGTGCTCTGTACTACCTGCTTACCCTGCTGCTTTCTCAGGTGCTCTGTACTACCTGCTTACCCTGTTGCCTTCTCAGGTGCTCTACTACCTGCTTACCCTGCTGAGTTCGAAGGTGCTCTGTACTACCTGCTGCCTTCTAAGGTGCTCTGTACTACCTGCTGCCTTCGAAGGTGCTCTGTACTACCTGCTGCCTTCGAAGGTGCTCTGTACTACCTGCTTACCCTGCTGCCTTCTCTGTGCTCTACTATCTGTTTACCCTGCTGAGTTCGAAGGTGCTCTGTACTACCTCCATACCCTGCTGCCTTTTCAGTGCTCTAATACTTGCTTATCCTGCTGCCTTCTGAGTGCTCTACTACCTGCTTACCCTGCTGCCTTCTCAGCTGCTCTGTACTACCTGCTTACCCTGCTGCCTTCTCAGGTGCTCTGTACTACCTGCGGCCTTCTCAGGTGCTCTACTACCTGCCTACCCTGCTGCCTTCTCAGTGCTCTACCTGCTTACCCTGCTGCCTTCTGAGGTGCTCTACTACCTGCTTACCCTGCTGCCTTCTCAGGTGCTGTACTACCTGCTTACCCTGCTGCCTTAGGTGCTCTGTACTACCTGCTTACCCTGATGCCTTCTCAGTGCTCTAATACTTGCTTACCCTGCTGCCTTCTCAGTGCTCTACTACCTGCTTACCCTGCTGGTTAACACAAGCCTATCTGATGTTATCCTGACGCCAAATGACTTCGAACAGGCGATAAATGACATGCCCATGCACTCTGCCCCAGGGCCAGACTCATGGAACTCCGTGTTCATCAAGAACTGCAAGAAGCCCCCTATCACGAGCTTTTACCATCCTATGGAGAGGGAGCATGGACACGGGGGTCGTCCCACAGTTACTAAAACAACAGACATAGCCCCACTCCACAAAGGGGGCAGTAAAGCAACAGCAAAGAACTACAGACCGATAGCACTAACATTCCATATCATAAAAATCTTTGAAAGGGTCCTAAGAAGCAAGACCACCACCCATCTAGAAACCCATAAATTACACAACCCAGGGCAACATGGGTTTAGAGCAGGTCGCTCCTGTCTGTCTCAACTATTGGATCACTACGACAAGGTCCTAGATGCACTAGAAGACAAAAAGAATGCAGATGTAATATATACAGACTTTGCAAAAGCCTTCGACAAGTGTGACCATGGTGTAATAGCGCACAAAATGCGTGCTAAAGGAATAACAGGAAAAGTCGGTCGATGGATCTATAATTTCCTCACTAACAGAACACAGAGAGTAGTCGTCAACAGAGTAAAGTCCGAGGCAGCTACGGTGAAAAGCTCTGTTCCACAAGGCACAGTACTCTCTCCCATCTTGTTCCTCATCCTCATATCCGACATAGACAAGGATGTCAGCCACAGCACCGTGTCTTCCTTTGCAGATGACACCCGAATCTGCATGACAGTGTCTTCCATTGCAGACACTGCAAGGCTCCAGGCGGACATCAACCAAATCTTTCAGTGGGCTGCAGAAAACAATATGAAGTTCAACGATGAGAAATTTCAATTACTCAGATATGGTAAACACGAGGAAATTAAATCTTCATCAGAGTACAAAACAAATTCTGGCCACAAAATAGAGGGAAACACCAACGTCAAAGACCTGGGAGTGATCATGTCGGAGGATCTCACCTTCAAGGACCATAACATTGTATCAATCGCATCTGCTAGAAAAATGACAGGATGGATAATGAGAACCTTCAAAACTAGGGATGCCAAGCCCATGATGACACTCTTCAGGTCACTTGTTTTATCTAGGCTGGAATATTGCTGCACACTAACAGCACCTTTCAAGGCAGGTGAAATTGCTGACCTAGAAAATGTACAGAGAACCTTCACGGCGCGCATAACGGAGATAAAACACCTAAATTGCTGGGAGCGCTTGAGGTTCCTGAACCTGTATTCCCTGGAACGCAGGAGGGAGAGATACATGATTATATACACCTGGAAAATACTAGAGGGACTAGTACCGAACTTGCACACGAAAATCACTCACTACGAAAGCAAAAGACTTGGCAGACGATGCAACATCCCCCCAATGAAAAGCAGGGGTGTCACTAGCACGTTAAGAGACCATACAATAAGTGTCAGGGGCCCGAGACTGTTCAACTGCCTCCCAGCATACATAAGGTGGATTACCAACAGACCCCTGGCAGTCTTCAAGCTGGCACTGGACAAGCACCTAAAGTCGGTTCCTGACCAGCCGGGCTGTGGCTCGTACGTTGGTTTGCGTGCAGCCAGCAGCAACAGCCTGGTTGATCAGGCTCTGATCCACCAGGAGGCCTGGTCACAGACCGGGCCGCGGGGGCGTTGACCCCCGGAACTCTCTGCAGGTAAACTCCAGGTAAACTACCTGCTTACCCTGCTGCCTTCTCAGGTGCTCTGTACTACCTGCTTACCCTGCTGCATTCTCAGGTGCTCTACTATCTGATTACCCTGCTGCCTTCTCACTGCTCTTTACTACCTGCTTACCCTGCTGCCTTCTCAGGTGCTTTGTACTACCTGCTTACCCTGCTGCCTTCTCACTGCTCTTTACTACCTGCTTACCCTGCTGCCTTCTCACTGCTCTTTACTACCTGCTTACCCTGCTGCCTTCTCAGTGCTCTTTACTACCTGCTTACCCTGCTGCCTTCTCACTGCTCTTTACTACCTGCTTACCCTGCTGCCTTCTCAGTGCTCTACTACCTGCTTTCCCTGCTGCCTTCTCAGGTGCTCTTTACTACCTGCTTACCCTGCTGCCTTCTCACTGCTCTTTACTACCTGCTTACCCTGCTGCCTTCTCAGTGTTCTGTACTACCTGCTTACCCTGCTGCCTTCTCAGTGCTCTTTACTACCTGCTTACCCTGCTGCCTTCTCACTGCTCTTTACTACCTGCTTACCCTGCTGCCTTCTCACTGCTCTTTACTACCTGCTTACCCTGCTGCCTTCTCACTGCTCTTTACTACCTGCTTACCCTGCTGCCTTCTCAGTGCTCTTTACTACCTGCTTACCATGCTGCCTTCTCAGGTGCTCTTTACTACCTGCTTACCCTGCTGCCTTCTCAGTGCTCTTTACTACCTGCTTACCCTGCTGCCTTCTCACTGCTCTTTACTACCTGCTTACCCTGCTGCCTTCTTACTGCTCTTTACTACCTGCTTACCCTGCTGCCTTCTCACTGCTCTTTACTACCTGCTTACCCTGCTGCCTTCTTACTGCTCTTTACTACCTGCTTACCCTGCTTCCTTCTTACTGCTCTTTACTACCTGCTTACCCTGCTGCCTTCTCAGTGCTCTTTACTACCTGCTTACCCTGCTGCCTTCTTACTGCTCTTTACTATCTGCTTACCCTGCTGTCTTCTCACTGCTCTTTACTAACTGCTTACCCTGCTGCCTTCTCACTGCTCTTTACTACCTGCTTACCCTGCTGCCTTCTCACTGCTCTTTACTACCTGCTTACCCTGCTGCCTTCTCAGTGCTCTTTACTACCTGCTTACCCTGCTGCCTTCTTACTGCTCTTTACTACCTGCTTACCCTGCTGCCTTCTCACTGCTCTTTACTACCTGCTTACCCTGCTGCCTTCTCACTGCTCTTTACTACCTGCTTACCCTGCTGCCTTCTCACTGCTCTTTACTACCTGCTTACCCTGCTGCCTTCTCAGTGCTCTTTACTACCTGCTTACCCTGCTGCCTTCTTACTGCTCTTTACTACCTGCTTACCCTGCTGCCTTCTCACTGCTCTTTACTACCTGCTTACCCTGCTGCCTTCTTACTGCTCTTTACTACCTGCTTACCCTGCTGCCTTCTCACTGCTCTTTACTACCTGCTTACCCTGCTGCCTTCTTACTGCTCTTTACTACCTGCTTACCCTGCTGCCTTCTCAGTGCTCTTTACTACCTGCTTACCCTGCTGCCTTCTCAGTGCTCTTTACTACCTGCTTACCCTGCTGCCTTCTCACTGCTCTTTACTACCTGCTTACCCTGCTGCCTTCTCACTGCTCTTTACTACCTGCTTACCCTGCTGCCTTCTCACTGCTCTTTACCACCTGCTTACCCTGCTGCCTTCTCACTGCTCTTTACTACCTGCTTACCCTGCTGCCTTCTCACTGCTCTTTACTACCTGCTTACCCTGCTGCCTTCTCACTGCTCTTTACTACCTGCTTACCCTGCTGCCTTCTCACTGCTCTTTACTACCTGCTTACCCTGCTGCCTTCTCACTGCTCTTTACTACCTGCTTACCCTGCTGCCTTCTCACTGCTCTTTACCACCTGCTTACCCTGCTGCCTTCTCAGTGCTCTTTACTACCTGCTTACCCTGCTGCCTTCTCAGTGCTCTTTACTACCTGCTTACCCTGCTGCCTTCTCAGTGCTCTTTACTACCTGCTTACCCTGCTGCCTTCTCAGTGCTCTTTACCACCTGCTTACCCTGCTGCCTTCTCAGTGCTCTTTACTACCTGCTTACCCTGCTGCCTTCTCAGTGCTCTTTACTACCTGCTTACCCTGCTGCCTTCTCAGTGCTCTACTACCTGCTTTCCCTGCTGCCTTCTCAGTGCTCTTTACTACCTGCTTACCCTGCTGCCTTCTCACTGCTCTTTACTACCTGCTTACCCTGCTGCCTTCTCACTGCTCTTTACTACCTGCTTACCCTGCTGCCTTCTCAGTGCTCTTTACTACCTGCTTACCCTGCTGCCTTCTCAGTGCTCTTTACTACCTGCTTACCCTGCTGCCTTCTTACTGCTCTTTACTACCTGCTTACCCTGCTGCCTTCTCACTGCTCTTTACTACCTGCTTACCCTGCTGCCTTCTTACTGCTCTTTACTACCTGCTTACCCTGCTGCCTTCTCACTGCTCTTTACTACCTGCTTACCCTGCTGCCTTCTTACTGCTCTTTACTACCTGCTTACCCTGCTGCCTTCTCAGTGCTCTTTACTACCTGCTTACCCTGCTGCCTTCTCAGTGCTCTTTACTACCTGCTTACCCTGCTGCCTTCTCACTGCTCTTTACTACCTGCTTACCCTGCTGCCTTCTCACTGCTCTTTACTACCTGCTTACCCTGCTGCCTTCTCACTGCTCTTTACTACCTGCTTACCCTGCTGCCTTCTCAGTGCTCTTTACTACCTGCTTACCCTGCTGCCTTTTTCAAAATTCAAATTCAGTATTTTTTTCCACATAATACAGTGTTTGTACAGTAATGGGTGACACTATAATGCATGTAGGAAGCTGATTGTTATACCGAGGATTTCAGTATCCCATGACAGTGGATATCAATTTTGTGAATATACTGATACAGAATATATTTTTAACCCTTTAACTGTCAAATCGTTGATCTACGTTTTATTGCTCGCGTTCTGAAAATTGTGAAAGAAATTATTTAAGAAAAAAATATACAAAATTCCTTTAGGCTCAGGAACAATGACATGAATGTTGAATCTAATTTAACCATAAAACTACTAGAAGTATTGCTGAGTATCATGTAGCCATGATTATATACACTTGGAAAATCATAGAGGGATTATTAGTACCAAATTTGCACAAGAAAATCACTCCCTATGAAAGCAAGAGACACCACTAGCACAAGAGGCAATACAACAAGTGTCAGGGGCCCGAGACTGTTCAACTGCCTCCCAGCATACATAAGGGGGATTACCAATAGACCCCTGGCTGTCTTCAAGCAGGCACTGGATAGGCACCTAAAGTCAGTACCTGATCAGCTGGGCTGTGGTTCATACGTCGGTTTACGTGCGGCCAATAATAACAGCCTGGTTGATCAGACCCTGATCCACCATGAGGCCTGGTCACAGACCGGGCTACGGGGGCGAAGACCCTCGAAAGCCTCTCCAGGTATACTCATTATTTTCAGTAATTCAGTGTTCCCCAAATATTTAACACTGTCAAAAGCTCTAATTATTGCGTTACTTAATATAACATAATCCTCCATAAAGGCATCATATACCATACAGGTTTCTTCACAATTAATAGAAAATATAATTTTTTGGGAGGTTATCCTAGGTAATTTACACTACGTCTGATCATTGAACTTATGTGTACCTGTGTCTAAATAATCTTACTGACTGATCAGAATAGATCAACAATGTCAACTGCCAATTTTGGCAATTAAGTTGTCAAGTTTGCTTAAAAATCACACCAAATATCCTCTTTAATATAATAATTTAAAAAATGGAGTGAAAATGATTAGGTACAGTTAACTTTAAACATTATTCTAAACCTGTTTTTGTTATGCATTATGATCTTTGAGTTTCAAGAAATAAGCTTTGGGTGGAGGTCGTTTTTGATAAGGACCTGCCTCGCATGGGCCAGTAGGCCTTCTGCAGTGTTCCTACATTCTTATGTTCTTATCATATCGACCCAACTACTGACTCTCAAGGAAGGTTCCTTGATGCTGGTGAGGGCCTCTTGATCTAAGGAATTGGATCTGTGTTCCAGTTCAGTGAATTAAGCCAAAATACCTTCCGCCCCCCCCCACAGGGGCTGTATAATCCTACGGGTTTAGCGCTCCCCCCTTGATTATAATACTAATAATTTCAACTGCCCAAGCCAGGGTAACATGGATATACAGCCAGTCCCTCCTGTTTCAGATTCAAGAAGGATATAGGAAAGCAGTTGCGGATGAGTGGAACAAACTCCAGAGTACCGTCATAGAAGCTGAAACGTTGTGTAGTTTTAAAAATAGGTTAGATAAATACGTGAGTGGGTGTGACTTGGACCTGACTAGCTTGTGCTCGTGGGTCTGATGCTGTATTCTTTCCTAAAGTGGATGTGACCTGGCTAGGTGGGTCATTGGTCTAAGCCGGGGGGTGACATGGACCTGTCTCGCATGGGCCAGTAGACCTGCTGCAGTGCTCCTTCTTTATGTTCTTATATCCTCAACACGACGGCCATCTCCCACCGAGGCAGGGTGACCTAAAAAAGAAGCACTTTCACCATCATTCACATAATATCAGTCTCTGCAGAAGCGCCCAGACATGTCTGTTTAGATGTCACATCAAACAGCCAATATTCCAAATAAGAATAAGTGTAAAAGTGACAGAACATAATCGAGGGCCTATACAGAACTGGTGTTGGAGGGAGAGATAAGCAAGTTACATCATGACACACCAGGGCGTCCATCTGGCTAATAAAATATATTCTATACTGACGATTATCCCTACTTAACCTGTCTTCCATGGCCCCGTGGCCTGTTTACATTGATTTCTTTGTTTACATCGATTCCTTTGTTTACATTGATTCCTTTGTTTATATTATTCCTTTGTTTACATTCATTACAAGAGCGTCAGTGTTAACTGTTGACTGGTCGACGTCATACACCTGTTGACTGGCCTACAGAATTCTCCAAGGCCAATGGTATTGATGACTGGACAGACATTTTTCTTAACAAATTACTTAGACTATACAACAAACATTGTCCTATAAAAACGAAACAGATCACAAACAAATGGCTTGGTTGCCCATGGCTAACCAGCACCATTCTGAAATCCATTGACAAGAAACACCAATATGAAAAGCAATATAGACAGGGCTTAATACACAAAGATATTCTTAAACGCTATTCATCAGTCCTCACCAAAGTAATAAAGAAAGCCAAACAACTATACTACTCCAGTAGATTCAAAGACACAAGAGGAGATATAAAAAAGACCTGGAAAACACTCTCAGATTCTAGGGACCCACAAACTGGAAAAAACCAAGAATATTGTCCTAACTAAACCTAATGAAACACCACTACATCCCATTGACACAGCTAACAAGATAAACGACTTCTTCTCAACCATAGGATCTAATCTCGCCAATAAAATCCCACATACCAATGCCCATGCCGGGGACTACCTAGATGGGAATTTCCCAAATTCCTTCTATCTTGCACCAACTGAGCCCATGGAAGTCACCGAGATTATAAAGTCACTTAAAAATAACTCAGGGAATCTGTCTCATGTCCCACCATTACTGTACAAGCGAGCGGCCCATGTCTTTTCGCATGCTATTTCATTACTTTTTAACAAGTCACTAGAAACTAGCACCTTCCCGAAACTACTCGAGATGGCAAGGGTTACACCAATACATAAAGGTGGTGACCCTACAGACTTAAACAACTATAGGCCAATATCAAACTTACCATTGCTATCCAAAATCTTTGAGAAACTCGTGCACAGGAGACTATATTCATTTATAACGGCACAAAACATACTCAACCCCTGCCAATTTGGATTCAGGAAAAATAAAAGCACTAATGATGCAATCATAAAAATGCTAGATCTGCTTTACACAGCATTGGAAAATAAGGAATATCCACTAGGAATTTTTATTGACCTAAGAAAAGCTTTTGACACAGAAGACCACGACATCCTACTCCACAAACTTGACCATTATGGTATAAGAGGCCATGTGCTTGCTTATTTCAAATCTTACCTTACTAACAGGTATCAGTATGTCACCATTAAAGACACAGCATCAACAACACGGCCACTTGATACTGGAGTTCCGCAGGGAAGTGTCCTTGATTCCCTGCTCTTCCTCATATACATCAATGATCTTCCAAACGTATCCCAACACCTGAACACCATTCTCTTTGTTGACGACACGACTTATGTCATCTGTCACCCTAATCTTGCCACCCTCAACACCATTGTTAACGATGAGCTGATCAAAATATCGACTTGGATGACAGCCAATAAACTTACGCTTAACACTGACAAAACCTACTATATTATGTTTGGTAGCAGAGCAGGAGATGCACAAATTAACATTAAGATCGACAACACTCTAATTACCAGACATAATGAGGGCAAATTCCTAGGCCTATACCTTGACAACAACCTGAATTTCAGCACCCATATCCAACACATAACCAAAAAAGTATCCAAAATGGTTGGGATCCTCTCCAAGATACGATACTACGTGCCGCAAACTGCCCTTCTCACACTATACCATTCACTTATATATCCATACCTCACGTATGCTATTTGTGCTTGGGGTTCAACTGCAGCAACACACCTAAAGCCAATAATAACCCAACAAAAAGCTGCAGTAAGAATAATCACCAAATCCCATCCCTGGCAACACACCCCCCCACTCTTCATAGATCTAAACTTACTCCCTGTTCAGTACATCCACACTTACTACTGTGCAATCTACATCTACAGGACCTTAAACTCCAATATCAACCTTGACCTAAAACGCTTTCTTGATAGTTGCGACAGAACCCACAGGCATAACACCAGACACAAACATCTCTACATTCCCCGTGTCCGACTAAACCTTTACAAAAATTCAATGTATGTCAAAGGCCCTAAAATCTGGAACACCCTACCTGAAAACTCTAGAACTGCAGACACATTCATCACCTTCAAAACTACCATTAGAAAACATCTTATCTCCCTGATACACTCCGTCAACTAACTACACGAATACCACCTGGTGGTTCACACTTACACTCACTCACTCATTTGACCATAAACAGAAATATTAATCTCAATCTTAAAATAATGAATCCTGTGATACTCCAATACTGAAACTATGTACTGTGCCAAAACAAAAGCATTCACATTGCTACACTCACAATCTAGTATTTAGTCACTTAGCCACAATACCAACTTACCTCATAATTTGTAATATTTTAAAATTAAGAATTAAACTAAGTCTGCCCGAAATGCCTAGCCATGCTAAGCGTTCTAGTGGTACACTGTAATCATTATTTTACTACATGTAAACCACACAATAATCAAATTCTGTAAACTCAGCATTGTAATCCTTATAGAGAATAAACTTTGAATAACTATATTATTTTCTGATATCTCTTTCCCGAAAAAAAATCACCCGCCATTTCTCAAAACTTGAAATGGATAGACATATTTAGTAGTAGTAGTAGTAGTAATAGTACAGTAGTAGTAGTAATAGTATAGTAGTAAATGGTACGGTGGTGTGGTGCAGTGGTAGTGGTACAGTGGTAGTGGTAATGGTATGGTGGTAGCGGTATGGTTATGGTGGTAATGGTGCGGTGGTAGTGTATAATGGTATAGTGGTGGTGCGGTGGTAGTGGTAATGGTGCGGTGGTGGTGGTGCGGTGTGGTGGTGGCGGTGGTGGTGGTATGGTGCAGTGGTGGTGGTGACGGTGGTAGTGGTACGGTGGTAGTGGTAATGGTATGGTGTGGCGTGTGGTTATGGTAGTAATGGTGCAGGTGGTAGTGGTAATGTGGTATGGTGGTGGTGCAGTGGTAGTGGTAATGGTGCGGTGGTGGTGGTGCAGTGGTAGGTAGGTGCAGTGGTGGTGGTATGGTGCAGTGGTAGTGGTGCGGTGGTGGTGGTGCAGTGGTGGTGGTAATGGTATGGTGGTGGCGGTAATGGTATGGTGTAATGGTGCGGTGGTGGTAGTATAATGGTGTATGGTGGTGGTGCGGTAGGTAGTGGATGGTAATGGTGCGGTGGTAGTGGTGCATGGTGGTAGTGCAGTGGTAATGGTGCGGTGGTGGTGGTGCGGTGGTGGTGGTGCAGTGGTGGTGGTAATGGGTGTATGGTGGTGGCGGTAATGGTATGGTGGTGGTGTGGTGCGGTGGTGGTGGTAATGATGGTATGGTGGTGGTGCAGGTGGTGTGGTAATGGTGCGGTGGTAGTGGTGCGTGGTGGTGGTGCGGTGGTGGTGGTAATGGTGCGGTGGTGGTGTGAATAATGGGTATGGTGGTGGTGCGGTGGTGTGGTGGTATGGTGCGGTGGTGGTGGTGCGGTGGTGGTGGTGCGGTGGTGGTGGTAATGGTGATGGTGGTGGTACGGTGGTGGTGGAGTACGGTGGTGGTGGTGCAGGTGGTAGTGGTATGGTATGGATGGTAGCGGTAATGGTGTAGTGGTGATACGGTGGTAGTGATAATGGTATGGTGGTGGTACGGTGGTAGTGTAATGGTGCAGTGGTGGTGGTACAGTGGTGGTAGTGCAGTGGTAGTGAATAATAGTATAGTAGTAGTACTAATATAGTAGTAGTAATAGTATATTAGTAGTAGTAATAGTATAGTAGTAGTAGTATAGAGGTAGTAGTGTAGTGTAGTGTAGTGTAGTGTAGTGTAGTGTAGTGTAGTGTAGTGTAGTGTAGTGTAGTGTAGTGTAGTGTAGCCGCTAACCAGACTGAGAGTCGAAGATCAAAATGAATTTTTTATGAGAGAGCCACAAAATTTGATTAACACAAGCCTATCCGATGTTATCCTGACGCCAAATGACTTCGAACAGGCGATAAATGACATGCCCATGCACTCTGCCCCAGGGCCAGACTCATGGAACTCCGTGTTCATCAAGAACTGCAAGAAGCCCCTATCACGAGCTTTTACCATCCTATGGAGAGGGAGCATGGACACGGGGAGGTCGTCCACAGTTACTAAAACAACAGACATAGCCCCACTCCACAAAGGGGGCAGTAAAGCAACAACAAAGAACTACAGACCGATAGCACTAACATTCCATATCATAAAAATCTTTGAAAGGGTCCTAGAAGCAAGATCACCACCCATCTAGAAACCCATAAATTACAACAACCCAGGGCAACATGGGTTTTAGAGCAAGTCGCTCCTGTCTGTCTCAACTATTGGATCACTACGACAAGGTCCTAGATGCACTAGAAGACAAAAAGAATGCAGATGTAATATATACAGACTTTGCAAAAGCCTTCGACAAGTGTGACCATGGCGTAATAGCGCACAAAATGCGCGCTAAAGGAATAACAGGAAAAGTCGGTCGATGGATCTATAATTTCCTCACTAACAGCAACAGAGAGTAGTCGTCAACAGAGTAAAGTCCGAGGCAGCTACGGTGGAAAGCTCTGTTCCACAGGCACAGTACTCGCTCCCCATCTTGTTCCTCATCCTTATATCCGACATAGACAAGGATGTCAGCCACAGCACCGTGTCTTCCTTTGCAGATGACACCCGAATCTGCATGACAGTGTCTTCCATTGCAGACACTGCAAAGCTCAGGCGGACATCAACCAAATCTTTCAGTGGGCTGCAGAAAACAATATGAAGTTCAACGATGAGAAATTTCAATTACTCAGATATGGTAAACATGAGAAATTAAATCTTCATCAGTACAAAACAAATTCTGGCCACAAAATAGGCAGAAACACCAACGTCAAAGACCTGGGAGTGATCATGTCGGAGGATCTCACCTTCAAGGACCATAACATTGTATCAATCGCATCTGCTAGAAAAATGACAGGATGGATAATGAGAACCTTCAAAACTAGGGAGGCCAAGCCCATGATGACACTCTTCAGGTCACTTGTTCTATCTAGGCTGGAATATTGCTGCACACTAACAGCACCTTTCAAGGCAGGGTGAAATTGCCGACCTAGAAAATGTGCGAAGAGAACTTTCACGGCGCGCATAACGGAGATAAAACACCTCAATTACTGGGAGCGCTTGAGGTTCCTAAACCTGTATTCCCTGGAACGCAGGAGGGAGAGATACATGATTATATACACCTGGAAAATCCTAGAGGGACTAGTACCGAACTTGCACACGAAAATCACTCATTACGAAAGCAAAAGACTTGGCAGACGATGCACCATCCCCCAATGAAAGCAGGGTGTCACTAGCACGTTAAGAGACCATACAATAAGTGTCAGGGGCCCGAGACTGTTCAACTGCCTCCCAGCACACATAAGGGGGATTACCAACAGACCCCTGGCTGTCTTCAAGCTGGCACTGGACAAGCACCTAAAGTCAGTTCCTGATCAGCCGGGCTGTGGCTCGTATGTTGGTTTGCGTGCAGCCAGCAGCAACAGCCTGGTTGATCAGGCTCTGATCCACCAGGAGGCCTGGTCTCAGACCGGGCCGCGGGGGCGTTGACCCCCGGAACTCTCTCCAGGTAAACTCCAGGTAACAGTAGCAGTAGTAGTATAGCAATATTAGTAGTATAGCAATATTAGTAGTATAGCAATATTAGTAGTATAGCAATATTAGTAGTATAGCAATATTAGTAGTATAGCAATAGTAGTAGTATAGCAATAGTAGTAGTATAGCAATATTAGTAGTATAGCAATAGTAGTAGTATAGCAATATTAGTAGTATAGCAATAGTAGTAGTACAGCAATATTGTATAGCAATGGTAGTGGTGCATATGTAATAATTGTGTAATGGAGTAGTATGGCAATATTGTAGTAGCTAATGGTGTAGTGCAGCAATGTGTGAATATGCAATGGTAGTGGTAGCAATATTAGTAGTATGGTATTAGTGGTGCAATGGTAGTGGTAGCAATAGGTATGGATATGGCTGGTAGTATTGGTGGTAGTTGATAGTGGTAGTGCAGCAATGGTATTAGTGATATGGCAGTTGATGTAGCGGTAGTAGTTATGGCAATGATATGTAATATGTTATACAATTAGTGGTGTGTGCAAGTGGTATTACAAGTAGTGTATGTATGGCAATGGTATATGGCAATGTGGTGTAGTGGCAGCAAGTATGGATATGTATTAGTGGTGAGTAGGCAAGGTAGTGGTATGGCAATATGTGTGGTATGCAATGTGTGGTGTAGTAATGGTTGTGTATGGCAATGGTTAGTGTTATGCAATGTGTAGAATTAGTGGAATGTGTGAGTATGCAATGGTGGTAATTATGGCAATGGTTAGTGTAGGCAATGGATGGTTATGGTGTAGTAGGTGTAGCAATATGGATGTGGTGTTGGCATTGTGGTGATGGCAATGTAGTGGTATGGCAATGTGAGTAGTATGGTATAGTATAGCAATGTAATGGATGTGGTAGAGTATGTAGTGGTATGGCAATGGTAGTAGTGCAGTAATTGTGGTAGTAGGCAATGGTAGTGGTGGTATGGCTGGTAATGGTATGGCAATGGTAGTAGGTATGGCAGCATAGTTGGTGGTGTAGGCAATGGTTAGTGAGTATAGGCAATGTAGTGGTAAGTAGTATTGATATGGCAATGAGTATATGGCAAGTAATTAGTGGTATGGCAATGGTAATTATTAATGATTAGAGTGGTATATAATGTTAGTGTAGTATTAGTATGTAGCAAGTGTATTAATGGTGGTGGTATGGCAATGGTGGTGTAGCAAGGTAGTGGTATAGTGGTAGTGGTATAGGCAATGGTGGTGGTATTAGTATAGTGGAATGGTCAATGCAATAGTGGTAGCAATGGTGTGAGTATGGCATTGAAGGTAGTAGTGGTACAATAGTGGATAGTATTCATATTGGTAAGGTAGTGGCAATGGAGTAGTAGTAGGCAATGGCAAGTGGTATGGCTGGTGCGTGTAGTGTGTAATGCGTAGTGGTATGGTATGGCAATGGTAATTGAATAGGTGGTAAGAGTATGGCAATGTAGTAGTGTAGTAGTGTATAGTGGTAATGCAATGGTGGTGGTGTTGGTATTGGTGGTAGCATGGCAATGGTAGTGAGTGGTATGTTGGTAATGGTATAGAGGAGAGGTATTATGGCAATGGTATGGTGAGTGGTGGTAGTGGTGAGTATGGCAGGTGGTGGGTATACTGATATAGTGTGGTGTAATGATGGTGTGGTGTATGTGATGGTAGGCATGTAGTGGTAATGTGAATAGTGGTAGGTGGTAGGCAATGGTGGTAATTGGATGGAATGGTGGTAGGTGAAGTATGGCAATGGTGGTGGTGGTATGGCAATGGTGTGGTAGTATGCAATGGTGGTGTGATGGTATGGCAATAGTGGTAGGTGTAATGTAGTGTAGTATTATGGTAGTGGTGTGATAGTGGAGTAGTGGAATGTAGGTATGGTATGGTAGTATGGTAGGTAGTAGTATTGGTAATGGTGGATGGATGGTGTGTAGGCAATATGGTGTATGTATGTAGTGATATGGAGGTGGTGTGGTATAGAATGGTAGTGGATGGTAATAGTAGTAGTATGGAATGGTAGTAATATGTGTGAGTAGGTGGTATATGGCAATATGGTGGTAGTGGTAGTGGTGGCAAAGTAGGTGGTAGTATGAATAGTGAGTGATATAGTAATAAGGTAGGTAGTAGCAGTGTGGTGGCAATAGTGGTAGGTAAGTATGCAATAGTGGTAGTAGTAGGCAATGGTAGGTGGTAGTATGGCAATGGTGGTATATGTGGTATGTATGGCAATGGTGGTGGTGATGGTAATGGTAGTGAGTAATGTAGTGGTAGTATATGCTTAAGTAGTGGTAGTATGTATGGTCATAGTGGTAGTGGTAATAGTAATGGTGTGGTATGGCATAGTGGTAGGTGGTGGTAGGTAGTGGATATGTGGTAGGTATATAGGCAATGGTAGTGGTAATGGTAGGTGGTGGTGGTAAGCAATGTGGTATAGTATGGTGGTGGTAGGTGTAGCGTAGTGGGGTAGTAGTATGGTGATAGTGGTGGTGATGGCAGATAGTAGTAGTGGAAGTATGCAGTGGTAGGTAGTGGTGGTATGGCAGTGAGGTGGTGTGTATGGCAATGTAGTGGTGGTAGTGATAGTGTGGTGGTGGCAATAGGTGGTGGTGGTGTGGCAGTGGATGGTATGGTGGTGGTATGCATGGCAATGGTAGGTGGTATGGCAGGTAGTGGTGGTAGTGGTGTGGAAGCGGTAGTGGTGGATGGTGGTATGGAATGGTAGTGGTAATGGTATGCGGTGGTAGAATGGTGGTATGGCAATGGATAGTGGTGGTGTATGCGTATGGTTGGTGTAGGTATGTGGTATGGTGGTGGTGGATGGTGATAGGTAGTGGTGGTGGTATGGTGTAGTGGTGGTAGGTGGTGGTGGTAAGGTATGGTGGTGGTAGGTAGTGGCAGTATGGTAGTGGTGTAGCCCAGTAGTGGTGGTGGAATTATGGCAATGGTGGTAGGTGAGTATGGCAATGTAGGTGGTATGGATGTGGTGTAAGTAGTGGTATGGCAGTAGTGATGTGGTAGTGGTAGTGGTAGTATGGCAATGGAGTGGTGGTGGATGGTCATGTAGTAGTGAGTGGTAGTGGTGTGGTAGTGGATGTGGTAGTAGTATGGTATGGCAATGGTTAGGCAATGGTGGTGGATGTAGTGTAGTAGTGGTGATGTAGTGGTCAGGTAGTGGTCAGGTAGTGGTAGGTGGATAGTGGTGATATTGGTGGTGGTAGGTAGTAGGTAAGTGTAGTGTAGTAGTGGTGGTAGTAGTGGTAGTGGTGATGCCAATGGTGTGGTGGTATGTGAGTGAGTGTGTTGGTGGCATGTGGTAGGTGGTATGGCAAGTAGTGGTGGTGTAGTGGTATATGGTGGTGGTGGTATGGCAATGGTAGGTGGTGTATGGCAGTAGTGGTTGGAGTGGTGGTGGAGTGGTAGTGTGTGGTAGTATGTGTAGTAGGTGGTGGTAATATGTAGTAGTAGTGGTGTAGCAAGGTGTGGTATAATGGCAATGGTAGTAGGTGGTATGCAATGTGGTGGTGGTATGGCAATGGTGTGAGTATACCAATAGTAGTAGTATACCAATAGTAGCAGTAGTAGTATAGCAACAGTAGTAGTATAACAATAGTGGTAGTATAACAATAGTAAAGTACTATGATAGAAGTGTAGTATATATTTCTTGACATTTAGCCTAAATATTACATTTAAAATGCTTGTTATTATTATCATTATAATGAAAGGGGAAGCGCTAAACCCACAGGAAATATAAATCTATAAAAATCTGGAAATAAATCGTACTGAAAAATAACTAAATCATGACACGTGACCTGGCATTTTGGTTATTTTTATATACCTAAGGTATATATGGAGCATGTATATAATGTGACATTATGAGGAATATATACGAATAATGTATATCATTATGTATCTAGATGTTGATACATGTATATAGTCTTACCTTGGTGAGTGGCCAGCAGCGAATGTTGATAGAAGCATTAATATTCTCGGTGTTCACTAACCCGACACAGGTGTTCAGAGCACCACTGACATCATTAGTGCTCACTAACCCGACACAGGTGTTCAGAGCACCACTGACATCCTTAGTGCTCATTAACCCGACACAGGTGTTCAGAGCACCACTGACATCCTTAGTGCTCACTAACCCGACACAGGTGTTCAGAGCACCACTGACATCCTTAGTGCTCATTAACCCGACACAGGTGTTCAGAGCACCACTGACATCCTTAGTGCTCATTAACCCGACACAGGTGTTCAGAGCACCACTGACATCCTTAGTGCTCATTAACCCGACACAGGTGTTCAGAGCACCACTGACATCCTTAGTGCTCACTAACCCGACACAGGTGTTCAGAGCACCACTGACATCCTTAGTGCTCACTAACCCGACACAGGTGTTCAGAGCACCACTGACATCATTAGTGCTCACTAACCCGACACAGGTGTTCAGAGCACCACTGACATCCTTAGTGCTCACTAACCCGACACAGGTGTTCAGAGCACCACTGACATCATTAGTGCTCACTAACCCGACACAGGTGTTCAGAGCACCACTGACATCATTAGTGCTCACTAACCCGACACAGGTGTTCAGAGCACCACTGACATCATTAGTGCTCACTAACCCGACACAGGTGTTCAGAGCACCACTGACATCCTTAGTGCTCACTAACCCGACACAGGTGTTCAGAGCACCACTGACATCCTTAGTGCTCATTAACCCGACACAGGTGTCCAGAGCACCACTGACATCCTTAGTGCTCACTAACCCGACACAGGTGTCCAGAGCACCACTGACATCCTTAGTGCTCACTAACCCGACACAGGTGTTCAGAGCACCACTGACATCCTTAGTGCTCACTAACCCGACAGAGAAGTGTTCAGTAACATCCTGTGTTCACTAACTCAACACAGAGCACCATTAACATCAGCAGTGTTCACAAACCCAACACACCGTGTTCAGAACACCACTAACATCCCCAGTGTTCACAAACCCAACACACGTGTTCAGAGCACCACTAACATCCCCAGTGTTCACAAACCCAACACACCGTGTTCAGAACACCACTAACATCCCCAGTGTTCACAAACCCAACACACCGTGTTCAGAACACCACTAACATCCCCAGTGTTCACAAACCCAACACACGTGTTCAGAACACCACTAACATCCCCAGTGTTCACAAACCCAACACACGTGTTCAGAGCACCACTAACATCCCCAGTGTTCACAAACCCAACACACGTGTTCAGAACACCACTAACATCCCCAGTGTTCACAAACCCAACACACGTGTTCAGAGCACCACTAACATCCCCAGTGTTCACAAACCCAACACACGTGTTCAGAACACCACTAACATCCCCAGTGTTCACAAACCCAACACACGTGTTCAGAACACCACTAACATCCCCAGTGTTCACAAACCCAACACACGTGTTCAGAGCACCACTAACATCCCCAGTGTTCACAAACCCAACACACGTCTTCAGAACACCACTAACATCCCCAGTGTTCACAAACCCAACACACGTGTTCAGAACACCACTAACATCCCCAGTGTTCACAAACTCAACACACGTGTTCAGAACACCACTAACATCCCCAGTATTCACAAACCCAACACACGTGTTCAGAACACCACTAACATCCCCAGTGTTCACAAACCCAACACACGTGTTCAGAACACCACTAACATCCCCAGTGTTCACAAACCCAACACACGTGTTCAGAACACCACTAACATCCCCAGTGTTCACAAACCCAACACACGTGTTCAGAGCACCACTAACATCCCCAGTGTTCACAAACCCAACACACATGTTCAGAACACCACTAACATCCCCAGTGTTCACAAACCCAACACACCGTGTTCAGAACACCACTAACATCCCGTGTTCACAAACCCAACACACGTGTTCAGAGCACCACTAACATCCCCAGTGTTCACAAACCCAACACACGTGTTCAGAGCACCACTAACATCCCCAGTGTTCACAAACCCAACACACGTGTTCAGACCACTAACATCCCCAGTGTTCACAAACCCAACACACGTCTTCAGAACACCACTAACATCCCCAGTGTTCACAAACCCAACACACGTGTTCAGAACACCACTAACATCCCCAGTGTTCACAAACCCAACACACGTGTTCAGAACACCACTAACATCCCCAGTGTTCACAAACCCAACACACGTCATGGAGAGCACCACTAACACCTTCCTACGTTAATTTAACAATATTATAAGAGGTGAGAGCACCATTAACCTCCTCACTCACCACTAACACAACAACAACTGCTCAACTTGGAGTCACAATGTCAGAAGTGTCTGGAAACACTCACAGTTACCAACACTGTGGCCCCTCAAGGGAGGTTCCTTGACGCTCGTGAGGGGCTCTTGATCTAGGGAATTGGATCTGTGCTCCAGTTCCCTGAATTGAGTCTGAATACCTTCCATCCCTCCCCCACACATACGTTGTATAATCCTAAGGGTTTAGCGCTCCCACATGAATATAATAATAATAACCAACACTGTGTATTACACTAGGGTCATTAATTGCTTGTAATATATTCACTCAGTCAAGAATACTTTAATACCTAAAATAGGGATTAAGGTATATTCTCAGTGTATATACACTGAGATATACATTTCTCGGTGTATGTATATTCTGTTTCCCTGATACTTAGAGATTGTTGAAGCTTGGAAAGACATTATACGTTTCTCTCATTTCCCATTCAAAGTGTATATATACCGAGGTGTATCTGTGTATATACACCGAGATGTGTATATCAAAGTATACTTTAATCCTTATTTTAGGTATTAAAGTATTCTTGACTGGATGTGAATATTACATGCAGCCTCGTGTAGTTGATAGGCTTTAAACTTAATAAATTAGCCTCCAGGCGCTGTATAGCCCTTGTGGGTTTAGTGTTTCTATAGAACTGTAATTATAATAATAATAATAATCTACGTGACAAAATCTATAACATTCATGGTGACATTGGTCATATTTTTATTTCGTGAGGGGAAGCGGTAAACCCAAAAGGAATCATGAAGCGCCTAGGGAATGAACGGGAGGTTATCAGGTTTGATCCAAGGAAGGGGAGGGTAACTCAAATTCCATAGATCAAGAGCTCAAATCCCTCCCCCCCCATCCTTCCCCACGAGGCAAGTTTTTTGCAAACGAGGCTTCGAGCCCATCCAGGGCTCCTGGTCCGAGGAACTGGAGCTACCTTTAACCCCCCCCTTCTTTGAATCAAACCTGTCTGCCTCCCATTGCCCCCAGGCGCTACGTGAAACCCCTAACGGGTTTAGCCCTTCCCTCACTACCAGATGGAAGGAATACAATAAATAATACAGTATTGTATCTCATATAAATTTAATACATTTCAACTGTATAACCCACTGCATCCCCTGGAGATGTCTTAGTGGTGCCGAGGGGCTCTTGATCCAAGGAACTGTACCTCTCCTTCCCCTTCCATGGATCGAACCTGATAGCCTCGTATACCTCTGCGGGTTTAGCGCTCCCTAACATTACTATACAACCCATTACCATATCCCAGAAATATTATTTTGTTTTGCACTTTAATATAATAATAATAATAATAATAATAAAAATGATAATAACAGTAATATAGTATCATTATTATTCATAAGGAGGGTAATCAGGCTTGATCCTAGGAAGGGGAGGGCAGCTCTAATTCCCCGGATCACACGGGAATGAAGATTCAGAGGAGACATATCCACAACGTAGAAGATACGAGACAACATGCGAAGTGGAAGACAGAAAGGAGCGTGTCTTGATGCAGGTGAATCGCTCGATCCAAGGTACAGGAGCAATCATTTTCTTCCTTGCATCAAGCCTGATTACCTCCCCTTCCCTGGGCACTGTATAACCCCCTGTGGGTTTAGCGCTTCCTCGTAAATAGAACGATGACAACAGATTCTGAACAGTTGGAAAGACACCTGTTTTGTTAAACAATACCCAAGACAGGTGTAGCAGCTGTTGTCACTCACATACAGGTGTAGCAGCTGTTATCTTTCACATAGACAGGTGCAGAAGCTGTTCTCTCACATAGACAGGTGTAGCAGCTGTTATCTCTCACACAGACAGGTGTAACAGCTGTTGTCACTCACATAGACAGGTGTAGCAGCTGTTATCTCACATAAATGCAGAAGCTGTTATCTCTCACATAGGTGCAGCACCTGTTGTCACTCACACAGACAGGTGCAACAGCTGTTACCACTCGCATAGACAGGTGCAGCAGCTGTTATCTCTCACACAGACAGGTGTAGCATCTGTTATCACTCAGACAGGTGCAGCAGCTGTTACCACTCGCATAGACAGGTGCAGCAGCTGTTATCTCTCACACAGACAGGTGTAGCATCTGTTATCACTCAGACAGGTGCAGCAGCTGTTACCACTCGCATAGACAGGTGTAGCAGCTGTTATCACTCACATAGGTGTAGCAGCTCCTCACGCAAACACACCTGTACAGCGGCTTATCAATCAAATACAAATGAGCGGTGGCCTATCCCTCAGCACAGGAGTCTATCACCCCACGACACAGGTGACGGAGCCTATCACCCCACGACACAGGTGAAGGGGCTACCAGGGATGTGTTGTCCATCCCAGGTGATGACCACCTGATAGTGACCAGGTGTTGTGACCCTGTATAGCACCTGGTAGACCCCGGGGGAATCTTCCACAGGGTAGACCTCGGTGCCGGAGACTAAACCTTCACTTGTCCCTTCCACACTCACCCTCACCTGTCCACATAGAAATAATTATTATTATTATTATTATTATTATTATTATTATTATTATTATTATTATTATCATCAGTGTTATTATTACTACTATTATTGCTTTTATTACTATTATTATTATTATTATTATTATATTTTTGGGTAAAGCAATTTGACTGTGTTTATGCTCTTCGAAAGTGGTGGTTTGATGCTGAGGGGGTGTTAATCCAAAGATATGGAGTTATCCTCCCTTTCCTTGTATCACACTTGACTGCTTCCTATTTCCCACTATCTCTCTTCTTCCTTACTATCTCACCTCTCCCTGGGGTCTCAATGTTCTCTCCCCACGTGAGTCTCAACCCAGCCTTTGTCTCTCATCTCTCCTTTTCCCTCTCTACCTCTCACCCCTCTTAGGACCTTTCTCTCGCTATCAAGACATTTCTCTCCCTCTCACCTCTCCCTGGTCAGCTGCCACGGTGTCTATAATGAAACTGTTGGTGTCTAGTATGGTGCCCCAGGCCAGACCATCACCGTATGCGCGACAACCACATCTGTCTTCCCCCTGGCCTCCTCTTGTCTTCTCTTCTTTGTCTTCTGCCTCTTCTTCCCTATCTCCTTCGTAATCCTTATCATCCACCTGAATTTCCTCCTCCTCTTCTTTCTCGTCCTCCGAACTTAGGTCAATATTCGCCTCTTCCACCACTGTAGATACGTCTGTCAACACTCTATCAGATTTTGACTGGGAACATTCTACAGCATCCTGTGAATGTGTTTGAATGTCGCCTTTACCACTGGTATCAGTCGACACTACACCTTCCAGCGAGAAATTGGCACTATCTGAGGAGAGCACAGCACTTTCACAGCTGCTGTGCTTGGCGTACACACTGTCTTCAGTGATAATAGTCTGCGGGTGTGGCAGCAGAGCTGTGGTGTCTGAGGAAGTCTGGTGACAGGAAGTGTGGGAGATATCAACAGGAGACTCAAATTCGGGAGACGGAGACTCACTGGTGGGTAGGAGAGAGAGGATCTCCGGGAGGCTGGAGCGACGGAGTTCCTTCAGGGAGATGAGGTCTCCCAGATCCTTCCTGACCACCCTGGAGGTGGTCCCACTCGCTCCACTCACTGGCACGTGAGGGAACTCTCCTCTGTAACACCCACTCAGCGTTTGGATCACCTGTCAGGGACAAGACGTTGCTATATTACAGAAGACGTTGCTATATTACAGAAGACGTTGCTATATTACCCGACCGCCTTATATTGTAACTGATGTTAACACAGTTGAGTTACTTAGCTGTTTTAACTTTTAAGGTTTAAATAATATGTATTACAAGGACCCCAATGGAAATAAGTCACTCTGACTGACTTTTTGGTAACTGACATCATGTATGGTAATTGCACTTATGTGTACCTGTGCCTAAATAAACTTAATGTTACTGATTACCTTCCGCAACTCAGACGCTCTAGAACCCCTATGGGTTTAGCGCTTCCTCATGAATAATAATGACTCTTGGTTAGTTACAAATGACTGTTATATTTACATGTATAATAACATTGACCACTAGGAAACTCACAGCTGCAGCCACTTGTTCTAAGTGGGTAGCTCGATGTTGCTGAAGGTCTCTTGATTCGAGGAATTGAAAAATACCCTCCCCTTCCTCGGATTAAGCCTCATTACCTCCCATTTTTTCAGGCACTGTATAACCCTTAAGAGTTTAGCGCTTCCCCCATGGCTATATATATAATATAGTGCCTCTTGATTAAAGGTTCTCTATAACACTGCAACATATGAGGGCTGCAACTCATATATTGCAGCATTTTGTTTGTTTACAATTGTTTCTCAACAATGATTCATCGTCTGTATGACCCTTACGACTTTAGCGCTTCCCTCTCAATATACCAAGAATAGTTTGAAATTGTTAATCATGTATTTTTGTTTCATCTATGTAAATAAATGTGATACGTGATTATATATATACATATTTGTGTGTGTGTGTGTGTGTGTGTGTGAACTACAGCTATAATACAGAGATAGGTTAAGTTACCATGATGGAGGAAGGAGCGCTACTACTGGGAAGGAGGGAGGACTAGGAACCCCAAGGTCTCTGCAGACGGACCTCATCTTGGGGGAAGTGCTGGAAGTCGTCAGGGTCGAGGTCTGCAAAGTCATCGTGGACCAAGGGATCCAGTTGTCCCTCAGGGTACACCGATGGCAAATCGCTAGCCAGGTCCTTAAGGCAAGCCACAAGGGATGAGGAATTGGCTATCCCAAACTTCCTTGAATTTATCGTATTATCCCCAGAGTCCTCGGACCATCCCTGGTCTCTATTCAACTCATAAAGTGTCCCAGAGTGAGGCGGGAACACCTCCTTCAGGAAGAGCTGAGCATCAGACACTGATCGTTCCCTAGTCGAGACCTGAGACCCGCGTCGACGTCTAAATATGCGACGTTTTAGCTTGGGCATTTCCAGAAGGTCATACTGTCGGGATCTCCGCGATACTCTTCGTTTTAAAGGGCTCACAAAATCTTCTTGATATACCTGGATTTCCTTATCACGGGGAAATTGCAGTTCCATCTTTGTTTTGGTATTTACTCTTTCAAGACTGCTTTGGCAGCCCTTGTTGACCAAATACACGTGTGTGTGAGGAGATACAAAGGATCCCAGCTCTTTATCTGTTTGGCAGCCATGATCTGCCATGTTCACCTCCGGTAACATTTTATCGACTCCATTACAGAGCTCTTCTTGTTGTGGCGGTTGTGCTTCTTTCAGAGGAGACGAGCTTAAAGACGACTCAGAATGTTTACGAGAGGAAGACCTTGTACTCTCATCACTGTACTTCACGATGTGTTCCAGTTTGGTAGGGAAACTCGCTACATAGCTTGTGTTATTGTCCCTTCTGTGCTTGAGGTTACAATCAACATTCTGACTGGAGCTTCCTGTGGCTACTAATCCGCTCTCCTTCATTCCCCTCTCAAACAAGTGACGCGCTGAGGCAAAGCTACGCTGGTATTCAATATAGTCGCAGCTCCAACGGGGTTCGTTGACCTCTGATACGCTCAAGTTTCTCCTGTTTTCCTCTACTTCACTCTGAGGTGGTGGTAACGTCTGAAGACTTCCTAGGGAAGATTCGGACTGCAGCTGAGAGAGACTTCGACCCGGCGAACTAGTCTCAGCGTCCCTGGCAATGACTTCTTGTGGGTGTCTTTTATCCAACTGTACTGCAGAAACGTTATGTGCTTCACTCTCTGGGGAAGACCAGCTGGTGTCTGTCACGGTAGAGAGAGAGAGAGAATAAGTTGTATCATGTACTTGTAGAAATAAAGATTATTATTAATAATATTATTATTATTATAAGTGGTAGAAAAAAAATAAAAATAACGTGACTGAAATCAACAACAATAAGTCTAAATTAAATCTGGAATTGACTTTTACCATCTTATCTTTTAATTTTTAATGGGGTGGACTGGTAAGCCAGCGGAAGGCCTCAGTCATATGACCAAAAACTCTAGTTAATTGATCATCATATGACTAAGACTGTGTCAAGAAACACTTGTCCTGTTTCATGACGAATAACATACCATCAATACTTTTGGCTCTCGCCACGTTCTTCACTGACGACCTAATAATGGTCCAGAATGGACCGAAATTTCATTTAGTTTTAATTTTGTGTGTTTCTTGTGATATATTAAACATTTATCTATAAAGGGCTCGCACAATCATACTGACACGATTGTGAGCAACAGAGGGCTGGAATTCATGGAGAACAAGTCGTAAAACTAGCATGGTGCAGTAGATAATGCACTGGCTTCCTAGTTGTAGTACTGGCTTGCCATGGGTCAAACCCTCCGTTCTGTGAGTTATGTCTACGAAGTAAATACCTAAACAATGTACTTTAACATCTAATACAGCTGAGTTATACATTTAGTTAGCGTGAAACATAAGGGAATACGACACTAAATAATTGCAATAAAGACAACTGTTAAAAAGCGACATGTTTGTAGGTCTATAAGTGGAGTAGATGAAGGTATTGTCTCCCACACTTCACAAAAACATTCAGTCTTGCTAAAAGTCTCTCCGCTTGATGTACAACATACACAGGATATGTACACAGAGAAGTATATCTCTCTCAGCGTATATATGCAAGCTTGAAGCATTCAGGCAAGTTATATGTGAGGGTGGAGTGAGGGTCAGGTGAAGGACTAATGGTGAAGGGATTAGCAGTGAAGGAAGTACTCACCGAGGCTCTGGGTTCCCTTCAGGCTGAGATGGGGCTTGTTCTTGGTATTACTGCCTCTGGTAAGTTGTTGGTCCTCACCCGACACCTCACACTCCGAACACACTTGATCTTCTGCAGTACCCAACTTGGTGTCGACCTCACTCGAAGCTGCTGCAGCATCCTCAAGGCTCCTGCAGCGGTCGTTGTATGTCTGAAGGAGCAAGTCCCCTTCGACTGTGTTATGGAGGATGTACAGTAGGGTATCTGAGACTCGCGAAGCTCCTACTTCTACAGGAGAAAGGCAGTTCAGTTTATTTTCTCCTGAGCCGACATCTAGGAAAACATCGGGGGAGTTTTTTCCTGTGGACTTTTTAGCACTTCCTTGTAATATTGATCTTTGTTCAGTTTCTTCCTCTTTTGTTTTATGAACTTTAGCTTCCCACATACTCCTCTGCCGACTCACTTTCCCGACGACAGAACTAATGTATTCATCATCTAAAATTACCGGCGTGTGATCGTCACCAGACTCTGATTTGCAGTCCACACTGTCCTGACTGTCGACGCTCTCTGTACTTATGACGCTCCCCAGACTGTCAAACCTCTTCCTTTGCTGAGCCACTTTGCCCTTAATCCCGCTGAGGTACTGTTGTGTTTCGTCGGGAGTGATGGAGCGATTAGGTTCCATATGGGGAGATGGCACTTGATACCTCGAGTACTCCAGCAGGTCTTTCTTAGGCACCAATAGCCCTATATCTTTTCCATGTGATGATGATGTTCCCTGCCACCGACTGGGAAATTTAACTGTGCTTGAAGAGTTAGGAAATTTGCGATGGATTGGTGATGTTGATGCCGTGCGTTGTCGTTTCCACGTCCAGTATCCGGTCTTCATTGGCGTCGCTTCCCACCTAGTCTTGCACTTTTGTACCAACCCTCTCTGGATCTTCACGCTTATCTTCCTGCGAACTCTTTTAGGAGTATATGCTTCCTCTTCAGTTGAGTCTCCACCTATATGTCTCTCGGAAGAAGACTGGCATTTCTTAAGCACTTTAGATTTTTTAACATATCCAAAAGACCTTGTAGCTTGCGCTACAGATTTAGTGTCCTCCGTGTCTCTATTAGCTTCGTGTCTTCTGCTGGTTCCATTGTGAGAAGCATCAGCAGGACGGCCATCAAGCTCATTACTAGATTCTTCGGTAAAATCCTTACTTTGAGAATCAGATTTTCTTCGCTTCTGAGCTTTGGTTTTCTTCCAGTTAGCATAGCCGTCTTCCTGTTGCTGCAAGTCAAACCTCTGCTGAGTGATTTTCACAGTTCCTTTCTTTATCTTGATGCTTAGCTTGCGCCCTAGAGGAGTTTTCGTTTCCACAATTTCCGGGTAAGATTCATTTGCTAGGATCTCCTCCTTCCCGACAAATGTGTCCTTTCCTTCCTCAGCCATGGGTCGTCTATGAAACACAGTGTTTTGCATTCCACTCATTTTGTTCACTTTTAGCTCCTGTTGTTTCTGGATAATGAAGTCATCCCAGAAACATTTCTTTTGCGACACCAAATTCTTTAAGGGCTCGTCCTGCCCAAAACTTGGAACATTCATCTCAGCCTCGGCATTGAAACCTTTGATTAAGACAATGGATTGTGACGACTTAGGGTTGGAATCTACGGTACTGTCTCTAAATTCTTTGTCTTTCTTTTCAGGCTTCCAGAAAGCTCCAGAGGTGCTCTTTGAGCGAGTATGACTTTTGTTTCTCTTAACCGTTTCTCTTGCTTCATTCTTTAGCAATAGCTGATCCCAAAATATTTTCTTCTGAGAGACCATGTCCTTAGAAGGTGCACTGTTGGAGGTAGTGGATCTTTTTGGCTCGTAGTGAGCGTCGGCCTTTCTAGACGGCGGCGGGTGTGAAGACTCGAGCAACAGTAAAGCCTCTTCTGACTTCCTATGTGGTACTCCATCACTTTGTTCTTCACTGATTAAAGGGCTCTCCCACCTCTCTCGATTCTCGTTACTCATCGTTGATTCTGCCAGAGATGTGTTCTTTATCATCACCTCCGCGTTTTCCTGCTTGCTGACGACACTATCCCAGTAGTCCTTTTTTTGTGCCACTAGGGTGGTCGACGGCAGGCAGGTAGTCGAGGCTGTGATCGATCCAGCCACGTAACGACCTGGAACATCAGGAAACTTAAGGTCGAACTCTTCAGAGGCATCGACCCACACTTCGAAGCTTTCATGCCTCCTCTGAGAGGGGGCAAATTTAGGATTTTTTGGGAAAGATACTTCAGGGGCTTTTTCGTACAATTCAGGGGAAAACATATCAGGAGCATCAGCACCTGATGGTTTCTCAGAAATTTTACTAGTTGATGACATTTCTGGTACTTTATTATATGATAAAATATGACCTTCATCAGGTGATGTCTCTTTGGGAAATTCATCAAGTATTCCAGATGAAGAACTGATAGCATCTGAAGCTATCTCACTAGCTTTTAGCGGGAATTCACTGTAGCATTTTACAATTTCCTCTTCCTCATTACCCCTTCCTTTACTTTCATTATTTTTTTTCTCTTGTCTTGACTTTGCCATAACAAAAAAATCTGTAAGCATGGAGTCTCTAGCTTCAGGGAGACTCCCATCACAATCAGACTTGTTTACCGAAAGCATAGTGTTGTGAAAAGCTTTTTTGTTATAGTTAAGAGTGCAATTAATTTCTGAGCTTTGGAGCTCAGCAAATGCATTCGTAATCCTGGCTTTGTCTCCTGTAGCTACACAATCTTCAGTTGAATTTTCTTGGTAATATTTGATGGCCTCTGTTGGGTCGGACTTGTTTTTAGCTTGGAAGTATGCCTGGTGTCGCTGGTGTTGAGTGTTGCTCATCCTCCCAGACTCGATCTCAACGTTCGAAGTCCTCGTGAAAGTTTCAGGACTAGCAGTTTCCTCTATTTCTGTATCCCCATTTCCCTTCCTCCTGTTGTTTAACATGGCAGTAAGTTCCTCATCACCACCAACTATTTTGCCAAGTTCTTTATCTGGGCTACTTTTTCCTTCTCTGTCCAGCATTTCTACTTCTGCAACTTTTATATCATCAGAGGAAAAAGTAAGTTTATGATTTAACTCAAACTGCGAGATGTTCTCAGAAGTCGATGTATTCTCCTCCCATACTTTTCGACCCAGCTGCACAGTGCCTTCACAGATCGAGAAGCTGCTAGTTCTCAGCTTATTAGGTTCTTCTGAAGCTTCGTCCTCAGAGACAAAAGATTCAGGGAGGCTGGGTGTTTCACTGCCATACACTGCATCTATCGAACAAAACTGCAGCTCACGAAGTTTTAACTTCTCAAGGATAACCTCCTGTGTCACTGAGAGATCCTCATCATCCCCATTCTCACACTCTTTATCTGTGCTGCTCGTGTGTGATATCCGGTGGATCGCCGCTAGATCCCGATGCTCTCTCTTCTCCCTTTCTCTCCTCGACACACTTACGATACTCTCAGGCTGAAAAGCAGCAGACGCAGTGTCACCTAATTCGTTGTTTCTACAGTCTGCGAGTATAGTTCTTGCTTCATCCCGAGTGGGATCACTTCTGGATGGGGCAACTGCCTCATCTGCCAACATCATCTGACTCTTAATACATCTGTAATCATTTGTTTTCATCCGCTGCTTGTATTCATCTTCGGAACTTTTCATTTCTTCCCATTTTTTCTTTTCTTTTCTGGTCATTCCTTCCTGAGTTTTACAGCTTGAACTTCTGGTGAAGAGTGAACCTGAGAAGTTCACTTCATCCTCGTCCTGATCAGAGTGCACGGGTTCCTTTGTGTCGCGCAGCTCATTGCGCGACTGGTCGTTCGTGGTGCAGGTACCAGATAGCTTCTCACTACCCACCTGTTGCTGCCTCACCTCCCTCAGGTTCTTCGTAACATCTACAGCGTATCTGTCTTGGACTTTCACGCTAGGCTGATTCCCAGACTTTTGTAGGTGTTCCATGTGGTGAGGAACAAAAGCTGGAACACTACAAACAGAAACTGGTGAAGGCAGCAGTTTGGCAATCTCTCTTTTATACAGAGTCTTCCCAACATTGGCAACATCAACGGGATGTTTTATTTTGAAACGGGTGTCTTGTGCCTGTTTCCATTCCCACAAGTCTCTCCCACACTTTACTTTTCCCTTCTCGATCATTTCAAGGCTAGAAATCCTCTCGACAGTCTCGGCGTCTTCAGATTTGTCTTCTCTTACTTGTTCTTTAATTGCTTTGACATGTGATACATTGCAACTGAAACTTGCTATACTTTTCAAATTCGAGTCTCCGTCTTCCCACATTTTCTTTCCTGCCAACACCGTTCCCTTTTGGATTTCCTCGATGCTAGGTATTCGTTCAGTTACATTTTTGTTGTTTTCTTCATTTTGTAAGCCATCAGTCTCTTGAGATATGTCTTTCTCTTCGGAAGTAAGGGCTGAAGGGCTCTGTTCACGGGGTAAAAATGATGCTGCAGTTATGTGGATATTCCTCAAGGGAAGCTTCGATTTTTTCCACTCCGTATAGTCTTCGTGATCGTTTTGTAACTGTATCTTTGTTGACTCCCATCTCTTCTTCTCCTCCATGACAGCACCTTCAGGAATTGTGAAACTTGGCTGTCTACTAACCGAAAGTTTACCGGATGAATCTTTCTTTGACTCACGAAGTTTAGGTCCCTTTTTGTTTTTCTGTGCTCTCACCTTGCTCTTTAAGATCCGTTCAGTCTTCATACATTCAGACGACGCTAAACTGAGCCATACCTGCCGTGTAGTGCTCACCAGACCCTCCTCAATGCAGGGCTCAGTAAGAGGCTCGTCGTATCGAACTACTTCCCTGGTATGTACCCGTTCAGATGACTGAGAAGGCTCGACCTCCAGTGGTTCTTCGTCGACTGAGCTCTCTAGGGAGTCACTCTGCGAAATTCCTTCCACCTGATGTCTATCACTGCGGACTTGTGTGTCATCAGCGTGTCTGGCAGCGTGTATACGAGCCCACTCAGCTTCTATTTCTTGTTTCATGGCTTCTTCCCTCGCCTCCCACAAAAGTTTAGTGCCCACTACTGTTCCATCTTTTATTCTTACACTCAGCTGGTAACCGACTGCTGGCTTAAATTTTGGGGTTCCTTTACGCTGCCTGTGTTCGCACGAACTGCCTTTACGTGTACTATCTTGAGGGAAGTGCTGAATGATGTCATCTGCCTTTGACACCTCTTCACTGGACGGTGTGCTTACTTCTAACTCACCTTCCTCCATAATGGGAATCTTTCCCTCCCACTGGCTCTTCCTCTTCTGCACGATACCCTTGGCAATCATCTTGATGCTGGGGCGACGATCCACAGGAGCACAGTCGTCCAAGGATGACTGGGACTCCTGGCACTCGTGGGGTTCCTCCCTCCCTCCAACTGATTTATTTTTTTCCTTCTTACTTTTCTGCCCGTGTTTGTCTTTTGAATCAGAAGTATCCTTTCCTACTTTTATCATTTTCTTTTGCGGCATTTGCTCAGCATTTGTACGGTATTTACTGCTGTGTGTGTTCTTATGCCGCACATCCTTCGCAAGTGCTACTTCTGAGTATTTTCTTTCCCACAGTTCCTTCCCACTCTTTACCAAGCCTTTCTCTATATTCTTGAAACTTGGTACTCGTTCGAATCTTGGCACTTGTTCAAAACCTTCATCGCTCTCGAGGTTATCCTCATCCTTGTCTCTTGAGCTCCGATCTGCCGAGTTCTGCTTATTACCACTCGCCTTAGTTGAAACTGTGGTTTCGTCCATTGTCAAGGTCTTAGTTGATACACTTGCACATGTTTCATATTTTCCAGGTACTTGACTCAACGGAGTTTTGGTATATAAATCCATTTTGTGGTCATTTCCATATTTTCCTGGAAATATCATTTCTAGCTGTGGGGGGTTTTGTTCTTGCTTTTTACTTTTCTGCGTTGATGTTTCGCTCTTTAGAAAACTCTCATCGTTGGCATCAGAGTGCCGCAAAATCTTCCTCGTGATTAGAACGTTGTCTACTTCAGTGTCATGGTGAGGAGGATTATCATTAGCCTGGCTGGCTTCCATGTTGACGCACTGATTCCAAGTTTCGTCAGTGTGGGACAACAAACCCGGTCTTATAGCTTTCATCCTCCCAACCTGACGTAAGAGAGCTTTTTGCTTCTGGGGAGAGTCCATCACACCAGCTTCTTCACATATTAACATTTTCCTCACATTCAACACGTTCTCCTCCTCCTTGGTTAAGCTGCCATTTTTTGTTAGGTCGCTCGACTGGCTGCTGACATCTGCGTGTCCTGAACTCCTAGAAATTCGTGCCTCAACAGCTTCGTTTCCAGTCAATACGTGACCCTGGAACTGTCTCCTGGAAGTCACAAGATCAAAGGGGGTCTGTGTAACTGGCTGAGATCTGCTTCGCTGGTAATGAGAGTTTATCTGTTGACAGTTGTCATCGATGGAGCTGTCGCCACTAGAGTAAATTCTAAACTCATGTATCTCTTCCATTAAGCTACGGCGAGACTCTGAACGACTTGAAATATCAGATTTTCCCTTACTGTGAGTATGTGAAGGGCTACAAACGTCAGATTTTCCCTTGCTGTGAGACTGTGAGGGGCTAGAAACATCAGATTTTCCCTTACTGTGAGACTGTGAGGAGCTAGAAGCATTAGATAATCTCTTGTTGTTAGACCTGCGAGACTGTGAATAAGAAAAGTCAGATTTATCCTCCAGCTGAGAGTGCAAATGGCAAGAGACATCAGAATTTTCCTTCCGGTGCGACTGTGAAGAGACAGAAATATAAGAGTTTTCCTCTATATGAGATTGTGGAGGACAAGACGCATCACAGTTTACCTTGCTGGGAGAGTCTGGAGGACAAGACGCATCACAGTTTACCTTGCTGGGAGAGTCTGGAGGACAAGACACGTCACAGTTTACCTTGCTGGGAGAGTCTGGAGGACAAGACGCATCACAGTTTACCTTGCTGGGAGAGTCTGGAGGACAAGACGCATCACAGTTTACCTTGCTGGGAGAGTCTGGAGGACAAGACGCATCACAGTTTACCTTGCTGGGAGAGTCTGGAGGACAAGACGCATCACAGTTTACCTTGCTGGGAGAGTCTGGAGGAATAGCTACATCTGTATTTTCCTCCTCGTGAGACCGTAAATTTTTAGAAATATCGCATTTTTCTTTGAAGAGAGAGTGCGAGGAGCTAGAAAAATCTGAGTGTTCCTCCTGGTGAAGCTGAGAATGATGAGAAACTTTACCTTTTGTCTTGCGGGAAGAGTGCGAGGAGCTAGCCGTGATTTCCTCTTGAGAAGATTCTGAATGGCTAGAAAACTCAGTATTTTGCTCATTCCCAAAGAAAATATCCTTATGTTGCGTTAGCTTGGCCACAGCAGTATGAGATTCTGGACCTTCAGATATGCGACGTCCAGTGGCATTGTCACGACCTGAAGAACCAGATTGGACAACGATATTATGTCGTAAATCTTCTACGGACGAGGAAGAAATGGAACCTTCCTCGCCTAATACCTGCTGAAATTCATCCAAGACATCAGTGACATGCTCCATAGACAGCAAACTGTCGTGATTTTCAGTGTCACATTTGAGGTCTTCGACCGGCGGACTCGTGTCACTGGGGTTAATGTGAGTGGACACATGAGTGGTCTCCACATGCTCTCCTTCTTGTTCGAGGGACTTATATTCTTCAGATTCTAATGCACTTAATTTGTGCACTAAAACTGGGTCAACGGGAAGACCCAAGTCATAGACACTCTCAAAGATATCAGACGATATTTCTGAAAGCGTACTTTCTTTATCATAGTGAGATTCACTTCCCTCGGGAGACACAGTACCATACAGCTCCTCCTTAGCTGTCACCGCTGCAGAATTACTACCTCGCACTCCTTCAGCAGGACTTGAAGAACTCTTCTTATTTTCATTGTTAATTTTCACTTCTTGGGGAGTAAATATGTCCAGGTCGTTTTCCTGCACTTCACTTTTAACATTTTCCCTTTTCCCTGCATACTCGCCAAGGTCCCTTGCAAGGACGTTGAGAACTTCGTCAGAAAGGTCTCCCTTCGTATCACTTACCAGATCCTCATCACCAGGTGATGCTTCATCCTGTTGCTCCTCTACTCTGGTCTCTAAACACTCCACGCTGGAACTGTATGATGAGTGGCCAGACACACGCGTTCCCCGTGTTTTATTTCTTATTAGTTTCACAGAGTCTGCATCTGTACAACTCCTGGCAGAATTTGTGTCTTCAGCATTTTCTTGTGGCTTCACTGGATAGATCCATTCTTGTGGGCTTTTATCATACATTTCAGTGGTTTTAGCAATTTCTTCTTTGCTGCCTTCTTTCTGTTTTTCCCCTTGTACATCTTCATGATGATGATTGGCTTCCTTCCCTGACGATGCTGGCTGGACGGTGGCGCCACCACCATATGTTTCAACTGTCTCGTTGCTACTAAGTGGATCACCACCTTGCTTGGCTTCAGGAAAATGGATTGTTTTGTCTTCCAATTCTGCCCCAGTGTGTCTATCTGTATCTGCTTCTATAAGCTCCGAGTCAGGAATTTCTGTAGATTTACAGTCAAATTCTTGTGTAGGCTCAAAGCCTATTTTTCGTGTAGGTTCTATTTCTTGTGTAGGCTCAAAGTCTATTTTTCGTGTGGATTCTAAGTCTATTTCTTGTGTAGGTTCTATTTCTCGTGTAGGTTCTAAGTCTTTTTCTTGTATAGGTTCTAAGTCTAATTTTTCTGTAGGTTTCGAATCCAAATTTTGCGTAGGTTCTGACTCAAACATTTGTGTAGATTCTGAGGTAAACATCTGTGTTGAGTCAAAGCTGAACTCTTGCGTAGGCTCTAAATTAAACATGTGTGTAGTCTCTGAGGTTAAAACATGATTAGTTTCTGAGTCAAAAGTCTGTTTATGTTTTGAGTCAAATATCTGTGTCGAGTCAAAGCTAAAGAGTGAGTCTCCCGACTCTCTATCCTCCGAAGACTCATTAATAATGCTGAGCTCTTGAACAAACTGAGTATGTTTTGTGATGCCGTTACACGTGGTGAATATCTGAGTAGGAGGCTGTTCGTTGGTGATAGTCTCACTGGTTGTGTGCTCTTCTTCTGAGCTTTCTTCGTACCATTCAGCAAGCTCCTCCTCCGTGAATGCTGGCGTCGCCTTCACCAGCACCCGAGGTTGGCTCCCGCCGCTGTGGGTGGACTCAAGAATGTCCGACTCTATGAGAGGTTCGGTGGATCCACCGAAGTAGCTGAAAATGTTAGATGTAGCGATGTCTTCACCATCCTGATTGTCATCGTCTTCCTCCTTCTCAGGCTCATTAAGACTATCGTAGAAGTTGTGTTCGGGAGACTCCAGCTCAAAGAATTGTTCCACGTTAGTTCTCTCTTGTTTACTGGGGCTGTCTAGTTCGAGTCCCAAGAGGTCGACGGTAGGGATGGACTCTTCAGAATCTTGTGTGAATGCCATGAACGGTTGTGATGATGATGAATGTGATGATGATGGTGATGATGATGGTGATCTTCGCCATTTGCTGTCTGCTCCACCATCCTCTGTTTGGCTGGCATCAACATCATGTGCATGTGTAGCGTATGACCAAGTATGGTGATATAAGGCTTCTGGAGATTCTAATTCTCTTGAACTACAAGAATTAACATCCGTTTCCTCTTCCAGTGCACGTGAAGAGCTTAAAGCTTCCAAAGGTCCTTCGTAATTTACGTTTTTATTTACAGATTCACTGGAAATTTCGAATTGATCTTCACTGGCAGGCAAATATACATCCCCAGACTCTTCTACACAGGCGCTACTCATTTCAGTATCGTTCACTTCTCTTTTATTTTCTGACTCTTTATTTATTTCATCAAAAAAGATATCTGCGCTGTCCTCACTCCATTCTTTTCCTTGAGCATAAAATTTAGTCAAGAATGCATCATAGTGGTCACACGTGATTTCTGTTTCACATCCAAGTGTTGATGTAGGCACCAATTCATCGGTGTCTCCCAAGATAGCTTGTGCCTGGTCCTTAACAGGGTCGGCGTCCACCAGCACCTGACAAGAGGCGTCTCTAGCAGTATCTGTGCCAACTGGCACCTCATGAAAGTCATCTCCAGCAGCGTCTGTGCTCACCAGCATATCCCAAGTGTGGCCTCCATCATGTAGTACGCCACCAGTACTAGGGCATGCGTCTGATACTTCAACCGTTTGGTCTAAACTCATAATTGTACATTCTCGGCTGAACTGATCCTCGGTTGAATTTTCTGCCGTGTTTGCAGTACCAGTTCTCACCAATGACTCCTCACACAGTGTCTGAGCCACGACTGTGGGACAGCTGACACCATCTGGCTTCTTGGCTTCTCCTTGCGACTGTCCCCAATCTTCACCCACAATAATAAGGCTTCCCTCCACCTCTTGCGACTCATGCATCGTGTTAGCTGTGATGTAAGCGCCTGTTTGCATTGTTTCTGCACTGGAGGGATTACTTGTGCATGATACCACTTCACAGGGCACAGAGAACGGGTCACTGCTAGCTGTCACAGTGAACGTATCACTGGTGGCTGGGAAAATGTCACACATTACATCAACGTCATTAACAGTAGCTTTCACCAGTTTGTTTAGAAAGATATTTTGGATTGGATTTTCTTCTGCATGTATATTCCTGGAACACCAAAGAAACATCTTACGTTCTTGAAATAAATTACTGGAGCCACCTGGCAAGTCTTTGTGGGCACCAGCGAGTGGGTTAGCAGCGTTGGTGCTGAGGGAATGAGGGACAACAATACTGGTATTCAGGTTAAGATCTACAGTTAGCCCTGCAGAAGCATCGCCACTAACACTGCTATTACTCTCACCTTTTGCTGAAACCGCCTCTTCTGGATCGATAACTCCAAGGGAACAAGCCTGCTCCTGAAGTCCGCCACTCTGAAAAAATGTCAAGTGTTCTTTGATGAATCCTACTCCTTGGTTGTAGTTACTCTCGTCACTGTGTCTGTCCTTAAAGGTGCCTTCGTCTGATAATTCCTTACTCTTAATAGTCGCCTTGTGGTCCTTACAGATTATATAATCGCTACTTAATAGGTCTGGAATTTTACCTAATTTTGTTTTGTGTTCAATGTTATCAATTTCGGGTATTTCAGAGTCACTGGTGATCGACCCTGTAAATTCGATCGTATTCATTTCTTTTTGGGTTAAATATTTACAGTGATTATCTATCATATCAACATTATCAGTATTTTCTGTAGTTAGAAATGTATCCACACTGATTTCATCACCAATTGTGTTCATATTTTCTTCTCCCTGGCAATTTCCTTTGTTTACATTTCCGTGGAACATTTTGGTGTTAAACAAATGAATGTCCTTCACTCGTGGGGCTTCCTCAGCTGACAAGGCTAAAGAAATCTTCTCATGGCTAATTGTATTACATGTGCTAACCTCAGGACCTGGAAAACTATTTATCTGTGGTGTTAAAACAGACAAATTACTCCATTTAGTATTTTTAACATCTATATAATTACAGACCTCACGTTCCTGAGGCCGCAAGATACTGTCTTTTGCAGAGAAGTCAGAACCCAGAGCTTCAACATTTCCATTGATTTCATGGCCTGGCATGAAACACTCTTCAGCCTTACCAACTGCTGCCTGAGGTTCGGATACCAAGAGCTTCTCCATTGGAGGGGCAAAGGCTTTCTCTGTCAACACACTCTGCTGGCCCAGAGGTGTGATCAGGTACAGGGATTTATCATTAACATCAGCACACAATGATTCCTGGTGGGCTGGAGAGCCACTCGTGGCAGGACCACAAGAGCTAGGGGTGAGAAGAGTTTCCATGGGTGGAAAAAAGGCTTGAGTGACATCTCCCAGGAAGCGTAGCGAAGTCCTCGTCTGAAATGACATCTTTTGCAATGTTGGTTCTTCAAGGAGCCTTTGGTAGTTATGCTTATCATCAGTATGTTTGTTTGGGGTTCCAGAAATGTCGATCCTATTTCTGGAGAATCTTGCGCATTTCTCATTCTCCTTTTTCACAGAACTAGTGTGTTTCTCATTTTCATTTTTCTCGGATCTAATGTGTTTCTCATTTAGATTTTTGTTTGGAAATTTGTTCCTCTCACTGTTATCTTCATTTAAACTTCTCTGCTTATCTTTCTCATATGTGATTGGACTTCTATGTTTCTCGTTATTTTCATTCACAGTTTTGTGGTTATCATTCTCAGTCTTAGTTCTCTTTGGATTTCTGTGTCTCTGCAACTTATTTTTATCAAGACTCTCGTGCTCCTCGTTATCATTTTTGTTTTGACTTTTGCTTTCCTCAGTCATACATATTGTACTGTCGTAATTTATATTCACACTTTCTAAATGTTTACTTTCTCCTGTGTTTACACTGGGCACTTCAGCTTTAAGTTCGTGGAAGCATTTCTGCTCTAACGTCCCAGATTCACTTCTAGTTTGGAGAGTCTGAGTGTCTCTTGAATCCCACTGTTCTGCACTTGTTAAATTCTTAGTATTGTCAGTGGTGGAACCGACCTTCGCCTCGTGTTCATTTGTCTTCGGGTTTTCTTGTTTCTTTACTGGTGAATCTTTATTTGTTGCTGCCTTGCACATAATACCTGTGTAAGAGCGACGCCCGTATATAATTTTTGGCTTATCGTCAACCTCATCATCATCATCATAATTGTCTTCTGATGATGAAGATACATTATCTGATGATAATGACTGTCTCAGCATGGCTGCCAGCTTGTCTGTACAATGGTCGCGATTTTCATTTTCTTCCTTCATTTTCTGGTTCAACTCTTTACCGTTAACGTTTTTAAACTTGTTTTGGAAATACAGATCTGACTTTCCACTGGGAGGGAATCTCTGATCGGCTCTTGGGGAATCAGGACTTCTCATGCTCTCCAAGAACTTGAGTCTCCCGCTTGAAAGTCTACGGAATCTTGGAGGTCTGACTGGCATCCCCTCTTCCTCGTCCTCTGAGAGCTCCTGTATAGTGTGGAGTTTGCTGGTACGACTACCAGCGGGTTTGGTGTACTTAGCTTTAGTCTTGCACGGGACCTCGATATCGTCTTCGTCAGTGGGGACATCAGAGTCGGACTGGGGTGAGTCACTGTCAGAGGTCGAGGCTGGAGACTTCTTGTTACTGGGAGACACAGGGATAACCAGGGATTGGCTCCCTTTAATTGGACCCACACGCATATCATCATCTGAATCAGATTCGCAGCTGCTATCTTGGACAGTGTTATCACCAGCGTTGCCACTAGTGGCCTGGCTAGCGGCTGGACCTGACTGCTCGACATTCACACCGATATCCTTGTTTTCTTGCATGCTAAGTTGGGTGGATTCTTTGGTTTCTAATGTCGTCTCCAACACGGATTTAACTGGTTCAGGTGTCGAAGTGACTCTAGAGGCTCGAGACGTTTTTATTTCATGTGAAACTTGTTGTTTTTGCTTAAAATTCGTATCTTCTGTCTGTTCCGAAGACTGTAATGAATGCTGAATCTCATATATTCTTCTTGTTAGTTCCCTGCTCTCCAATATTGACGATTTTTTCCTTTGGCTAGCTGACGAATCTTGGTCCATGCTGTTCTGTGGTGTGCGGGTCAGATTTTTACGTTTCCTAGCAACACTGTTGACATTGCCTGGGTCACTTATTCTTGAGGATACACTCATTTTGGATTGTTTGTGGTCTCTGGCTTCCAGTTGTTCCGCAGCATCATGTGATCCTCTTTCAGTGGTGCTAAACGCTTGCTGAGTTTCATATTTTCTCACTAGCTCATCACTGTCCAGCATGGTGGTTTTTTCCCATCCCTCAAGTGAATTTTGATCTTGTTCTCTGGCAGCCAACTGTTCATCAATATACCACTGAGGCACAGAGAAAATGTCCCCAGAGTCTTCGGTGCCAAAAGATAAATCGTCATCTGAATCTTCAGAGGCTTGTTCCTCAGACTTGTCCATTCCTGAAGGGGTGAGATCTGTTGCAGTTGCCTCCACCCCAGTCTTGTTCTCGTCAGGCCAACTGGTAGGTTCACCTTGTGTGGGCGCCTCTGTCTTCTGCTGGTCTCCTACAATAACGTTACTATCACCTAGGGTTCTCTCAACTGAACCAAGGTGAACGGGATTTTCCTCCGTTAAGGAGGTTGTAGCTTCCTCAATATTCGAACAAACGTGTAATGTTTCATGTTCCTTTACCTTTTCCCTGGCAGCAAACTGTGTATCTTCTGTACCAAAAAAATAATAATCTTCATCTGAGTCTTCTATGCTTTGTTCTTCAACTCCCAGATGAATGGCTGACGGAGGCATCGATAATTTGTTTTCTAATACTGCAGGATATGCATTTTCCGTATCTTGTGTGTGGTCTTTACCACTGTCAGAAAGAAACGCAACAGGGTCTTCCCAGTCTGGAATCTTTTGTGGTACGGTAATGGTTGTGACCCGTGGCTCTGAGGACACTGGTTCGTTTTGAAGGTACTTCGTTTCCGTTTCATACTCACGGCTGACGATGGTGTTCTTCGAATCTACCTCACTCACGCCCTGTGAGGCCGTCCTCAAACTGGTAAGAGGCCTATCCAGTTTGGTGAGAATTAAACATGTTGATGGATCTCTAGAATTGTTTTTAGATGCATCTAAAATCAAACTAGATGTACATGACTCTGATGTGTCTATCTTCGTGTGCTCTGTTTGAGTGAGTCTTTGTTCTGAGACTGCTTCATCTTCAGTGAGGCCACTGAAGGGAATCAAATGCTCACGAAGTACTCCCTGGGAAATGGTGTCTTTCTTTAGCATCAAACCCTGAAGTTTGTCGACACTTGAAATTTTCTGGTTATAACTAGGCACGAGGTCTTCATCAGAATAGTCCACCAGTGTCGTAATATTACTGATATATGCTTGGTTATCGAGCTCCCCATTCAATTTTTTTTTTATTGAAAAATATTCAGGATTATTCGATGACGTATTGCATAGTTTTTGTTGAGGTTTCGACTCGTTTAATTTGTCAAAGAAAGAAACAGATAATGATTCTGGTTCTTGTTGGCCATTACTCTGGAGATCAGACACAGCTACAGCCTCAAGAATTTCGTCTTTCAGGTAAAGATAGGAATTGCAGTCTTTGGCGACTTTCTCCACCAATGTGTCATTACAATTAATAATGGTGGTATCATATTGATTGTCATATACAAGGTCACTCTCCGGTATATCTGATTTCCCTCCCAATCTGTTAACTGTAGCATCTCGCTGAAAGCCGCACTCCACCGCACTTCTGTCAGTTAATGATGATACCAGGGGTTCCCTGGAAGTCCTGTTACAACAGCCTTGGGGCTCAGAAAATAAGAATGATTTTTCTAGTTGATTTGAAAATGAGGATGTCTCGTCCCGGAGTTTTGACACAATTCTAAACTCTTTATTATTAATGCTTTCATATGCAGTTGACTCGTCCAGAATGAGTGGAGGGATACCTGAGTCCTTCAAAAAGTGTTCAGGGATTCCTGATTCCTTCAAACTGATTAGACATGCATGTGATTCTTTATCAGTCAACGTTGATAGTTGCAAGAGAGTGTCAGGAGCAGCTGACTTCCCTGCTTGGTGGTCAAGATGTGCTGTTTCTTGACTCTCATCAAAAACTGCTGTCTCTTGAACATGTTGATGGGAAACTTCCTTACCATCATCACGATTGTTATAATGATTATTATTATTATTTTCCGGCTTTTTTAGACAAGTGATAGGCTTCCTGTTAGTGTTATCTTTTAAACTTACTAGTTCTTTCCATACCTCACCACTCTGACTGATGGGTAGAACTGACTCTTCCTGAAGGTGAGAGACAGTTGTGAGTGATTCCTTCAGTTGATCACCAGGTTGGGTTACCCGCTGAAGAGTCTCTGCAGATTTACAGGGATCTTCTCTACGCTGCTCCACATACTGCTTCTGAAGCTCATCTGCAAGCATGATGAGTCCCAGTTGTTGGTCACTGACTTCGTTCATCTCTTCCAAAAGTTCATTAAACTGTGTGAATGATGTTTTCTGAGACCTAATCTTTGTGTTTGCTTTCTTTCCTGCTGTATTGAATTGTTCTTTATTTTCATTGATGCAGTTTATGTTAGAGGGGAGGAATAAGGTGTTTTCATGTGTTTCTGAAGACAATATTTGTAGCTCTCTAAGCTTAGTATCGGAAGTTGTAGCTCCATGTTGTGAATGGGGGACTGACGCCGAGACTTGTTCTTCAGCTGACTCACAAACAAGCTCGACCATTTTTGACTGTGTGTTCTCAGGCAACACTAAGACAGTATCAACATTTGATGTTTCCTTCAGTGTTGAGCCATTCACTTCTATACTGTTAAAGCGCTGCGCCAAGCTTTGCACCTTTCCCCTCGGCACAACATCCTTTGGTTCTGGCTCTGTTTCATGTAAAATCTTATGTTCTTGATCATCTGAGAATAACTTAAGGTTAATATTAGGGTCTTTTGCAGTTTCGGGTGAGTTATTTACTTTGGCTGGCGGTACGTCTCGGTAGTGTTTATTGAGAAGCTGTACAGATCTCTGCATGCCTTCGATCTCTCTCTCCATGTTCTCCAGAGTCTGAACAAGCTTTTGTGACTTTTTCTGCAATTGAAATTCTCCTGGAGTTAGTAAAGCACTTTCTAGCACGAGTCCGGGATGCATCGTTGCAGAATAGTGAGAAAATTCATTGACTGCTGCGTCTGAGAAATCTGATGCTAGTTCTGTCTTATCACCTGATGAGTCTAAGATAATCGTGCTGTCTTCCACATCCTGCTTCTCATGTACCTCTATTTGCGATACTAAATATTTAGCATTATCAGATACGCCGCTTTTCTCATCAAAAAGATTAGAATTTCTATCTCTATCTGACAGTAAGTTGTTGTTCATAGAACTTTTCTGTGTACTAGGACTCACAGCATTAAGGATTTCAAAAGAATGCAGTTCCTCTCTTGCAGGACTCGAGTCTATTTTCAGTTGAGTCGAGAAATCTGTATTGACCACAGCGGCTGAATTAAGTGTTGGGTCAGTTACCAATAGATCTCTGTCTTCGCTCTCAAAGATAAACATCTTTAGTTTATGAGATAATGAACTTTGTGTTTCTGTTTTTGAGGACCTTGGTGGTTCTCTCTGTGAGGAGCTTTGTCTTGCAATCTGTGACATGTAGCTTGGTGCTCCTTCCTGCGACAAGGACCTTGAAGTTTCTCTCTGTGATAGGGAACTTAATGTTCTTTTCTGTGAAAAGGAGCTTGGTGTTCCGTCTTCTGATAAGGAGCCTGGTGCTTCTCTCTGCAATAAGGGACTCTGTGCTTCACTCAGTGAAAAGGATCTTGGTGTTCCTCCCTGCAATAAGGAACTCTGTTTTCCCCTTTGTGACAAGAAGTTTGGTGCTCCTCTCTGCGTGCCCACACAGCTGGTCTCAAACACCGACCTCAGACGAGATACACTCTGGTCTACCTCGAGGACGTCCATGCCTGGTTTCACATTAAGTGACTTTGTTCTGGGAATCAGTGCACTCCTGCTCTGAAGCGTCTGCAGTGTTGGCGACACACTTCTCTGTGGCAGCTGTTTGGGCTGCACCGATCTAAAGAGTTTATTGAATTTAACTAAATTTTTTACTCTGCCTTTGTGTGAGGTAATGCTTTCTGAGTCCCCAGATTCTCGTGAATCTTCAGACTGTGAGTCCATTCTAAATTGGCTCAGGAGATCCATATTTGGGGATATCATTGGAATCATGACGTCCTTTTTGGAAGATGTCGCTTTTACCACATTTTCCGCACCAGATTTGTTTTGGTTTGTCATTGTAGCCATAGTTTGTGGAACGAGCGAAGTTTTAGGCTTCATGTCTGATATCAGTTTCCTTTCATCTCCTAAGTTTTCTGTCTGATTCTTGATACTGGAACGTGAGGCTCTGAGGTCTGGAAATAGGGATGGTTTATTTTCATAATTTCCATTCCTGTCTTCTGCCTTAATTGAAGTCTCATATTTCTGAAGGTAGGAAATTTCTTCCAGGGATCTGGTTTCGAACATAGAACGGAATCTGGCCACAGGTCCAGGCGTGGTACGTTTCGTCCCTGAACGATCAAAACCTTTTGTGTCTCGTGGCTCTTCACTAGCCATCTCGACTGGGACAAAATAATAATCTTTTGAGTTTCTATTTTCTAATGTCGTCTCAAAAAGAAGCTGTGTTTGAGCTGTATTGCATTGTATTGCTTCACGAGAAATGCTGAACTCGCTTGGGTTACTCAACTCAAGGGTTGATGGAGGGTCGATTCCCCGTTCACTGATCGTTGTCTGGTCTATGACAAGTGAGGCTGGTGGTGTTTGAGATACTTCGGCAGAAGCAATGAGGGCCACTTCCTCAGACATCGGTGACGGAGGTTGGCTAGACGAGGACTGCGAGTTCGCGCAGTTCGCTGCATGGTCGTGCTGCATGTGGCCGCTGTGATCACAAAGACCAGATGCCTTCAAGAACGCAGTAGATATGTCATCATCTCTCATATTGATTTCAAAGTTTGTTCCCAAGCTGCAGCGCCTAACATGTGGTAGGCCGAGTGACTCGTTACTAGACTTCTTAGTCGGTGACCGTCCAAGACAAAGACTTTTGTCTGTGGAAATAAATTCAGCTTTGTGTGGCTGGCCTCTCAAAGCCTTAAACTGGTCTTTGACATCTTTCCCTGCCTCCAGTTGGTCCTTGATGTCTAGCGTCACCTCCAGCTGGTACTTGACGTCCGTCGCCGCCTGCAGCTGATCTTCACTGACTTTTGCCACCAAGTGGTCCCCAACAACTTCTGATACAGACATTTCATCTTTCCTAGGCAACAAACATTCCTTCATAACTTCGTCTTTTTCCTTGGAACTTTTTTGGGATGCACTGGCCTCACCCACTACACAGTCTTGATCTTGAACTAACATATGATTGTGCTCGGCTAATTTTTGCGCAGCTTGCAGCAGCAGCTCTTCAGTGGTCTGTCTCTGGTCTCTTTTAGTCTGTTGTATTTTTGCAGTGGTATACGGCAGGCTCTCAGTGGTGTGTAGATGAGCCTTGGACGTCATGACCAGGTTCTCAGTGCTGCATGATAAGTCTTCACTGGCCCCGTAAGGTTCAGCTATAATTTTAGGTAGTTCATCCTCATTTATAGCCATGCAATATTTCGCTGTTTCTATAGACGAATCGCTGATCATTTTATTCTGAACCATCATGTCACTAACGACTCCGGTTACCCCGGTCTTTGATTCCATCGGGTATGTGACCTTTCCCAGCTCCACATTTGATCCAGTTAGCTTAGTGTTCAAATCAGATATATGTGCACTCTCTTCATGTAACTCTTCGCAAAGTTCCAGCTCAGATGCACATCTGTTATCATCATTGACAGAGCTGGGCTCAGTTTCCTCGTCGATCGTTTGAAGATAGTCCATGTCAGAGGTGGCCTCGAGGTCAGCTGGTGCCAGTATTGATCTACTCTTTGCTTCATTGTCCATCATCGTCGTTCTGGATTCTTCCATGGCTCTGGACTTCACAGTTATTGCTGCAGACTCTACCAACTTTGATCTACTCTTTGATTCACTCTCTGCTTTCGGTGTTTTGGACTCCTCATGGATGACCACTTCGGGAATAAGCAGAGGTCTTCGTCTATAGCTACAAAAATTATCCTCGTTTTTGAAACATTTTGCTACTGGCTCTGATTCATCAGCATCCTTAAGTAGCTCGGAAATGTGTTTGTTTTCCCCGTAAGTATCTTCCTGAGTGGTGAGAGAAACGCTGAAGTTGACGCCTTGAGTGTTAATGAGAGTTTCCAGCACGTCGCCGCTAGCTGCTTCACCGTTCTGGACACACCTCATAGCCTCCTCTACTGGCAAATCTTCAGATCTGGTGTCCGTCGTGGACAGAGATGGCTCACACACATCGCTTAAGTTGGAAGCCATGATTTGTGAAGCAATTTCAACTGTTCTAAGAGCCTCCTCCTTTGAACCGTACTTTATGATAAAGTCACAGCTGTTAATGATGTCAGTGGGCGTCTCATCCAGCAGTCTGGATGAATCCTCTTCCATGCTGTCCAATGTGACTTTCTTTCTTCTTCCAGACTCGTCGTTTTCAACACCGACCTTAGGAACATATAGTTCTGTGTTCTCTTCAGTCTCCTTGTATGAGATGCTTGGTATACTTCCCTGCAATGTTTCTACTTCCCTAGACCTGACTTGCACATCTTGCTCTTGAAAATCATGCGAGTTTTCATCAGCATCATATATATCTTTATTCTGATGTAATTTCAACATATCTTTTGCTTTGTTATCAGTATCTTGCCTATTTTCAGAATATACTAATCTATTTGACGTGTTTTGTGATGAATTAATATCGTCTACGATGGAACTTCGTAAAACATCTTTACTTTCATGTTTTACCTCTGTCAAATTAGTCAAGATATCAGAAGACAACGTTAATTCCTGGATGCCTGTGCTAAGGTCCTTTTCTCTCGTTACTGATTCTGCTGGAGACCCCTGATGACACTCCTCTCTCTCCTCCAGTGACTTTTCTTCACCCATAACCTCCTTGTGGGCATGACTGATACAGTCCAACTGCTGCATCAACATGTCAGCTTGAGATTTACACGAAAAGATACCAGGCAACAAAGGCACTTTACCGTCCGCATGCTGGGAGTTCCTTCTGGAGGCTGAAGTGGAGGTTGAAGGACTGAGGAAGCAGCTACTCTGTCCCTCCTCCAGACTATCCAGCGAAGTGGTCCTCATCTTGCGGAACGCCTGCAAGAACCACACCAGTTACATGGCCATAAAAAATGACTCGCGAAATCATAATGACAAGACTGTAAATAACTACCATAATTTTTAAAGGGGTGGAAGGGTAAGCCAGTGGAAGGCGTCGGTCAGATGACCATAAACCCCAGCTGTGGGTCATCATATGACTAAGACCGGCGTCAGGAAACACTTGTCCTGTTCCCTGACGAACCATGTCTAACCTAACCTGTAAATAATTCACCGGTTTATACCCAGTTGATAGTACACAGACCTGCTAGTTCTAAGCCAGTCTTGCCCTGGGTTTAAGCTGTGTTCAGCGAGACGTGAATAACAAAGCTGTGTTATTCAGTCTTATTCATAAATACGACAAGCAAATATAACTGTCATTAAATATAGCAATAACCTTAAGCAAGGGTGTGTCCTATAACAGTGTGTGCCTACTGGGGTCGAGTTTCAGCTCCTCGCCCCGCCTCAAAACTACTCGCAAGCCCTCCCATTCAATTCCTGGCGTCATGGGCAGTATCATACCTACTCTTAAAACTGCGTATGGTGTCTGGTTAATTACATAGTAACAAGAACAGAAAAAAACGTACGTTACAAGCCTGGAAGGATCGTCCGATGCTCTCGTCTCCTTGAAGAACCACGTCCTCGTCTCCGACGTGTACAACACGACGTACTACACGGCGACGCAGGATGTTCACGAACCTGTGGGAACCACAATGCTGCACTGGTTTTTATTTGCTGATCTTATTCATAATAAGATATAGAGGGAAGGCAGACCATCCACAAGAAGACTGCTACGGTCTTCACTTCTGTATTATAACTTATTCTATTTTCTTGAGTTAATGTCGTAAAACACACCGATGTAACAATGAGAAGCAACTAGAGAAAAAAAATTAACTACAGGTTAAAACACATTTGTATATTTTGATCTGACTCGAAGATCATCTTTGGATCCTAGTATACAAATATTTCACTTGTGTTTCAGTTCTTAACCAGTTTATTACACTATACTACGTCTTTGTTTTGTCTGATGTAGGTGGATGACGAGCCAGAGGTTTACCTGAGTGCTCCGGCCTTGGCTCTGTAGGAGAGGATAGATGAGTCATCCTTGTGTAAGGAGCTTCTCCTGCTGGTACTGACGGGGGTAGCAATCTCAGCCTCAGCGTCACTTTCCTGCAGAGGTCGCAGCAGTTGACACTTGCGCCCCGGCGAGTTGTGCTGACCGCATGGAGACAGAGGTTAGGTCATGAGGTCACGGGATAAGAACAAAATAGCACATCATAAGACAGACACGGGATATCAGCTGGCATTCAACACACGGAAACTTAGCTGGGTTAATACACTTGTATCAAAATTCTTTAACTTGGTTTAGGTAAGATAAGATTTCGTTCGGATTTTTAACCCCGGAGGGTTAGCCACCCAGGATAACCCAAGAAAGTCAGTGCGTCATCGAGGACTGTCGAACTTATTTCCATTGGGGTCCTTAATCTTGTCCCCCAGGATGCGACCCACACCAGTCGACTAACACCCAGGTACCTATTTGCTGCTAGGTGAACAGCACAACAGGTGTAAGGAAACGTGTCGGAATGTTTCCACCCGCCGGGAATCGAACCCGGGCCCTCCGTGTGTGAAGCGGGAGCTTTAGCCACCAGGCCACCGGGCCACCGGGCCAATGGTACTAATGTAGTAAGTTAAAGAGTCAATAGAAGTGAAGGATACAAATGCATTATGTATTCTAAAGTGGAGGATACAATTAAGTCCATCTACTACACATAAGAAGGAACACTGCAACAGACCTACTGACCCATGTGAAACAGGTCCATGCCATTCCCCCGGCCTAGAACAATGACCACCTAGTCAGGTCACTTCCACTTAAGGAAAGAGCACGGCACCAGACCAGGTAGCCCAAGCTAGTCAGATCCAACTCACACCCACTCATGTATTTATCCATCACGTGGGTCATTAAGACAAAAAAAACTCTAATTCTTAAAATGGGATTAAAGTCTTCGCTGTCAGTGTTTACACACACTGACAGCTATACACCTCTCATTGTATACACGATGAGAGATAAACACCTCTTGGTGTATACAGAGATATACATCTCTCTACATCTACAGCCTCTTTCTCTCAGAGGCTACAAGAACATATACAATAAGGTAAGTATACTCGCTCCTACGATGAAGAGGATTTATAGAATTCAATCAATGCCAGAGATAAATTATTTGGAACTATTACTAACTACATAAATATGATTTAGGTAGATATACACGTAAACACTGCTTTTTGTGTGTTGTTCCAGCCAAGTTGTTGTGATTTGTTGTTCTTTATGATTGGGGAAGCACTGTGGTAATAATAAAGTTGATTGGAAAAGTGGAAAAGCACTAAGCCCGTAGGGTTCGCACCTCACTTGGAGTATAAGTGGTAATAAGGGTAATTAGGTGATCAGTCCCAAAAACGTCGTGAAAAGTGGGAGGGTGGCAGAGTATAAGTGGTAATAAGGGTAATTAAAAGATGATCAGTCCCTCAACAACATCATGAAGAGTGGGAAGGTAATTATGAGTTATAAGGGGGACTAATTAAAAATAAATTTCCATGAGTAACTAACCTGAGACTCGTCAACGAGAACGCTGTAAGGAGACCCCACTACGTGTTGTCCTCGCCAGATGATAGCCAGGGAGTGTCGAGCATGTTGGAGAGGGACCCACGCTACACGCACCTCACAGCCACTCAGCTCATACTCCAGCGGGATGTTATGGCGACCCTGTACCAGCCACACAGGAGGCAAGAAAAGATGGATCTTATGTTTCAGAAGTCGATCCCTCTGACAACACTACTAACACCTGAGACGTGGATCATTCAGTGTCAGGAGTGTCGAGAACTCGATTTTCAGCTCCCAGGAACCAACACTTAGGATGAAGGGACCCCAAGATAATACAGGAAGTCCTCACTTAAGGTCGTTGATAGGTTCTTGGAAACTGCGACTTTAAGCAAAAGACGTATAACGAAACCAATTTTACCACAGGCTAAGTTGCTAGGGAAAGGCAGAGCTGAGAGGGAAGGCAGTATTGCTGCAAACGCCATGACTATGGAGTATGTCGCTCTGGGGCGCTATAAAGTCATGTATGTATTTACTTTATTATTGACATTTTTATTATTTTAGGTATCACATGTTTTTCAGAATTACATAACAAACACGCTATATATCATAAAAAATGAATACAGACAGCCGTGAAGAAGGAAATTGATATAAAAGTTAGGTCGATGCATGTCCTCCATCCAGATATTTAAGTCTTTCCATATTTTTCACTCCAGGCCATAAATTGATTTCTTTTTCTCATCAACGTTATAACAAAACGACGTTGAATGAAAGGACGTTAAGCGAGGACTCCCTGTATTAAAATACATAATTAGGTTCCAACCTGATTGTGCACCTCAAGATCAGGTCCTAAGGACCTCCTCACCCCATGATGAGCTTCAAGGAGGAGCCTCTCACCCTCTCCAGAAGCGAAAACTCACCTTAAGGTTGTCCTTGGCAACGTATGTCGACCTGGAGGGCGAGCGGTGGGTGATGCGGTGGCTACAGTAGTCGTTACGGTCGTTCTTCACCTCCACTACTAGATCGAGCTCCAAGGAACTGCTAAGGTAGAGTGTGAACCTCGCCCTCCGTCCCACAACACCCATCTGAAGACCCATTCCCCTGGCGATTACCTGAAGCAAGAATAACAGCAATTATGGAACTTCAGTGATGTGTGAAGAGATGAACCAGTCGGATAAGGAACTGACCTACCTACTTACAATCTACCTACTTACAATCTACCTACTTACAATCTACCTACTTACAGTCTATCTACTTACAGCCTACCTACCTACAGTCTACCTGTAGGCTACCTACAGTCTACCTAGTCTACCTATTGGCTACCTAGTCTACTTGTAGGCTACCTACAGTCTATCTGTAGGTTACGTAGTCTACCTGTAGGCTACCTACAGTCTACCTGGAGTCAACAGGTAGACTATCGCCCCAGCAGCTCGCTCCCAGGCTAGGCAAGTTTTAACAAACAGCTTCAAGAGTAGGTATGATAAGGCTGGAGTGTCGCAGATAGAGATCATTAGTGTGTGGTCACCTAGTTATGGTTACTGGGGTTGAGTTTCAGCACCTGGCCCTGCCTCTCATGTACTCACGATCACACACTATCCTGGCGTCATGAGACCCCTAGTCACCTAGTTATGGTTACTGGGGTTGAGTTTCAGCACCTGGCCCTGCCTCTCAGGTACTCACGATCACACACTATCCTGGCCTCATGAGACCCCAACATACGTGCTATTAAAACAGTGGAGACATCTTCCTCAACCACTTTCACTTACTACACCATCCTCAAACTGAGGAAATACTCTGATGTATTTACCATTAGGCCTTGTTGACTTGCTAGGCTTAAAGTTTATCTACTACACGAGGGTCGTTAAGGCTGTTTGTCACCTGTACACAACCAGTTTAGAATACTTTAATTCCTAAAATATGGATTAACGTCAAGGCGGTTAGTTGAATTAAAAGACTGTGCACTGTTCACTACTAGTCAATAATACGCTAATCACTAAAATAGAAATTTAGGTCAACTCTCTGTTTATACAGTGAGGTCACTAGTGAGGTCACTATTATTACAATCAAAACTAGGTGCTACACCCACAAGGGTCATACATACATAAGATCAGTTCAAGGGAAAGATCTTCCTGGATTTCTTACTGATTTCTGCAACACGAAAGGCCTAGAACTATCATTCAACTCCCCCCGGGGTTGTTTTGCATAATATATATATATATATATATATATATATATATATATATATATATATATATATATATATATATATATATATATATATATATATATATATATATATATATATATATATACAGAGAGAGAGAGAGAGAGAGAGTAATACAGTCTTCTCACATCATCATGTTCATGATGAAAGCGGTAAATCCGTAAGGGTTATACAGAACCTGGAGGGGGAGGAATGGGAGGTAATCAGATTTAACCCAAGGGGAGAGCAGCTCAGATTCCTCGAATCAAAAATCCCTTGTACGCACCTGGTGAGAGCCGAGTGTTTGTGCGACAGCCTGAGGTGTGACAGGTGGACCACCCAGCACCTGTCTCCTGAGGGCGGCGTACCTGATTCCTCGTAGGAACTGCACCAGCACCGCCCGTCCTCCTGCACCATCCCCAACTTTACCGAGGTCCTGCGGGAAGTAACAGTCCTACACCGCTCCAGTGAAGGGTAGGCTGTGATAACACTAAGTGAAGGGTAGGCTGTGATAACACTAAGTGAAGGGTAGACTGTGATAACACTAAGTGAAGGGTAGACTGTGATAACACTAAGTGAAGGGTAGGCTGTGATAACACTAAGTGAAGGGTAGGTTGTGATAACACTAAGTGAAGGGTAGGCTGTGATAACACTAAGTGAAGGGTAGGCTGTGATAACACTAAGTGAAGGGTAGACTGTGATAACACTAAGTGAAGGGTAGACTGTGATAACACTAAGTGAAGGGTAGACTGTGATAACACTAAGTGAAGGGTAGACTGTGATAACACTAAGTGAAGGGTAGACTGTGATAACACTAAGTGAAGGGTAGACTGTGATAACACTAAGTGAAGGGTAGACTGTGATAACACTAAGTGAAGGGTAGACTGTGATAACACTAAGTGAAGGGTAGACTGTGATAACACTAAGTGAAGGGTAGGCTGTGATAACACTAAGTGAAGGGTAGACTGTGATAACACTAAGTGAAGGGTAGACTGTGATAACACTAAGTGAAGGGTAGACTGTGATAACACTAAGTGAAGGGTAGGCTGTGATAACACTAAGTGAAGGGTAGACTGTGATAACACTAAGTGAAGGGTAGACTGTGATAACACTAAGTGAAGGGTAGACTGTGATAACACTAAGTGAAGGGTAGACTGTGATAACACTAAGTGAAGGGTAGACTGTGATAACACTAAGTGAAGGGTAGACTGTGATAACACTAAGTGAAGGGTAGACTGTGATAACACTAAGTGAAGGGTAGGCTGTGATAACACTAAGTGAAGGGTAGACTGTGATAACACTAAGTGAAGGGTAGACTGTGATAACACTAAGTGAAGGGTAGACTGTGATAACACTAAGTGAAGGGTAGACTGTGATAACACTAAGTGAAGGGTAGACTGTGATAACACTAAGTGAAGGGTAGACTGTGATAACACTAAGTGAAGGGTAGACTGTGATAACACTAAGTGAAGGGTAGACTGTGATAACACTAAGTGAAGGGTAGACTGTGATAACACTAAGTGAAGGGTAGACTGTGATAACACTAAGTGAAGGGTAGACTCACTAAGTGAAGGATAGACTGTGATAACACTAAGTGAAGGGTAGACTGTGATAACACTAAGTGAAGGGTAGACTGTGATAACACTAAGTGAAGGGTAGACTGTGATAACACTAAGTGAAGGGTAGACTGTGATAACACTAAGTGAAGGGTAGACTGTGATAACACTCAGTGAAGGGTAGACTAAGTGAAGGGTAGGTTGTGATAACACTAAGTGAAGGGTAGACTGTGATAACTAAGTGAAGGGTAGACTATAGTGAAGGGTAGGTTGTGATAGCACTAAGTGAAGGGTAGACTGTGATAACACTAAGTGAAGGGTAGACTGTGATAACACTAAGTGAAGGGTAGACTGTGATAACACTAAGTGAAGGGTAGACTGTGATAACACTAAGTGAAGGGTAGGTTGTGATAACACTAAGTGAAGGGTAGGTTGTGATAACACTAAGTGAAGGGTAGACTGTGATAACACTAAGTGAAGGGTAGACTGTGATAACACTAAGTGAAGGGTAGGTTGTGATAACACTAAGTGAAGGGTAGACTGTGATAACACTAAGTGAAGGGTAGACTGTGATAACACTAAGTGAAGGGTAGACTGTGATAACACTAAGTGAAGGGTAGACTGTGATAACACTAAGTGAAGGGTAGACTCTGATAACACTAAGTGAAGGGTAGACTGTGATAACACTAAGTGAAGGGTAGACTGTGATAACACTAAGTGAAGGGTAGACTGTGATAACACTAAGTGAAGGGTAGACTGTGATAACACTAAGTGAAGGGTAGACTGTGATAATACTAAGTGAAGGGTAGACTGTGATAACACTAAGTGAAGGGTAGACTGTGATAACACTAAGTGAAGGGTAGACTGTGATAACACTAAGTGAAGGGTAGACTCTGATAACACTAAGTGAAGGGTAGACTGTGATAACACTAAGTGAAGGGTAGGCTGTGATAACACTAAGTGAAGGGTAGGCTGTGATAACACTAAGTGAAGGGTAGACTGTGATAACACTAAGTGAAGGGTATGGTGTGATAACACTAAGTGAAGGGTAGACTGTGATAACACTAAGTGAAGGGTAGACTGTGATAACACTAAGTGAAGGGTAGACTGTGATAACACTAAGTGAAGGGTAGACTGTGATAACACTAAGTGAAGGGTAGACTGTGATAACACTAAGTGAAGGGTAGGTTGTGATAACACTAAGTGAAGGGTAGACTGTGATAACACTAAGTGAAGGGTAGGTTGTGATAACACTAAGTGAAGGGTAGACTGTGATAACACTAAGTGAAGGGTAGACTGTGATAACACTAAGTGAAGGGTAGACTGTGATAACACTAAGTGAAGGGTAGACTGTGATAACACTAAGTGAAGGGTAGACTCTGATAACATCATTTGCTTATCCAGGAATGAGAATGATAAGTCTTGGGCGAGTTGCTTGCCCATAATGTGTTAAAAGTGAATCATTTAAGGGCCAGGAGGAGGAGGAGGAGAAAGAGGAGAAGGAGGAAGAGGAGGAGGAGAAAGAGGAGGAGAAGAAAGAGGAAGAGGAGAAAAGAGGTGCCACGTGACCTAACAAGATCAGTAGGTTATTATGTATACACACTTGCCAACCCTGAAGTGCTTCCATAACAAAAGACAGTCTCCCCCTCACCCCATTACCCCCCTCACCATCACCCCCTCACCATCACCTCCACACCATCACCCCAACACCCCTTACCATCACCCCAACACCCCTTACTGCTCACCCAACACACAAAAACAAACTATCAGTACACAGACTAAGAATTGATTACAAAACATAATTAACCCGCAGGGAGACTGTAAATGGTCAGTCGGAGCGAAACGTCGTGGTGAGCTCCTCTCTCCTATGTGCGGGTCATTTGTGTTTTGTTCCAGTCATGGTATTATGGCCTTATTTTCGTTAATTACAAAATTAACATGAAAGTTAGCAAGTGAGTTGACTTAATATACTCACCAGAGGAGCCAAAGGACACAATACCCTGAGTTGAACAATACAGAAATAACCCGCACACAGAGGAGGAGCTTACGATGATGTTTCGCTCCCACGTGGACCATTTACAGAGTCACACTGTTAAAACGTTGGCGGGTTACCTTGTGGAAAAGACCCGGGCCGGGACCATACCTTCTCTGCTCAAACTTGTTAAAACGTACAGCACTTATTCAGAAATTCTCTCATACCGACTCACGAAATCGTAATGACGCTATTGTAAACAAGCCACGGTACGGGTGGGGATTGAACTCGTGGCTAGTGAGTCGTAAAACTCCAGGCCATCGTGTAAACCACTGGGCCAGCTGGCTACAATAAGATTCATCCAACTAGGTATATTTATACACCATAGAGAGGTTAGCACAGGCCACAACTGTGACCACAAATGCAAGTTTTACAGATGGATCTCCCGCCGTGTTTACTTCTACAAGGTATTCGAAACTAGCACCCAGAGGCCTCTCGTATTTTATTTCACCTTCGTCAGATTCACTCAGGGGTAATGCTAAGTGTAACTGCATGTACTCACCTATTTGAAGTTGCAGGGGTCGATTGATAGCTCCTGGCCCTGGCTCTTCGTTGGCATGTGTGTGTGTACTCACCTGTTTGTGGTTGCAGGGGTCGATACTCAGCTCCTGGCCCCGCCTCTTGTGTGTGTGTGTGTGCTTGTATATTCACATATATTAATACCTGAGTGCAGCTAGGCTGTGGTTCATATGTTGGACCACATGTGGCCAGCAGTAACAACCTGGTTGATCAGGCCCTGATCCACTGGGACGCCTGGTCGTGGACCGGGCCGTGGGGGCATTGATCCCCAGAATACTCTCCAGGTAGATACTCTCCAGGTGCATGTATACTCACGTACCCTCCTACACACCTCCATCTACTCTCACATGTTCTTGTACTCCATTACACTACCATACTTCCATGTACTGACCTGTGTGACGCCAAGAAAATCACTAGCAAGCCTGGAGGCGATGCAGAGGTTAGCCTCAGGCTGGTCTGTTGGGAGGAGGTCGTGCCTGGGGCAGGTACCTGGCACCAGTGCCTCTAGCAAGCCACACAGGGTCACCCCGTCTGCCAGGTCGTGGTCCAGGTCACTCACGGGTCGTGAGGGCACTTTCTTCGTTAACCAGCGCACCAGGTCACTGTCCTTCTCCCATACTGGAATGACTGCATAAAGATACCAGGAAAATGGTGAAGGAAAGTCGAAGGACGAGACACGATATTCTGTGAGAAACAACGTTATAGTGTGTGTGTGTGTGTGTGTGTGTGTGTGTGTGTGTGTGTGTGTGTGTGTGTGTGTGTGTGTGTGTGTGTGTGTGTACTCACCTAGTTGTACTTACCTAGTTGAGGTTGCAGGGGTCGAGTCCAAGCTCCTGGCCCCGCCTCTTCACTGGTCGCTACTAGGTCACTCTCCCTGAACCATGAGCTTTATCGTATCTCTGCTTAAAGCTATGTATGGATCCTGCCTCCACTACATCGCTTCCCAAACTATTCCACTTCCTGACTACTCTGTGGCTGAAGAAATACTTCCTAACATCCCTTTGATTCATCTGTGTCTTCAACTTCCAACTGTGTCCCCGTGTTGCTGTGTCCAGTCTCTGGAACATCCTGTCTTTGTCCACCTTGTCAATTCCTCTCAGTATTTTGTAAGTCGTTATCATGTCCCCCCTATCTCTCCTGTCCTCCAGTGTCGTCAGATTTATTTCCCTTAACCTCTCCTCATAGGACATACCTCTTAACTCTGGGACTAGTCTTGTTGCAAACCTTTGCACTTTCTCTAGTTTCTTTACATGCTTGGCTAGGTGTGGGTTCCAAACTGGTGCCGCATACTCCAATATGGGCCTAACGTACACGGTGTACAGGGTCCTGAACGATTCCTTATTAAGATGTCGGAATGCTGTTCTGAGGTTTGCCAGGCGCCCATATGCTGCGATAGTTATTTGGTTGATGTGTGCTTCAGGAGATGTGCCTAGTGTTATACTCACCCCAAGATCTTTTTCCTTGAGTGATGTTTGTAGTCTCTGGCCCCCTAGACTGTACTCCGTCTGCGGTCTTCTTTGCCCTTCCCCAATCCTCATGACTTTGCACTTGGTGGGATTGAACTCCAGGAGCCAGTTGCTGGACCAGGTCTGCAGCCTGTCCAGATCCCTTTGTAGTTCTGCCTGGTCTTCGATCGAATGAATTCTTCTCATCAACTTCACGTCATCTGCAAACAGGGACACTTCGGAGTCTATTCCTTCCGTCATGTCGTTCACAAATACCAGAAACAGCACTGGTCCTAGGACTGACCCCTGTGGGACCCCGCTGGTCACAGGTGCCCACTCTGACACCTCGCCACGTACCATGACTCGCTGCTGTCTTCCTGACAAGTATTCCCTGATCCAATGTAGTGCCTTCCCTGTTATCCCTGCTTGGTCCTCCAGTTTTTGCACTAATCTCTTGTGTGGAACTGTGTCAAACGCCTTCTTGCAGTCCAAGAAAATGCAATCCACCCACCCCTCTCTCTCTTGTCTTACTGCTGTCACCATGTCATAGAACTCCAGTAGGTTTGTGACACAGGATTTCCCGTCCCTGAAACCATGTTGGCTGCTGTTGATGAGATCGTTCCTTTCTAGGTGTTCCACCACTCTTCTCCTGATAATCTTCTCCATGATTTTGCATACTATACATGTCAGTGACACTGGACTGTAGTTTAATGCTTCATGTCTGTCTCCTTTTTTAAAGATTGGGACTACATTTGCTGTCTTCCATGCCTCAGGCAATCTCCCTGTTTCGATAGATGTATTGAATATTGTTGTTAGGGGTACACATAGCGCCTCTGCTCCCTCTCCTCCCTGTGTGTGTGTGTGTGTGTGTGTGTGTGTGTGTGTGTGTGTGTGTGTGTGTGTGTGTGTGTGTGTGTGTGTGTGTGTGTGCTCATCTATCTATGGTTGCAGGGGTCGAGGCACAGCTCCTTTCCCCGCTTCATCGCTAAGCACTACTAGGTCCACTCCCTGCTCCAAGAGCCTTATCGTACCTTGTGTGTGTGTGTGTGTTGTCATAAGTGATAGTGCTGTTATTACTGTTAATGCTAATAAGATAACAGCTCTTAGCGTGTAGATGAGGTGAGATGAGATAACAGTTGTTATCTTGTACGTTAAGCTGTATATGAAAGAAATCTTCGAGGGTACCAGCAAGAGACTTCGGCAGGAGGGAACTATCACAGGGGATAATACTGGTAATATCAATCCCAGGGAGCTAATAGCCCAGGATAACCCAGGAAAGCCAAGTAGTGTGGCTTATTACCATCGTACACCTTCCTCCACCAGGATGCTACCCACAAACAGATGAGTAACACCCAGGTACATATTTCCTGCTAGGTGTACAGTAGCAGCAGGTGTAAGAAGCCTAACACTCAGGTACCTATTTACTGCTAGGTGAAAGGGACAACAGGTATTACGAGACTTACCCGTACGTCCCACCTCTCCCAGGGTTCGACCCCAGGTACTTTCGATTGTGAAAGGACTTACCTGTTCTGAAGTACATCCATGCAAGGGCCAGGTATGGGAGAAGGTGCGCCCACACTGATACCCAACACGACCATATCCACCATGCCCACGCCCACCATACCCACCCTGTGGAGAAGACCGGAACCAGAGCTCAGCATGCGATGAAATTAATATTTTACTCATGGGGAAGCGGTAAACCCATAGAGGTCATACAGCACCCAGGGAATGGGACGTAATCAGATTGCATCCAAGGGGAGAATAGCTCCAATTCCTTGAATCAAGAGCCTTTCATAAAGAAATAATTTGAAATGGCTGGGAACAGCAGTGCGTATAGTCACACACTCATGAGTCACAGGGATGTTAGGAAGTATTTATTTAGCCTTAGAGTTGTCAGTAAGTGGAATAATCTGGAGGGTGAAATAGTGGAGGTAGGCGAAGTGGCGGGGCCAGAAGCTATGAATCAACCCCTCCAACCACATATAACTGAGTACACACACACAAAATCTAGCAACTAGCAAATTAAGATGCGGGGCCAGGAGCTAGGACTTGATCCCTGCAACCACATACAGCTGAGTACAGTGTGGAAATAGAAATTGAGAGAACAGTTCAGGGAGCACGTAAAAACAGTCGTCAGACAGGAGAAAAATAGAGGGGGAGGGGGAGGGGGCAGCAAGAATAAGGAACATTAAACCATACCCCCGGCCGGGATTGAACCCGCGGTCATAGAGTCTCAAAACTCCAGCCCGTCGCGTTAGCCACTAGACCAGCTAGCCACAATAAGATTCATCCAACTAGGTATATTTCTAGAGTTCGTCACGGCCACGCTAGCTGGAGATTCGTCTGTAAAAACTTGCATTTGTGGTCACAGAGGTGCCTGTGCTAACCTTCCTATGGTGTAGAAATATACCTAGTTGGATGAATCTTATTGTGGCTAGCTGGTCTAGTGGCTAACGCGACGGGCTGGAGTTTTGAGACTCTATGACCGCGGGTTCAATCCCGGCCGGGGGTATGGTTTATTTGTAATCGTGTCATTACGATTTCTTAAGTCATAAGGAACATTAAGTTTCCAGAGGCTTCTCAAGGCTCACCCCCCCCCACCACCTCCTAGTAGGCACACTGAAGTAAACACGTACTGACATACACCTCTAGTGCAAACTGTGGGACCTGTAGCCTCGGAGAAGTGGATAAAAAGACTTCGAGGAAAAATATTTGGATTTCTTCCTGAAGCCATTTGAATATTCCACTTCCCCTACCACCAGTAATGTATCTTTTAAGACTTGTGTACCATATTATGTAATTAAATGTACCTATTGGTAAAAGACAAAAAAAAACGAGGTCTACTTCCAGGTACCAGGTAGACTCCATCTTATATCTACCAATAGGTATATTTGATTACATAATATGGCACACAAAACTTAAAAGATACATTGCTGCTACAAAGATGGCATATACAGTATATGAGGTTTAAGGGGTACATTTCAAGGACACATTGCTACGTGTTTGTCACAGGTTATATACATGGCGAAAATCTCATCCAGCTCCTCAGAGTTGAGGAGCGTACCCAGGATACAGCAAGATACTTCTATATTATGCTAAGACCCGCGTCTTAGCATAACCTAACCTAACTTAACCTATATTATGACATCCATATTCCTCTTTCACTCCCCATCCAATCCTTCCTATCTTTCCTCTGTCTCTTATGTATATTTTTTCTTCCTCTGGCCCTGGTATGGTGGAGATATCTCCATCAAAAATTCCATTTTTCATGTGAATGGGATAGATAATCCTGATAGATGGTAATTCCCGAGTGATAGTAACTCCAGCTCTGCTGGGAACTGTCGTAGCTATCACAAAGACAGCTGAAATGAAAACAAATGACATATTCCCATTTTTATACCAAACGAGGAAAGAAAGAAAACAGGGAAGAGAGGACTTGTACCTCTAATCACAAACCAGTGGAGTTTAGAAGAGAGGGGGACCAACAGAAATAAGCAGAGGACACAGCAGAGGACACAGCAGAGGACACAGCAGGTGTCATTAAGAATGGGTCGGGATACACCGAGAGGTGTCTCTCAGCGTATATATGACACTTTAACCCCTATCTTAGGAATTAAGTATTTTTGTCTGGTGGTGAAAATATTACGTGAAGCCTTAATAATCCTCGGGAATCGAGTAATATTTAGGCTTTAAACCCAAAAACTAAGACTTAGGGACCCAAAGTTGTAGTAGCAGTGATTTAACCCCACCACCAAACAAAAGTAGATCAAGAGCTCACCACCAAACAAAAGTAGATCAAAACCTCACCACCAAACAAAAGTAGATCAAAACCTCACCACCAAACAAAAGTAGATCAAAACCTCACCACCAAACAAAAGTAGATCAAAACCTCACCACCAAGCAAGAGTAGATCAACAACATAACACTGGAACCTACATGAAGCACTAAGACAAAGGCCATATGGAAAAATCTTGTGTCTGAACGTCAAGGACATGATAACTCTAAAAGTTTAATAAATAAATCTATTACAAATCTATTAATGTTTTAGAAATCTATATTAATACGTCTATTACAAATCAGGGTGACAAGTACAATGAATAGATATTACGGTGTTGTTGTGAGTCATTAAGATTCACCTCGGCGGGTCGTTTTAGTAAGAGCCGCCATCTAGTCGTATTACAGGTCGTTGCTTCCCTCTGGGGGTCCTTCTGGAGTCGTAGAAACAAGGTACGACCACACTACCTTCCTCCCCGACATGGGTCGTCAGGCCCTCCTAGTTTTCTCTCTCTCTTTTTCATCTTTTTTTCCCTCACTGAATCTCTCCTTCAGACACTTTCTACTTTCTCTTTTTATCATTTCTATCTCTCACAATGTTGCGTATTTTCTATTTTTTTCAGCTTACTTTATGAAATATTTCATCTATATCTCTACATAATACACTAGACTTTTTTTTTAAAAACTATGCACGAAAGAATTATTCCAATACTGAATAAGAGTTATCAATTACAGGGTTTTTTCAGTCTTCATTTGTTAAGTGAATTATTTTTCTAGCCAAAGTTTAAATGATTCTGTTCTCTTCAAGGTTAAAGTGTCAATAAGCACTCTTAAAAATTATATTTTCCGTCAAGTAGCATTTTGGTTACAGTGATTTAGAATAAATAAGAGTCACTATATTACGTAGCTGGTGTCCCATTCTGTACTAATAATCCCAGTCACATTTTTCTAGTGGGTAAATGTCCTGTGTTCATCCCTTCGATTTCATATAGGGTGTTAATTTTGCAAACTGACGAGGCTGTAATGGTCCCTGAGAGGGTCTCCCGAGGCTCGTGATCTTCCTACCGCTGTGACAACCTGCAGAAAGAAGCCGAAGATTTTCTTGTCCAAGACGTGAGTCACATCCTCCCACCACACCTTAGGCTCCACTAAGACACACTTACCCTCACTTGTACTTCTTCATGTGTGACGCGCATGAAAGGTTGCCTAGCTAGGCCAGTCTGATTTAAAGTTTGCACAGTGAGGAGCTTCCCTGGCAAGAATGATTGGTTGTTTAGCTTCCTTCTTGCGTCTAAGGTAAGAATGCTGGGTGCTTAGCTTTTAGCATTAAGAAACTTTGAACATTCGGCTGAATTCTTGAGTCCTTGTGATTAATAATTATGACTCAAGAAATCGTAATGACACGATTGCAAACAAACCATACCCCCGGCCGGGATTGAACCCGCGGTCATAGTCTCAAAACTCCAGCCCGTCGATATTTTTGTGATCCTCATTTTTTCTGACTATAGGTTCTAGTACTGTAATATCCGTCAATTTCGATCATTCACGTATTACCACCAATGATTCCAAGAGTTTTTCTTTATCCTAGTGGTTTCAAAGCCCTCAAGTTCCCGACGCTCCACAGACAGGATATATGTACTGAGGGATGTCTCTCAGTGTATATATACTGAGACATCCCTATTTTAGGGATTGTAGTATTTTTGGCTGGTGAACAGGTTACATGTAGCTTTAATGACCCTCGTGTAGTCAACAGGCTTAAAAACAAATTAACTAACCATCCACTTCTCATTATCTTAGTAGTTACCAAGAAAATGGGAGTTACTAACGATGTTTCGTTCTACACAAAGCTAAACGCTGTCCTAGTAAAAGCTTATTCTAAAATTTGTGTCCGCTAATCGCCACACAAATAATTTCACCATAGATCAGAGGGAGCTTCACTTGGGTGTGTAACTAGGTTGTGAGATAGTTCATATAAGACTTACAATGAAGCTTTAGACAATGTCTTTGATCCTGAGGATGGCTGCTGTCTGCGGCTCCTGTTTTTGATAACGCTCGGAGAGAAGAAAGCAAGAAAGCCCTTTTTGGAGTTAGGTAAGGGATTCAACACACAGCAGTTCTGGTTGATACCCCCCTCCTCCGGGCGAAACGTCTACAAATAAGTTATAACTGTGATAGAAGCACCAACGAGGAAATGCACCAGTTATCAGTAGTAAACATGGACCTTACGGATAAGCACTTGTATGTCAGAGAGAGCCTAAATAACATTTTCATTTTCATTTCACGATAGCTTTTCCACTTAAGTTTCTGCTACTCCTTCATTTCTTCTCACATGATACCTTTTCTCCACTTAGTTTCAGATACACTTATTTATGTAAGATGTCTCTTGAAGGGGCCAAAACAACGTTGGAGAGGAAGATTGTGGTGGTGAATGCGATCTTGTCAAGTGAGAAATGGATTACACAGGTGGTGGAGGTCGCAGCCTAGTAACTGCCCAGCTGCTGGTGTCAGTCTTGTTCTCACGTCCGCTCATCTTCTGTGGCTTCCTATTAGCTTAGCAGTATATAGCGTTCGGCTCACAATCGAAAGCACCTGGGTAAGAGCAAGTCTCCCTACGTCTGCTGTCCCTGTTCATTTGGCATTTTAGGGGTAGTAAGAAAGACCGAAAGAAAATAAGCCACACTGCTTGGTTTTCGTGGGTTAACCTGGGTAATTAAACTTGACCTAATCTTACCAGTTTTCTCTCCCCATTTATGGTAAATTTTGGAATGCACGTATCAACAATTTGGAATATCTTTTTATGAATCAAATAAATCCCCATCAGCTGAGGCTTTATGGTGACTTATTAGTTTCCATCAACGTTATTCTACGTTTTTATAAGAAAATAAACGGGAAATACCACAGTGGCCTTTGTTCCTGTATCCCAACTCATTATGCTCATCAATTTATACGTTTCTGTCAACAACTTTACTTATATTAATAAATATTTTTTCGAAACCAGTGTACCATGATTAACTCACTTTTCACCCACCTAATCTCGCAAAAAAAAAAAGAATATTATTATTATAATCAAGGGGGAAACGCTAAACCCGGAGGATTATACAGCGCCTGGGGGGGGATGTGGAAGGCATTCAGGCTTAATTTGGGGAACTGGAGCACAGATCCAATTCCCTAAATCAAGAGCCCCTCACCAACATCAAGGAACCTTGCAAAGATTGCAACCAACGACATACAGAGCTGAGTGACCTGCTCCTACAGTCAGCAGATGTCGACTTTCTAAGTCGACTTACAACGTAAGAGCACAGGAAAGAAGGAACACTGAGGCAAGCCTAATGGCCCATGCTAGGTAGGTCCCCATTCCGATTTCTCCCCGTTAATGGAAACTATGTTGCCTGTCGGTCAGCCATGAGGGTTGTTAGCTTGTGTGTTCAAGTTGACACCATGTATCACTCTGGACCAGACACTGGGGTTCTACTTGGAACAACGGAGTAAGCAACGCCAGTCATATGGCTTGGCTGCACCAGCAATCACATGCAAACTTAATTATGTCTCTTGTTTACACTTTTGGCCGCTGCTTCTCATGTAAGAAATAGCTCGGTCGACTGTGCCATTGTTTGACCTTCCAAAGGGTGGGGGGAGCGCCTTGATGTTGATGAAGGGCTTTTGATGTTGATGAAGGGCTTTTGATGCTAGTGAAGGTATCTTCATATTTGGTGAAGGGTTCGTGATGTTAGTTAAGGACCCTTGATGTTGGTGAAGGGTTCTTAATGCTGATGTAGGTCTCTTGATGTAAGGAATTAGAGCTACACTGTTAAATATGATTATCTCTACACTGCCCAGATGTTCTGTGAAGGAATAATTCTCTTGACTGAAGTATTCCTTCTAGATGCTCATATTATTTCCCCTCATTAATTTACCTCTTCCTTTCCCCTCGCTAGTATTCCTTCCCCTCCTTATCCCACCTCATCTCTCTCGTAACCTCTATCCTACAAACACTTTAAATATTTAACGTTTTTCACGCTTACACTCCATGATGTGTGTGTGTGTGTGTGTGTGTGTGTGTGTGTGTGTGTGTGTGTGTGTGTTACCACTAAAGCAGTCATACATGGTGCTGAAATGCAGTATCGACATTCCCTCTGCTGACAAAGCTCACATACCACAATACTTGACCTATATATTCACCCACCAAGCATGCATCAACACCTATAAACCACGCGGAAATAAAACTGATCACATTATAAACCATACCCCGGCCGGGATTGAACCCGCGGTCAGAGAGTCTCAAAACTCCAGCCCCGGCAGTGAAGGGACTTGAGCTAGAGTTCGTCACGGCCACGCTAGCTGGAGATTCGTCTGTAAAAACTTGCATTTGTGGTCACTGGTGCCTGTGCTAACCTTCCTATGGTGTAGAAATATACCTAGTTGGATGAATCTTATTGTGGCTAGCTGGTCTAGTGGCTAACGCGACGGGCTGGAGTTTTGAGACTCTATGACCGCGGGTTCAATCCCGGCCGGGGGTATGGTTTGTTTGCAATCGTGTCATTACGATTTCGTGAGTCATGATCACATTATCGTAAACCAAACCGAAATAGAACTGGCCACGTGGTCTTGAACCCCAGCCTTGTGACAGAAGGTGTAGGGAAGTCCCTGAGAGGCGGGCACACATCACACACAGTAGATGTAACTGATGACCATTAGCAAGGGTATACAAAAAATTAATGGAGACAGCCTGACTACCAGAAATCTGGTAAACAGTGAAGAATACCACCTGAGAGAGAGGTCACAGGAAGAGTACCACCTGAGAGAGAGGTCACAGGAAGAGTACCACCTGAGAGAGAGGTCACAGGAAGAGTACCACCTGAGAGAGAGGTCACAGGAAGAGTACCACCTGAGAGAGAGGTCACAGGAAGAGTACCACCTGAGAGAGAGGTCACAGGAAGAGTACCACCTGAGAGAGAGGTCACAGGAAGAGCACCACCTGACAGAGAGGTCACAGGAAGATTACCTCCTCAAAGGCAAATATATGAATATGTTTCAGTAATGTTAAGGAGACTTGAGACCAATACTGGAGTACACATCACCAGCACGGAACCCAACACGCACACACCCTTGAGTGAAAATTACGAGGCTTCCTGCCATAAATATGACCACTGAGACACAAAGATAACTTAGGAGAACTACATCTTACATAACAAAAGCAGAGGAGACACAGTCACAACGTATATGATACTCAGAGTTGACAGTGATAAGACTGTTAGACACAGGAAGAAACTGGGCGTTTCAACTGAACAACGGTACATAAGAAGTGACAGTGAACACATGGCAGTTGTTAGAGAAGGATGTTGCGAAGGCCAACTCAATAGAGTCAAGAACAACTGAGAGCCAAGAAAGGGGGCCAAGAGCTTGAGTACAACCCCCAGAAACATAGATTAGCACACACTAAGACGTAATCCACAAAGGCAAACATGTATTCCTCCCTCCCTCCTTCCCTCCATCACCCCCTCCCTCCCTCCCTTCACTTTCCATCACCCTCTCCCCTCCCCCAGCAACTAACATGAGGGGTGTTGCTATAGCAACCATAACAACAACAACAATAACAACAACAACAGTTCACACACGCTACATACCTCCCCCACCCCCTCCCTCTTCCCCCTCCCAAAATTTTCCCCTCTGACCCAAGCTGTGAGATTCATGTTTAGCTAAGACCTGACCTCTAGTATCTGATATAAACCAAGCTATACTCTGCTAACATTCATATATACCAAGCTATACTCTGTTATTATATGCCTTGCTAACTTTCACATATACCAAGCTATAATCTTCTTTCTATATACCTTGCTAGCTGGAGATGGTTTCAGGAGAGGTCAGAGGTCATGACTTTGAGACTCAAGCTCAGTGTTGGTGGGACCTGGAGGTCCCATCATGAGATTCTAGCCCACTACTAATGGGACCTGGAGGTCCCATCATGGGACTTACCTAATACCCCAGCTAAATATTGTCATAAACAGTTTATTTTACCAAAGCTCGATAATTTCTTATCTTGCGTCAACATTTTGGTGTCATGTCAGCCAGTCTGTCTACTTTCACCTAGCTGTCTATATTTATAATTCTCGAGAGTGTTTACGTATTGGCATGTCTATCTATAACCGTCTATGCCTGTCTGTCACCTGTCAGCACTGCTCTTACTTAAGCAAACATAATGTGATTACTTCTCGTCTTTTGGGATACACATCCAAAAAAGGCAGTGTTGTGATCACAAACAACTCTTGATGTTATGCAGTACTTGAGAGAAACAGGTATCCTACTGGATTCTTGTTTGTATTGACTTGTGTAAGGATTTTTGAGAGTAATATTCTTCACTACGCTTCTTCGTCACTCCGGACTCAAAGGTGACACACACACACACACAGCTACCTCATCAACGTGGTTATAAATGGCCCTTTCTCAACTACCCAACCAATTCAGTCTGGTGTCCCACAAGGTAGCATTTTGGGTCTTCTTTATCAGGGAGTTACTGAGACACACAGCATCTCTAACCAGTTCCCTTTGCTGATGACACAGCCGATGTCTTCACAGCCTATACTTCCACAGCCTGTACCTCCACAGCCTGTCTTCACAGCCTGTACCTCCACAGCCTGTCTTCACAGCCTGTACTTCCACAGCCTGTCTTCACAGCCTGTACCTCCACAGCCTGTCTTCACAGCCTGTACTTCCACAGCCTGTACCTCCACAGCCTGTCTTCACAGCCTGTCTTCACAGCCTATACTTCCACAGCCTGTACCTCCACAGCCTGTCTTCACAGCCTGTACCTCCACAGCCTGTCTTCACAGCCTGTACTTCCACAGCCTGTCTTCACAGCCTGTACCTCCACAGCCTGTCTTCACAGCCTGTACTTCCACAGCCTGTCTTCACAGCCTGTACCTCCACAGCCTGTCTTCACAGCCTGTACTTCCACAGCCTGTACCTCCACAGCCTGTCTTCACAGCCTGTACCTCCACAGCCTGTCTTCACAGCCTATACTTCCACAGCCTGTACCTCCACAGCCTGTCTTCACAGCCTGTACCTCCACAGCCTGTCTTCACAGCCTGTACTTCCACAGCCTGTCTTCACAGCCTGTACCTCCACAGCCTGTCTTCACAGCCTGTACTTCCACAGCCTGTCTTCACAGCCTGTACCTCCACAGCCTGTCTTCACAGCCTGTACTTCCACAGCCTGTCTTCACAGCCTGTACCTCCACAGCCTGTACTTCCACAGCCTGTACCTCCACAGCCTGTCTTCACAGCCTGTACTTCCACAGCCTGTACCTCCACAGCCTGTCTTCACAGCCTGTACCTCCACAGCCTGTCTTCACAGCCTATACTTCCACAGCCTGTACCTCCACAACCTGTCTTCACAGCCTGTACCTCCACAGCCTGTACTTCCACAGCCTGTCTTCACAGCCTGTACCTCCACAGCCTGTCTTCACAGCCTGTACTTCCACAGCCTGTCTTCACAGCCTGTACCTCCACAGCCTGTCTTCACAGCCTGTACTTCCACAGCCTGTCTTCACAGCCTGTACTTCCACAGCCTGTCTTCACAGCCTGTACCTCCAAAACCTGTCTTCACAGCCTATGTCTTGTGTTTTGGCCTCACTTTTAAGAGATAAGATTTTCTTTGGATTTTTAACCCCGCAGGGTTAGCCACCCAGCATAACCCAAGACAGTGCGTCATCAAGGTCTAACATACTTCCATTGTGGTCCTCAATCTTGTCCCCCAGGATGCCACCCACACCAGTCGACTAACACCCAGGTACCTACTTGCTGCTAGTTGAACATGACAACAGGTGTTTACCTGGAGTTTACCTGGAGAGAGTTCCGGGGGTCAACGCCCCCGCGGCCCGGTCTGAGACCAGGCCTCCTGTAAGGAAACACGTCGAAATGTTTCCACCCCGCTGGGAATCGTACCCGGGTCCTCCATGTGTGAAGCGAGAACTTTAGCCACCAGGCCACTTTACACTTAATTAGCGAAAGTTTACACTTGGTGGCTAATAAATAAATTTACCCATTTATAAAAAAAATAAATATTCTATGCGTCTTTTCATATGCAGATAGCAAAATAAATAAATCTGAAACGGAGTAAATAAGAACATAAGAACATAAGAAAGGAGGAACACTGCAGCAGGCCTGTTGGCCCATACTAGGCAGGTCCTTTACAATTCATCCCACTAACAAACATTTGCCCAACCCAATTTTCAATGCCACCCAAGAAATAAGCTCTGATGTGCAAGTCCCTCTCAAATCCAACCCCTCCCACTCATGTATTTATCCAACCTAAATTTGAAACTACCCAAAGTCCTAGCCTCAATAACCCAACTAGGTAGACTGTTCCACTCATCAACTACCCTATTTCCAAACCAATACTTTCCTATGTCCTTTCTAAATCTAAGCTTATCTAATTTAAATCCATTACTGCGGGTTCTCTCTTGGAGGGTAAGTGGCTGTGTCTGCTCCTAGACGAGAAATTAAAATTGAATGCTCATTTCCAGCTCACTTTAAAAAGCGTAAAAAAAGTGGTAAATTTACTACCTAAAATTTGTTCTTGTGTTCGCAAATTTATACTATAAACATTATATATCTCGTACATCTACACCTCAGCTATGGAAGTTCTTGTGGGTTCCACCTCAGGTAGAACTCAATCATCACACAGCCAATAGCTTTCACACAACCAATAGCTTTCACACAACCAAAAAAAAAACCAGGTTTCGAAACCAAACTCAGATTTTAATCACGCCATGCCAATGTTCACACTCCAAAACCTACCAAATATTAATGTCATATATACTTAACACGATGAAGTGGATAAAAAGGCTTCGAAGAAAAATATTTAGATTTCTTCCAGAAGCCATTTAAATATTCCACTTCCCCTCCCACCCCATTCTTTCTTTCTTTTTTACCAATAGGTATATTTTATTACATATTATGGTAGAAAATAATTTAAAAGATACATTGCTGGTATCTTTACTTAATACTATATTGAAAAACACAGTTCCAGAGGGGAATTATGTTAAGATGTTTCGCCCGTGGATAGATTCCGTAAGTCAACAAAGAAACGTAAGCAAATTTATGCTAATGTAGTCAGGTGAGCAGTCAAGTTAGCAAGATCAGTGTGGTGGTTGTGCTGTTAGATGCTGGTACTTAACATTGTTCACTGTGGTTGTACTGTTAGATGCTGGTACTTATTATTGTTCACTGTGGTTGTACTGCTAGATGCTGGTACTTAACATTGTTCACTGTGGTTGTACTGTTAGATGCTGGTACTTAACATTGTTCACTGTGGTTGTACTGTTAGATGCTGGTACTTAACATTGTTCACTGTGGTTGTACTGTTAGATGCTGGTACTTAACATTGTTCACTGTGGTTGTACTGTTAGATGCTGGTACTTATTATTGTTCACTGTGGTTGTACTGCTAGATGCTGGTACTTAACATTGTTCACTGTGGTTGTACTGTTAGATGCTGGTACTTAACATTGTTCACTGTGGTTGTACTGTTAGATGCTGGTACTTAACATTGTTCACTGTGGTTGTACTGTTAGATGCTGGTACTTAACATTGTTCACTGTGGTTGTACTGTTAGATGCTGGTACTTATTATTGTTCACTGTGGTTGTACTGCTAGATGCTGGTACTTAACATTGTTCACTGTGGTTGTACTGTTAGATGCTGGTACTTAACATTGTTCACTGTGGTTGTACTGTTAGATGCTGGTACTTAACATTGTTCACTGTGGTTGTACTGTTAGATGCTGGTACTTAACATTGTTCACTGTGGTTGTACTGTTAGATGCTGGTACTTAACATTGTTCACTGTGGTTGTACTGTTAGATGCTGGTACTTAACATTGTTCACTGTGGTTGTGCTGTTAGATGCTGGTACTTAACATTGCTCACTGTGGTTGTACTGTTAGATGCTGGTACTTAACATTGTTCACTGTGGTTGTACTGTTAGATGCTGGTACTTAACATTGTTCACTGTGGTTGTACTGTTAGATGCTGGTACTTAACATTGTTCACTGTGGTTGTGCTGTTAGATGCTGGTACTTATGATTGTTCACTTTGGTTGTACTGTTAGATGCTGGTACTTAACATTGTTCACTGTGGTTGTACTGTTAGATGCTGGTACTTAACATTGTTCACTGTGGTTGTACTGTTAGATGCTGGTACTTAACATTGTTCACTGTGGTTGTACTGTTAGATGCTGGTACTTATTATTGTTCACTGTGGTTGTACTGTTAGATGCTGGTACTTAACATTGTTCACTGTGGTTGTACTGTTAGATGCTGGTACTTATTATTGTTCACTGTGGTTGTACTGTTAGATGCTGGTACTTATTATTGTTCACTGTGGTTGTACTGTTAGATGCTGGTACTTAACATTGTTCACTGTGGTTGTACTGTTAGATGCTGGTACTTATTATTGTTCACTTTGGTTGTACTGTTAGATGCTGGTACTTAACATTGTTCACTATGGTTGTACTGTTAGATGCTGGTACTTAACATTGTTCACTGTGGTTGTGCTGTTAGATGCTGGTACTTAATATTGTTCACTGTGGTTGTGCTGTTAGATGCTGGTACTTATGATTGTTCACTTTGGTTGTACTGTTAGATGCTGGTACTTAACATTGTTCACTGTGGTTGTACTGTTAGATGCTGGTACTTAACATTGTTCACTGTGGTTGTACTGTTAGATGCTGGTACTTAACATTGTTCACTGTGGTTGTACTGTTAGATGCTGGTACTTATTATTGTTCACTGTGGTTGTACTGTTAGATGCTGGTACTTAACATTGTTCACTGTGGTTGTGCTGTTAGATGCTGGTACTTAACATTGTTCACTGTGGTTGTACTGTTAGATGCTGGTACTTAACATTGTTCACTGTGGTTGTGCTGTTAGATGCTGGTACTTAACATTGTTCACTGTGGTTGTACTGTTAGATGCTGGTACTTATTATTGTTCACTGTGGTTGTACTGTTAGATGCTGGTACTTAACATTGTTCACTGTGGTTGTACTGTTAGATGCTGGTACTTATTATTGTTCACTGTGGTTGTACTGTTAGATGCTGGTACTTAACATTGTTCACTGTGGTTGTACTGTTAGATGCTGGTACTTAACATTATTCACTGTGGTTGTACTGTTAGATGCTGGTACTTATTATTGTTCACTGTGGTTGTACTGTTAGATGCTGGTACTTAACATTGTTCACTGTGGTTGTACTGTTAGATGCTGGTACTTATTATTGTTCACTGTGGTTGTACTGTTAGATGCTGGTACTTAACATTGTTCACTGTGGTTGTACTGTTAGATGCTGGTACTTATTATTGTTCACTGTGGTTGTACTGTTAGATGCTGGTACTTAACATTGTTCACTGTGGTTGTACTGTTAGATGCTGGTACTTATTATTGTTCACTGTGGTTGTACTCTTAGATGCTGGTACTTAACATTGTTCACTGTGGTTGTACTGTTAGATGCTGGTACTTATTATTGTTCACTGTGGTTGTACTGTTAGATGCTGGTACTTAACATTGTTCACTGTGGTTGTGCTGTTAGATGCTGGTACTTATTATTGTTCACTGTGGTTGTACTGTTAGATGCTGGTACTTAACATTGTTCACTGTGGTTGTACTGTTAGATGCTGGTACTTATTATTGTTCACTGTGGTTGTACTGTTAGATGCTGGTACTTATTATTGTTCACTGTGGTTGTACTGTTAGATGCTGGTACTTAACATTGTTCACTGTGGTTGTACTGTTAGATGCTGGTACTTATTATTGTTCACTGTGGTTGTACTGTTAGATGCTGGTACTTATTATTGTTCACTGTTGTTGTACTGTTAGATGCTGGTACTTAACATTGTTCACTGTGGTTGTACTGTTAGATGCTGGTACTTAACATTGTTCACTGTGGTTGTGCTGTTAGATGCTGGTGCTTATTATTGTTCACTGTGGTTGTGCTGTTAGATGCTGGTACTTATTATTGTTCACTGTGGTTGTACTGTTAGATGCTGGTACTTTAACATTGTTCACTGTGGTTGTACTGTTAGATGCTGGTACTTAACATTGTTCACTGTGGTTGTACTGTTAGATGCTGGTACTTAACATTGTTCACTGTGGTTGTGATGTTAGATGCTGGTACTTAACATTGTTCACTGTGGTTGTACTGTTAGATGCTGGTACTTATGATTGTTCACTGTGGTTGTACTGTTAGATGCTGGTACTTATTATTGTTCACTGTGGTTGTACTATTAGATGCTGGTACTTAACATTGTTCACTGTGGTTGTACTGTTAGATGCTGGTACTTAACATTGTTCACTGTAGTTGTACTGTTAGATGCTGGTACTTAACATTGTTCACTGTGGTTGTGCTGTTAGATGCTGGTACTTACTGTTGTTCACTGTGGTTGTACTGTTAGATGCTGGTACTTATTATTGTTCGCTGTGGTTGTACTGTTAGATGCTGGTACTTATTATTGTTCACTGTGGTTGTACTGTTAGATGCTGGTACTTATTATTGTTCCCTGTGGTTGTACTGTTAGATGCTGGTACTTATTATTGTTCACTGTGGTTGTGCTGTTAGATGCTGGTACTTATGATTGTTCACTTTGGTTGTACTGTTAGATGCTGGTACTTAACATTGTTCACTGTGGTTGTACTGTTAGATGCTGGTACTTAACATTGTTCACTGTGGTTGTACTGTTAGATGCTGGTACTTAACATTGTTCACTGTTGTTGTGCTGTTAGATGCTGGTACTTAACATTGTTCACTGTGGTTGTACTGTTAGATGCTGGTACTTAACATTGTTCACTGTGGTTGTACTGTTAGATGCTGGTACTTAACATTGTTCACTGTGGTTGTACTGTTAGATGCTGGTACTTATTATTGTTCACTGTGGTTGTACTGCTAGATGCTGGTACTTAACATTGTTCACTGTGGTTGTACTGTTAGATGCTGGTACTTAACATTGTTCACTGTGGTTGTACTGTTAGATGCTGGTACTTAACATTGTTCACTGTTGTTGTGCTGTTAGATGCTGGTACTTAATATTGTTCACTGTGGTTGTACTATTAGATGCTGGTACTTAACATTGTTCACTGTTGTTGTGCTGTTAGATGCTGGTACTTAACATTGTTCACTGTGGTTGTACTGTTAGATGCTGGTACTTAACATTGTTCACTGTTGTTGTGCTGTTAGATGCTGGTACTTAACATTGTTCACTGTGGTTGTACTGTTAGATGCTGGTACTTAACATTGTTCACTGTGGTTGTACTGTTAGATGCTGGTACTTAACATTGGTACTTAACATTGTTCACTGTTGTTGTGCTGTTAGATGCTGGTACTTAACATTGTTCACTGTTGTTGTACTATTAGATGCTGGTACTTAACATTGTTCACTGTGGTTGTACTGTTAGATGCTGGTACTTAACATTGTTCACTGTGGTTGTACTGTTAGATGCTGGTACTTAACATTGTTCACTGTTGTTGTACTATTAGATGCTGGTACTTAACATTGTTCACTGTGGTTGTACTGTTAGATGCTGGTACTTAACATTGTTCATTACACAGCTTCAAAACACTACGCTGTAATGCTGCTGCTGACCTAACACACTCCCTGGAACACTATAATGCTGCTGCTGACCTAACACACTTCCTGGAACACTGTAATGCTGCTGCTGACCTAACACACTCCCTGGAACACTATAATGCTGCTGCTGACCTAACACACTCCCTGGAACACTATAATGCTGCTGCTGACCTAACACACTTCCTGGAACACTGTAATGCTGCTGCTGACCTAACACACTTCCTGGAACACTGTAATGCTGCTGCTGACCTAACACACTTCCTGGAACACTGTAATGCTGCTGCTGACCTAACACACTCCCTGGAACACTATAATGCTGCTGATAAATTAGACATGTGCAACTCTTGGGTATCTTTATTGAGGAAACGTTATCAACATATCGGTTCTCTGAACCATTCATCTACAAACCTGTCAGACACTGCAACTTCTTGGGATCTTAATACTTAGGAATTCTTCGCTTGCCTAATTCTTGGGCACGACCTACTTCCGCATTGAACAAATGTGACACCACCTATGACTGCTGCACCTCTCCTGCCATACGGTTTATAAGCTGCTTCTCCGCTCATATGCCGTATTCTACTCAAGATTGATGGACTGAACACATCGACTCAAGGTTGAGGGACTGATTACCTCATTCTCCTCCTGTTCTTCAAGTTTCTCCTATGTATGGACTGATGAAGCCACTGTGTGGCGAAACGTTTCCTCAATAAAGATACCCAAGAGTTGCACATGTGTCTAATTTATCAACATGTCGGTTCTCTGAACCATTCATCTACAAACTATAATACTGCTGAGGAAATGGTATGGTGATACCGACAAGATGTGGAAAAAGACACTTATGTACAGTTCAGGACATTTATTAAAGGAAACGTTTCGCCACGAGTGGCTTCTTCAGTCCTAATACAGAGAAAACTAAGAAAACACACATATATATAGTGGTGGGAGTCAGGTGAGGTGAAGCGTGGGTAGAGGTGGTAATAGTAGTAGTAGTAGTAATGGAACTAAGGAGGTGAGGTTAGAGAGGGACCTGCTGGCATCAAGTAACACCAGTTCCCAGGATGGGTAATATCCTCTTGCTTAGTAATTTTGAAATACTGTAACTACCGGATTTTTGCTTTATAGTGTTACTGACAGAAATTAGTGCAGCTTCAATGCATTTTCTCCGTCTTAAGTCGTCTTCTTTAATAACTAGTTTAGCTTCATTGAATTTCATGAGGTGTCCAACATCGTCTCTATGTTGAACACATGCGTTTTTGCGGTCATCATTTCTGCAAGCCTTATTCACCAATGTCCCAGTTGATCAAGCCATTGATCTTCTTCGCAGGGTGATTGAAGATGATACAGAGTTACCTGTACCCCGCCAAGATTTTGTGAGCCTTGTCGAACTTTGTGTTCGTTATAACTGTTTTAGGTTCGAGGACAAGAAGTACAAACAACTCTTCGGACTAGCCATGGGATCCCCCCTTAGTGCAGTTCTTGCCAATTTATATATGGAGGACCTGGAATCAAGAAGGATCCTCAATAACATCCCTCGTTCAGTTACTTGAATGCGGTACGTAGATGATATTTTGGTCATTGTACCCAAAAATCTTGACGTACAGGGCATCCTCAACACCATCAACAATCTGGAACCTACTATTAAATTTACTCTAGAGGAGGAGAAGGACAACCAGTTACCTTTTCTCGACGTTCTCTTACGCACAGGGGAAAACAAACTTTCTTTTAAAGTCTACCGGAAGCCTACCTACAAGAATGATCTTCTACATTTCTTCTCTCACCATGACACAAGAACTAAAAGAGGGGTAGTTATTGGCTTCTTTCTGAGAGCCTACAGAATTTCCAGTCCGCAGTTCCTCGAAGAAGAATGTACATACATCACCAACTCTTTTAGTTCACTACACTTTCCCCTACACTTCATACGTGACTGCAGGAAACGTGCAACACGTATCCTCAGCAAGACCAACACCTATCAAATTGAAGAAAAGCCTCCAAGTTACATCGTTTTACCGGTCAGCAACGTTGCCACTAATGTTTCAAAAATGTTTGACAGAAAACTGGCTAAAATATCTACCAGCTCTTCAACGACTATTAGGAACCTGATACAAAAACCCAAGCATGATTCTGGCACAAGTGCAGGAATCTACACTATACCATGTGGGGGGTGTGACAAAGTATATGTAGGGGAAACAGCCAGAACTCTGGACATTAGAATAGCAGAACACAAAAATGCTTGCAGAAATGATGACCGCAAAAACGCATGTGTTCAACATAGAGACGATGTTGGACACCTCATGAAATTCAATGAAGCTAAACTAGTTATTAAAGAAGACGACTTAAGACGGAGAAAATGCATTGAAGCTGCACTAATTTCTGTCAGTAACACTATAAAGCAAAAATCCGGTAGTTACAGTATTTCAAAATTACTAAGCAAGAGGATATTACCCATCCTGGGATGTAAGACACATGTGCAACATCTGGGTATCTTTATTGTAGACGTTTCGCCATCCATAGTTCTACTGTCTTCAAGTTATGTCCTAGAATTTGTATTGATAAAGCCACTGGATGGCGAAACGTCTACAATAAAGATACCCAGATGTTGCACATGTGTCTTACTCTCATCTTGTCGGTATTATATACCATTTCGTACACACCCATCCTGGGAACTGGTGTTACTTGATGCCAGCAGGTCCCTCTCTAACCTCACCTCCTTAGTTCCATTACTACTACTACTACTATTACCACCTCTACCCACGCTTCACCTCACCTGACTCCCACCACTATATATATGTGTGTTTTCTTAGTTTTCTCTGTATTAGGACTGAAGAAGCCACTCGTGGCGAAACGTTTCCTTTAATAAATGTCCTGAACTGTACATAAGTGTCTTTTTCCACATATAATACTGCTGCTGACCTAACACACTTCCTGGAACACTGTAATGCTGCTGCTGACCTAACACACTCCCTGGAACACTGTAATGCTGCTGCTGACCTAACACACTTCCTGGAACACTGTAATGCTGCTGCTGACCTAACACACTCCCTGGAACACTGTAATGCTGCTGCTGACCTAACACACTTCCTGGAACACTGTAATGCTGCTGCTGACCTAACACACTCCCTGGAACACTGTAATGCTGCTGCTGACCTAACACACTTCCTGGAACACTATAATGCTGCTGCTCACCTAACACACTTCCTGGAACACTATAATGCTGCTGCTGACCTAACACACTTCCTGGAACACTGTAATGCTGCTGCTGACCTAACACACTTCCTGGAACACTATAATGCTGCTGCTGACCTAACACACTCCCTGGAACACTATAATGCTGCTGCTGCTGACCTAACACACTTCCTGGAACACTATAATGCTGCTGCTGACCTGACACACTCCCTGGAACACTGTAATGCTGCTGCTGACCAACACACTTCCTGGAACACTATAATGCTGCTGCTGACCTAACACACTTCCTGGAACACTGTAATGCTGCTGCTGACCTAACACACTTCCTGGAACACTATAATGCTGCTGCTGACCTAACACACTTCCTGGAACACTGTAATGCTGCTGCTGCTGCTGACCTAACACACTTCCTGGAACACTATAATGCTGCTGCTGACCTAACACACTTCCTGGAACACTATAATGCTGCTGCTGACCTAACACACTTCCTGGAACACTGTAATGCTGCTGCTGCTGCTGACCTAACACACTTCCTGGAACACTATAATGCTGCTGCTGACCTAACACACTCCCTGGAACACTATAATGCTGCTGCTGACCTAACACACTCCCTGGAACACTATAATGCTGCTGCTGACCTAACACACTCCCTGGAACACTATAATGCTGCTGCTGACCTAACACACTTCCTGGAACACTATAATGCTGCTGCTGACCTAACACACTCCCTGGAACACTATAATGCTGCTGCTGACCTAACACACTTCCTGGAACACTATAATGCTGCTGCTGACCTAACACACTCCCTGGAACACTATAATGCTGCTGCTGACCTAACACACTTCCTGGAACACTATAATGCTGCTGCTGACCTAACACACTTCCTGGAACACTATAATGCTGCTGCTGACCTAACACACTTCCTGGAACACTATAATGCTGCTGCTGACCTAACACACTCCCTGGAACACTATAATGCTGCTGCTGACCTAACATACTCCCTGGAACACTATAATGCTGCTGCTGACCGAACACACTCCCTGGAACACTATAATGCTGCTGCTGACCTAACATACTCCCTGGAACACTATAATGCTGCTCCTGCTGACCTAACACACTTCCTGGAACACTGTAATGCTGCTGCTGACCTAACACACTCCCTGGAACACTATAACACAACACACAAACAGCATCACTTGCAACACATTCCTCCCTGATAATCCGTCTTCATCTGAACCTCTATAAGAACTCCATGAAAATAAAAGATTTAAAAAATATTGATTAATTTGCCATATGTATTTTAAAAGAATTTATCAATGACTTTAAACACAAAACAGAAAAACTGTGATACTATTGTTATTCTCCCGTAGGTTAGACGGCTGGGTTTGACGGCTGGGTTTGACGGCTAGGTTAGACAGCTGGGTTAGACGACTGGGTTTGACGGCTGGGTTAGACAGCTGGGTTAGACTACTGGGTTTGACGGCTGGGTTTAACAGCTGGGTTAGACGACTGGGTTTGACTGCTGGGTTAGACAGTTGGGTTAGACGACTGGGTTTGACGGCTGGGTTAGACAGCTGGGTTAGACGACTGGGTTTGACGGCTGGGTTAGACAGATGGGTTAGACGACTGGGTTTGACGGCTGGGTTTGACGGCTGGGTTTGACGGCTGGGTTTAGACAAGCAACCACAGTAATTCCTCTCCTAACCACTGTTAACATATTCATGGGGAGCACTAAACACGCTGGGGCCATACAACGACCGGCTTATGAAATACCAGGTTTTTCTCCACAGTCCTGACCTCTGACATTCACCTCGACTCTTTCTTTAACCTGCTAGAACCAAGGTTTTTTTTTTTCGTCCAAGTTCGGGTTGATTATCGATTCTCAATATGTCAAATGTATATCTGTCCATCAACAACTTCGCTTTTAAGGGGCAAATAAAAATTATGGGAAGAGTCGCGTTGCAGAGTAACTTTAGCAACACAACCAGACCAGCAGCTGCAATATATGCAATGATAAACTGCCAGACATATTTCTCACTTTTGATATATATGAGAGATGTATATCTCTCAGTGTATATATATATACTGTGTATATAGACACTGAGAGAATACTTTACAGGCTGTTTTAGATATTAATATATTCGTGACTAGTGGTCAATAGGTTACATGCAACGTAATGATCCTAGTGTAGTAGATAGGCTTTAAACCCCGTTACCGGAACGTTACTCTTATAGGCTGGAAACACATGATCTCTCAGTCACATTCTTAAAGAAACATGACACTTAAAAACATGTTTTAGTTTGAAGTCGATACAAACATGCATTCTTAAGATATTTAAAAAATATAAGAGAAAGAACGTAAACAAGCAAACGAATGAAATAGGACATATCTTGAGACGTAATTCCTCTCCCTATCTTGCTTTACTTATACTCTCCCTGTTACCCTTTTTCTGTCTGCCTTATACTCTCCCTGTTACCCTTTTTCTATCTCCCTTATACTCTCCCTGTTACCCTTTTTCTGTCTCCCTTATACTCTCCCTGTTACCCTTTTTCTGTCTCCCTTATACTCTCCCTGTTACCCTTTTTCTGTCTCCCTTATACTCTCCCTGTTACCCTTTTTTTATCTCCCTTATACTCTCCCTGTTACCCTTTTTGTTTCCCTTATACTCTCTCTGTTACCCTTTTTCTATCTCCCTTATACTCTCCCTGTTACCCTTTTTCTGTCTCCCTTATACTCTCCCTGTTACCCTTTTTCTGTCTCCCTTATACTCTCCCTGTTACCCTTTTTCTATCTCCCTCTCGTTATATTCTCCCTGTTACCCTCTATATCCCTCTCATAATCTGTTACGCTCTATCTCCCTTTCATTATACTCTCCCTATTACCCTCTATCCCTCTCATACTCTCCCTCTATCCCTCTACCTACCTCCCTATTATACAGTACTCTCCGTTTCTCCATCCCCATATTCCCTCCCTCCTGTTATACTCTCCCTATCTCCCTCCAGGGTAGCACATGCAAGATGAACAGTTGTTGGCACCTGGCAACCCGCGGTCAATCAGTCCCACCTGGTCCACAGGTAAACAGAAAGCTGGGTCGCTTACACCTGCATTATTACGCTCTCCGTCTCTCCTCCCTACCTGACGCATATACGCATTAGCTTAACGCAGGGATAGCGTGTAAAGCTATCACTGGGAGCTTCTTAGCTGTGAGTACCTTAGCTTGAGTTACTAAATTCTTAAATGGACTGAAAAATCAAATTAAAAATCTCGCCAATGGTTATTTGGGGGAATGTTTCGCTCTGTACAGAGCGAAACGTTGCTTGAATATAAGCTGCTGCTTCGTAAATCAGCCTTTCCTTAACTACCTATCAGAGTTATGTCCCCTAACGACCTTGTTTGACGTTGTTTGATCTGTCCAAGACAAGTGAATTATTTGTGTATTGTTCCAGTCAGGGTATTGTGTCCTTTTTTTTTTTCTTTGTCTTGTTTTGTCTGAGGGTGTACAGGTGTAAACACCTGTGTAGAGCTTTATAGTTATGTTTCACTGTGTAGAGCTTTATAAAGTTGTTTCACTCTGAACCACCACTAACCAGCCTTAACGACCCTCGAGTAGTAGATAGGCTTCAAATCCTCATTAACCAACCAGCCTTAACGACCCTCGAGTAGTAGATAGGCTTCAAATCCTCATTAACCAACCAGCCTTAACGACCCTTGAGTAGTAGATAGGCTTCAAATCCCCATTAACCAACCAGCCTTAACGACCCTCGAGAAGTAGATAGGCTTCAAATCCCCATTAACCAACCAGCCTTAACGACCCTCGAGTAGTAGATAGGCTTCAAATCCCCATTAACCAACCAGCCTTAACGACCCTCGAGAAGTAGATAGGCTTCAAATCCCCATTAACCACCCAGCCTTAACGACACTCGAGTAGTAGATAGGCTTCAAATCGCATTAACCAACCAGTCTTAACCCTCTAGTAGTAGATAGGCTTCAAATCCGTATTAACCAACCAACCTTAACGACCTTCGAGCAACAGATAGGCTTCAAATCCCTATTAACCAACCAGCCTTAACGACCCTCGAGTAGTAGATAGGCTTCAAATCCCCATTAACCAACCAGCCTTAACGACACTCGAGTAGTAGATAGGCTTCAAATCCCTATTAACCAACCAATCATCCATCCCCGGCTGTTCACGTCCTTTGCTTCCTGTGTTCTTCAGTTCTCTACGATCAGGGTCTCGGGGTTCAAGGTTCCACTTTGTTTCAGTTCGCTTTAATATTGTCCTCTGAGTCGTTTCCTCTGCTCGTAGCTGGATTTAAATCCTGCTCGAGTATTAACTCCACCGACTCTGTTAGAGATACGTTAATATAGTTGTCAAATGTAGTTACTCCAGAGGTTTATTATTAAGTTAGATACCAGCAGTGCTGATACACTATTCTGTATAATAATTACATTGTGGGAACACCTGCAGTGTGTTGCTACACTATTCTGTATAATAATTACATTGTGGGAACACCTGCAGTGTGTTGCTACACTATTACACTGTCACAAGCAGACAACTTTTTTTGTCACTGTTGTCATAACAGGTAATCCATGTATGGGAAGGTGCCCAGAAAATTCAAATACGAAGACCTTGGTCCTGAGCACTATTCAGATAATTTTCAATATTTGTGTTATGTTCCTTGTAACTATTATCATGTCCCTGGTATCTATTTTGTAAGTAGGAATCTCAAGTGCTTGAAAAGCAGACTTGGAGTCACAGAAGATAGATTATTTTAGGTAAGATTCGTCAGGAAACGGACTAGTGGTTCCCTGACGCAGGTCTTAAGTCACATGATAACCCGCAGTTCGAGCTTTTGGTCATCTGACCGAGGCCTTCCGCTGGCTTACCGGTCTACCCCTCCTCTTGTATTTTTAATGTGTTGATAGTGAGTTTCAGTGCAGCTACCACTTTTAGCGTTGAACTGAGCCAGTTGTCCAGTATGATGTTACTAATCTTTATACACTTGCTACCTTTGTGTATTTTGCAGGCTGTTGGAGGTGGGTCTCTCAGCTGCCTTCCTTCTAGATGTATTGTTGTTTAAGACATGTTCCGGTGCCCTAGCATGCCCTACTTTTTCATTAGTGCTTATTAGAGGTTATCTAATCATAGCTGTTGCGTGCTTTAATGCTACCGTCATCCCTTGGACAGCAGAAGCTGCTGTCATAGCATGGAGATGCTACCGTCATCCCTTGGACGGCAGAAGCTATCATAGCATGGAGATGCTACTGACATCCCTTGGACGGCAGAAGCTGCTATCATAGCATGGAGATGCTACCGTCATCCCTTGGACGGCAGAAGCTGCTGTCATAGCATGGAGATGCTACCGTCATCCCTTGGACGGCAGAAGCTGCTGTCATAGCATGGATATGTTACCGTCATCCCTTGGACGGCAGAAGCTGCTGTCATAGCATGGATATGTTACCGTCATCCCTTGGACGGCAGAAGCTGCTGTCATAGCATGGAGATGCTACCGTCATCCCTTGGACAGCAGAAGCTGCTGTCATAGCATGGATATGTTACCGTCATCCCTTGGACGGCAGAAGCTGCTGTCATAGCATGGAGATGCTACCGTCATCCCTTGGACGGCAGAAGCTGCTGTCATAGCATGGAGATGCTACCGTCATCCCTTGGACGGCAGAAGCTGCTGTCATAGCATGGAGATGCTACCGTCATCCCTTGGACAGCAGAAGCTGCTGTCATAGCATGGATATGTTACCGTCATCCCTTGGACGGCAGAAGCTGCTGTCATAGCATGGAGATGCTACTGACATCCCTTGGACGGCAGAAGCTGCTATCATAGCATGGAGATGCTACTGACATCCCTTGGACGGCAGAAGCTGCTATTATAGCATGGAAATGCTACTGACATCCCTTGGACAGCAGAAGCTGCTGTCATAGCATGGATATGTTACCGTCATCCCTTGGACGGCAGAAGCTATCATAGCATGGAGATGCTACTGACATCCCTTGGACAGCAGAAGCTGCTGTCATAGCATGGAGATGCTACCGTCATCCCTTGGACGGCAGAAGCTGCTGTCATAGCATGGAGATGCTACCGTCATCCCTTGGACGGCAGAAGCTGCTGTCATAGCATGGAGATGCTACCGTCATCCCTTGGACAGCAGAAGCTGCTGTCATAGCATGGAGATGCTACCGTCATCCCTTGGACGGCAGAAGCTGCTGTCATAGCATGGAGATGCTACCGTCATCCCTTGGACAGCAGAAGCTGCTGTCATAGCATGGAGATGCTACTGACATCCCTTGGACGGCAGAAGCTGCTGTCATAGCATGGAGATGCTACCGTCATCTCTAAGACAGCAAGAGTTGCTATCCCAGCATGTAGATGCCTTGTATTGTCTATTAACTTAAGTTTAACATCTTCATCATACACCCCACACCCATCCTGTGGGAGGTAGCCAAGCTGTGTACACAGCTGCAAATTTGGACATAACTGTATTACTAGGCTGCAATTTTCCTGCCGCACAGTCCTAGAAGTGGTTATATTTTTGCCTAGTATTTGATATTTTTGCTTATAATATTTGATCTTGACAGCTGCTGCTCTGTTTTCCTTCTCCGGAGCAGTTTTGATAAGCTTAGTCTGCCCAGTGACAAACGGAAGAAAGTTTTGATATCTCCTAAAAAATCTGTTATTGTTCCCTTCCAGTCCTAAGGTAAGTTAACCAAGGTTACTTCTTCCATGTTTAGGTTCTGTGGTATTACCCAGGAACCTTTAAACAAGGTGTTTGTATCTTCAGGTGTTTTTACCCAGGAACCTTTAAACAAGGTGTTTGTATCTTCAGGTGTTGTTACCCAGGACCTTTAAACAAGGTGCTTGTATCTTCAGGTGTTGTTACTCAGGAGCCTTTAAACAAGGTGCTTGTATCTTCAGGTGTTGTTACCCAGGAGCCTTTAAACAAGGTGCTTGTATCTTCAGGTGTTGTTACCCAGGAGCCTTTAAACAAGGTGCTTGTATCTTCAGGTGTTGTTACCCAGGAGCCTTTAAACAAGGTGCTTGTATCTTCAGGTGTTGTTACCCAGGAACCTTTAAACAAGGTGTTTGTATCTTCAGGTGTTGTTACCCAGGAACCTTTAAACAAGGTGTTTGTATCTTCAGGTGTTGTTACCCAGGACCTTTAAACAATGTGCTTGTATCTTTAGGTGTTGTTACCCAGGAACCTTTAAACAAGGTGCTTGTATCTTCAGGTGTTGTTACCCAGGAACCTTTAAACAAGGTGCTTGTATCTTCAGGTGTTGTTACCCAGGAACCTTTAAACAAGGTGCTTGTATCTTCAGGTGTTGTTACCCAGGAGCCTTTAAACAAGGTGCTTGTATCTTCAGGTGTTGTTACCCAGGAGCCTTTAAACAAGGTGCTTGTATCTTCAGGTGTTGTTACCCAGGAGCCTTTAAACAAGGTGCTTGCATCTTCAGGTGTTGTTACCCAGGAGCCTTTAAACAAGGTGCTTGTATCTTCAGGTGTTGTTACCCAGGAACCTTTAAACAAGGTGTTTGTATCTTCAGGTGTTGTTACCCAGGAACCTTTAAACAAGGTGCTTGTATCTTCAGGTGTTGTTACCCAGGAGCCTTTAAACAAGGTGCTTGTATCTTCAGGTGTTGTTACCCAGGAACCTTTAAACAAGGTGCTTGTATCTTCAGGTGTTGTTACCCAGGAACCTTTAAACAAGGTGCTTGTATCTTCAGGTGTTGTTACCCAGGAACCTTTAAACAAGGTGCTTGTGTCTTCAAGATCAACACTCATCTCCTTGGTTTAAAAAAGCAAAACACTGGAACCTCCACAGGTTTGTTCGTTATGTTGGTTTAAGAGAACAGTATGCAGTTGTAGGCACTGCCTTTTTTCCTGTTCTTTGTAGTATGTTCTTTGTATCAGAGTGGCTGTGTGGGTGTGCAGGGACTGGCGCGTGTGGGCGTCGGGTTGGCGTGTGTGGGCTTGGAGGTTGGCGTGTGTGGGCTTGGAGGTTGGCGTGTGTGGGCTTGGAGGTTGGCGTGTGTGGGTGTGCAGGGACTGGCGCGTGTGGGCGTCGGGTTGGCGTGTGTAGGCTTGGAGGTTGGCGTGTGTGGGTGTGCAGGGACTGGCGCGTGTGGGCGTCGGGTTGGCGTGTGTGGGCTTGGAGGTTGGCGTGTGTGGGTGTGCAGGGACTGGCGCGTGTGGGCGTCGGGTTGGCGTGTGTGGGCTTGGAGGTTGGCGTGTGTGGGTGTGCAGGGACTGGCGCGTGTGGGCGTCGGGTTGGCGTGTATGGGCTTGGAGGTTGGCGTCTGTGGGTGTGCAGGGACTGGCGCGTGTGGGCGTCGGGTTGGCGTGTATGGGCTTGGAGGTTGGCGTGTGTGGGTGTGCAGGGACTGGCGCGTGTGGGCGTCGGGTTGGCGTGTATGGGCTTGGAGGTTGGCGTGTGTGGGTGTGCAGGGACTGGCGCGTGTGGGCGTCGGGTTGGCGTGTATGGGCTTGGAGGTTGGCGTGTGTGGGTGTGCAGGGACTGGCGCGTGTGGGCGTCGGGTTGGCGTGTGTGGGCGTGGAGGTTGGCGTGTGTGGGTGTGCAGGGATTGGCGCGTGTGGGTGTCATGGGTTGGCGTGTGTGGGCGTGGAGGTTGGCGTGTGTGGGTGTGCAGGGATTGGCGCGTGTGGGTGTCATGGGTTGGCGTGTGTGGGCGTGGAGGTTGGCGTGTGTGGGCGGGGAGAATGGGTCACGGTACACGTTTGATGATCCCACATGGTTGGGTGATCGATTGATGTCTCCCTCTGCTGCTGCTGTTGCTGCTGCTGCTGCTGTTACTGGTGCTGTTACTGCTGCTGCTGTTGCTGTTACTGCTGCTGCTGCTTTTGTTACTGTTGCTGCTGTTGTTACTGCTGCTGCTGTTACTACTGCTACTACTACTGTTACTGCTGCTGTTGCTGCTGCTACTACTGTTACTGCTGCTGCTGCTGTTACTGGTGCTGTTACTGCTGCTGCTGTTGTTACTGCTGCTGCTGTTGTTACTGCTGCTGCTGTTACTGCTGCTGCTGTTGTTACTGCTGCTGCTGTTGTTACTGCTGCTGC